>NC_142490.1:16711223-17083098 GCF_965113065.1 Corylus avellana | reverse complement strand
TCCCATCCCGTGGGCAAGGAATATTATCGAATCCTTCCCAAACAAGTAGCTTTTCCTCTTCAGGTATATACTTGTCATTTTAAACCTGCGGATGTGTGTGTGTTTGCATATATCATGCATCCAATTAGAAAATTTTCATGTTATGAGATTTAATCTGTTTTAGGGCTTTTAGACATATAGAAACTGTTAGAAAATAGGCATATATGATACATATATAGTGCAACAATATAATGAATGGAGGAGCCTAAGTTATACCTAGTTAGTTCATCATTGGGTGACATATATACTAATTAGTTTTACTGATTCTACAAGGGCGCCACATGCATACTAATCGACCACTCTCGGAGACACGTCCGGTGGATAATCCATCAGAGGTCACATTCCCCTCCCGTAAGACAGCAATAACATCTTCCGATTGGGGGTCACACAAACACAATATAAGCCAGACAAGTGGTTTTTCCTCCATATCCTCAGGTGTTTGTCATTTTGAAACTTCGGATGTGTGTTTGCATATATTATTTGATACAAAGAATTTAATCATTTAATCAATACTTTAATAATATAAAAATTGTTAACTTCTAGAGTGGTGTCATTCATAATGTTGGGTATTTGTGCGTCACTAACTATATTGTACTACATATGGAATATTCTTAGATGAGCAAACAATGTTTTATATATCACAAAGCTCCCAGAAGGCTACCCCGATTAATGGAGATGGAATTTTAAGTTAGAAAAAAAAAAAAAAAAACTATTTCTTTTAAATTTAAGTTATCCTTAGGCAAGAGAAGAAAATTTGTAATTCACCATTGAATTTTTTTTATATTAATTTTTTACAAATTGGATTATATGGATTCTTCTAATTTAATCTTTGAGAGTGCTAGGTGTGATTTGAGCGTGTTATAGAAGAACATACTTAAAAAAAATAATTAAAAAAGTGTTTTTCACATGTTAAAGGACAAATAATTAAAATTTTGTCTCACATAATTTGTAGGTAATTTTGGCATAATTTTTTATTTATTGAACTTTTAGTCATGACCAAATTCTTTTGAATTTTGAAACATCTAACTTTTTTGCATGACGGTCGTAGTTAAAAAAAAAAAAAAAAAAAAAAAAAAAAAAACTTACAGAAAATAGAATTGCATACATATATAGTGCAAAAATATAATGAATGGAGGTGCATTAAGTTATGGCTAGTTCGTTCATTATTGGGTGAGATATATACTTAATTTATAGACATATCATTGAGTTGTTGAGCATTAATCTTTGGTGCCATGCATTGGTGATGTTGGGCGTTTGTTATAAGACTAATTAGACTTACTGATTCTACAAGGGGCAGCAATGCATTCTAGTGGAGTACACTCGACGGTACATCCGGTGCATAATACGTTATTTGGGATGTACCCACCTCGTACTGCAACATGGCCTCCTGCTGGCTGGCCGGGCAAGTGCTGGATGCTAAACAACAGCTGCCTAAGGTATTTGTCATATTGAAACGTCGGGTCTATCAGACTTTTATCGTCCACATTACACTACAAAAAAAAGGTCATTTCTTCACGTGTCAAACAGTAACATTTTTTTGGCACGTCAGTAAATGCTGACGTGTTAAAAGTAGCACGTCAGCAAATTATTTACTGACGTGTTAAAAGGTACACGTCAATATTTACTGACGTGTTGAAAACAACACGTCAGTATTTACTGACGTGTCACTTTGGCACGTCAGTAAATTTGAACCAAATTTAAATGTGACATCATTTTAAAATTAATAAATAATTGGCTGATTATTTACTGACGTGTCAAATACTGACACGTCAATAAATCTTGACGTGTCAATTTGACACGTCAATAAATTCCTGACGGGCCACTTAGGCACGTCAGGAATTACTGACGTGCCACATGTGGCGCGTCAGTAATTCCTGACGTGCCTATGTGGCACGTCAGGAACGTGCGTTGGGAAGGCCAGCGCCTGCTGGCCGTCCCATCGCACGCAGCTTCTTACTTTTTAATCATCATTTTTTTTTCTTTTGTTTTTTTGATTTTCCCTGATATTTTCTCTCTTTCCCCTGCTATTCCATTATCGCACGCACGCACGCACGCAGGCACGCACACTTCTCTTCTCCCGCGCGCCATCCCTGCAGGTATGGTTCTTCTTCATTTTCTTCTATCTCCTCCCTCACTCTTCCTCATTTTCTTCTAGCTCCTCCTTCATTTTCTCATTTTCTTCATTTTCATTTTCTTCGCAGCAGCAACGTTTGACTCTCTCTGGGCTAGCTCTCTCCGGCGGCCACGTCCACTTCGCCGTTGCCGTCTCCGGCGATTCTCCGGCCAATCTCCACCATCTCTCCTGCAGGTATATATATATATATATATATATATATATATATATATATATATATATATATATTGTTTTATTTTATAACTATAAATATTGATTTATTTTATATATAATTTTGTTTTAATATTGCAGAATATTGTTTTATTGCATAATATTGTGTTGTTTTATAAATTTGATGTTTTATTCTGTCATATATTTCAATAATGCACTGGATTGAGTATTTGTGAGCATCTAATTGAGCTGAAATTTTTTTTCTTTTTAGGAATATCTAATAATTAATTACTTATTGTACGTTGGATATGCACATGCATGCAAAATGATGTTTCTCATGCTAGCTAGGTTTTTGTTTGAAAATATAATTGCTAAAGGTTGGCTTATTAGTAAAGAATTTATAAAACATTATATGAATTTTAATCTATCATTCATTTCAATATCGTTTGACCTTCTAATTAATTAGTACGTGTAGTGCGTGGTGATATAATATTTATAGAGATTTAGTTTAAGACTTTGTTTAATTAATATTCAACGTTAATGAGTTTTTTAATATTCTTTTAACCATAAACGTTATGGATTAATTTGTAAGTTATAAAGTCACACAACGCGAGGATTCAATCCGAATTACATGGATTTAACGGGAAAAAGAGTTGGCAAAAGTGCAAACCTTGTCAAACTTAAATAGACGTGCTATATTGAATAAGTAAAAAGTCATGACTTTGTTTTTTAGACTATTTTTTTCGCACTTTTGTTTTGAGTTTTTTTAACAAATCTAATCATAATTAAACACATAACCTAAAACACTTGCAAAATATATTCAATTTGATTCTTACTTTATTCTATCCCACATATATTATTTTTTCAAACAAAAAAAAAAACCATACAAAACGGATAAAATTTTGGTTAATTTGAGGAACTTATATAGCTTGTTCTTGTTGAAATATAACGCATTAAAATTTATATTACCTAAAAACTAGTTGGAATTTTGTTAAAATTGTGATTAATATGAAAGAAATTAATCTAATGTGTCAATAACCCAAGAAACGTCCGAACCAAAAATATATATTACCAAAACATTTGCCATATTTGCAATACACTCAAAATTCCTTTAACCTTTATATATATCATATACAAAATAAATAAATACACCAAACAAAAGAGTTGTATGACCCATGCATGTCATCACCTACTAATTCATGCCAAAGGCTAACGACATTTAAGCTATATTTATTGTATTTAGGGTCCTCGTAACGAACCTAGCTCGGTAGATGTACTAGAACAACCTTATAAGTTATAAGCTAGCTATAATTAATTTGTTTAGGGTCCCCACCAAAGAAAATGCTTAAATTTTGGATCAAGTATTTTTTTTTTATTTGGTTTTTGTAGATTAATTATAATAGATAAGGGTTATAAATACACCCTTCAGTACGGTTGAATGTAGATACGCATGAATATGTATATATTTTTGGACATAAACAATTTAACCCTATACGAGAATGTATAGGTTTATATTTCTAATGTGGTTCAAATATTTAGGTATCGGTTTATGTTTATATACATGCATGTGCTTGAAAGTATGTATACAATTTGTAAGTCTTATGTATTTATTCCTAACTCATGTACGTAGATAAAAATGGACAAGAGTTGGATGACAAAGTCTAGGGGTACGAGGGAATACAGAGACGGGTGTAGAATGTTTGTGGAGTTTGCAGTTAGTAACTGTAGAACCCTTGATGGATTCATCTATTGCCCTTGTAAGGTTTGTCGAAATAACCGGCGCCACCCGCCGGGTTTCGTATTCGACCACTTGACAGGGGGAAAAGGAATGATGCCGGAATACACACTTTGGTTCTATCACGGTGAGAAGCATGTACAGGGTCCTGATACCGGGTCTAATTCCAATCGCCCGGCCTCAGATGCGGGTGCATCCGCAAATCAGGGTGGAGACATGCACGGAATGTTGCGTGATTTATTCGGCATGCACGAAGTAGTTAGGGAAGACAATTGTGAGCCTCAGGCCGTAGTGCAAGGGGGTGAGGAAATTGTGACCGAAGAAGCCGCTGAAGGCGATGCACTAAAGTACTATGCCCTTCTAAAAAAGGCGGAGAAGCCACTTCATACTGGGACAAAACATAGCAAATTAAGTGCCACTGTTCACCTGTACAACTTGAAGTGTGTTGGTGGAGTTAGTAACTCGATTTTCTCGGCTTTCCTAGAGTTCATCAATCAGTTGCTACCCGAGACTAGTGAAACTCTGCCAGTTAATACATATGAGGCGAAAAAGTTTTTGCGAGACATGGGACTAGGCTATGAGAAGATTCCAGCGTGCCGTAATGACTGTATGCTATTCTGGAAGGGCAATAAAGAGTTGGATTCATGTACCGTATGTGGAGAATCTAAATGGACGGAAGCAATCAATTTAGATGAGGACGGTCAACCCATATCATCGGGCAAGAAACCTCCGGTGAAGGTGTTGCGGTGGTTTCCACTCATACCACGACTACAGAGGTTGTTTATGTCAGAACATACAGCACGCTTTATGAGGTGGCATGCAGAAGGCCGCACTAAGGATGGCGTATTGAGGCATCCAGCCGACGGCTTAGCATGGAAGTCATTTGACAATTTACATCAGGAGTTTTCAGCGGACAGCAGGAATGTAAGGCTCGGACTAACCTCTGATGGATTTAATCCATTTGGGAATATGACTACATCGCACAGCACTTGGCCTGTAATGGTTGTACCCTACAACTTGCCTCCTTGGATGTGCATGAAACACACATCTTTTATACTATCATTGATTATTCCGGGCCCAAGTTCACCTGGAATGGATATAGATGTCTACCTTCAACCCTTAATTGAAGAGTTACAAGATCTATGGAATGTAGGGGTTCGCACATATGACGCCTCAAAGAAAAATAATTTTGTTATGCGAGCGCAGTTGATGTGGACAATTAATGACTTCCCAGCATATGCAGATTTGTCTGGATGGTCTACCAAGGGTGAGAAGGCATGTCCGTGTTGTATGAACTCGACATGGTCAAAATGGTTAAAACATGGCCATAAATGGTGTTATATGGGGCACAGGCGATACTTGCCCATGGATCATCCATGGAGACGAAACAAAAGCACATTTGACGGCAACGTAGAACTAGAATGTGCCCCTGATGTGCCAAGTGGAGATGAAGTCATAAGCCAATTAGAAGGGATGGTGTTTGGGGATGAGAACGCCGGTCAGGCAAGGGAGGCTGAGAAAAAAGAAAGAAAAAAGCAGAAGACGAATAATGGCCATGTAGTGTGGAAGAAGAAAAGTATTTTCTTTAGGTTGCCGTATTGGAAAGATAATTTATTGCGGCATAATCTTGATGTTATGCACATAGAGAAAAACGTCATGGACAACATACTTGGTACAATACTGGACATTCCAGGGAAAACGAAGGATAACCACGCCGCCCGCTTAGATTTGCAAGAAATGGGCTTGAGACGTACACTTCATACATTTGTGGACCCGCAGGATGGTAAGACCTATTATCAACAAGCTACCCACACGATGTCCAAGGATGATAAAACACATTTTTTGAAAGTGCTACGAAATGTAAGGGTGCCCGACGGATATGCCTCGAACATTTCTCGTTGTATACGACTGAAGGACCGTACGATATCGGGGTTAAAGAGTCATGACAGTCATGTACTGATGCAGCAGCTTCTACCTATTGCATTGCGTGGTTCACTTCCAAGCAATGTGGTTAGACCTCTTGTTGAGATGTCCACATTCTTCAGGTGCCTATGTTCAACAACATTGACCGAACAGGATATTGACCGACTACAGTGTGACATCTGTATCACGTTGTGCAAGATGGAACAAGTTTTCCCCCCCAGCTTCTTTACGAGCATGGTTCATGTGGTCGTGCATCTTATCCGTGAATGCCGACTCGGTGGACCTGTACAGTATAGATGGATGTATCCGGCAGAGAGGTAAAATTTGTTTACGGATATTCTTCTATTTTTTGGTTTCAGGTGCCAATACATGACAAGTACTAACTAAACTGAAAATATGTATTGGTTCATATTTAGGAGCCTTGGAGTATTCAAATCTAATGTGCGCAACAAAGCGGCTCCTGAGGGCTGCATTGCGGAGGGCTACATAGCAACTGAGTTGGTGACGTTTTGTTCGAGATATTTAGAGAATACACCAACCTTTCACAATAGGATACAAAGAAATCTGGATGGTTCAAAGGGAAATGGAACACGAGTCCGACTCGACCGAATCACAATGACACAGATACACCGGTATATTATGTTCAACTTGGACGAGTTTCATCAATTGCGGACGTAAGTAGAGATCTTTTGTTGGCACATTGCATGCTCAATGAACTTGTGACAATATTGCTCGTATTGAATTATAATTAACATAATTTCGAATTGTAGGATGCACATAGATACGCTTAGGCGATCATGCAATAGGGGACGAACAACAGAGGCTCAGTTGGAAACCCAACATTATGACTTGTTCTGCGAGTGGTACCGTAACTACGTAAGAATGATGTGATGTTTACCTTATCACAATTGTCGGAGTTATTTGCGTGCTATTTTTAAAATTAACTAAAGCTAGTAACCGTGCGTTTCCATTGTACGTAATATATTCACAGGTCGATCGATTGGACGAGCGATCCAGGAATGAACTTGGTGACAAATTGGTAATGCATTGTAGAGGGCCGAGGGAGGCAGCAGTCAGATACAATAGATATGTGGTTAACGGCAAGCTGTTTCGCACTATTGCATCTGATGCCGGAAAGAGGACTCAGAACAGCGGGGTGTGTGTGCCGACTCTTGATGGCGACACGTACTACGGGAAGTTAACGGAAATAGTTGAGGTTGAGTATTACGACAGGACTAAGTACGTTCTGTTTAGGTGTGATTGGGCAGACAATACGAGGGACAAGGGGTACAAGGTGGATGAGTATGGTATAGTACTTGTCAACTTCAAAAACCTTGTCCACACGGGAGACCTGGTTTCTGATGAGCCGTATGTGCTAACTTCACAAGTTGACCAGGTATTTTACGTACAAGATGATAGGTGCCCAGATTGGGCTTGCGCAGTAAGGACCAAGCCTAGAAACATATACGACGTTGGTCAGGTTGAAGGACATCAAGATTCATGTGCCAATTACCACGAGTGTGAGCCTCTTATTTTGCCCAGAAATGTTGATCACGATCTACAAGATCATATCGAATACGTCAGACACGACTTAGATCCAACCGAAGCGTATGTATATTAGTATAATTAATTTTATATTTATGTTTTGATTGGTAGTTGTTCACTACATGCACATTACATCAACACACTTAATTGAGCTGTGCACTATTATTCATGCATACTTAATGTAGTAAATATTTCATACATTGTTTAAGAAATTAATTGGGTTTGTGGTGTTTTTTACAGGGTACCATGAGTACAAAGGGGAAGAGGAAAGCACGCAGGGGCTCGTCCGCAGTGCGGCAGTCTACGTCGCCTGGGTCTCCGGCAGTCCAACTTGATGACAGCGAGCAACAAGACGTTGCTCAGCTTCTTGGGATACAGGAAGGATATCGACCAGTTCTTCCAGGTACGATGGAAGGGGAGACCCCTGTCCATGCTCCATACACTCGGGCAGGCATGGCCCAAACCGGGTTTCGGGTTGATTCGTACCCGTACAGCGAGTTACGACAGAGTTATGAGGGCGATGTCGAGCGGCTTTACACCCAGCATAGCGCAGGTACGCCCGACTGTTTTTTAAAAGATTCAAAAGATTGAAAGTTTCTAACTATATTGGTGCAATATCAATTATATTTAACTACAACTACAACTACAATTTCATAGAATTCTAAACATTATTAAAAACTACAAAGCAGGTCTGGAGGACACTGAGACAGAGGCCCAGGAACACATGGCAGGTGGGGCACAGGCCACAGATGACCCGCAGCCCACCAACCCTGCTCCCGACGCTCGGTTAAGCTCTCGGCAGGTCCGGATCATAAGTAAGTGTATATACTTTAATGTCGTTGTTGATTTGGTTTTAATTTACTTGTTACCTAGTATTGAATTCGAAATAACTTACCTAACTAATTTTTAATTTGTTAGGTACTGATTCTGAAGGAAACACCGTTATTGAGGTGTTTACCATTCTTGATTCGCACAGGCGGCCGGGAGTCCCCCCCGGCAAACGGATCATTTTGGAGTACAATGCATCATGCCAGCCCGTTGGATTTAGTGCCGTGCGGTTCAGACGGATGACCGGAGACATAGTTAGGAGCGGAAATTTCGTCCGAATACCGGACGATTGGTCGAAGGTACCGGACCGTACCAAGGAGGATATTTGGGACGCATTGATGGTATGTTTTTTAATAATAAGTTAAACACTAGTAATGTATATATGTATATATACACTCTAAGTACGCTATATATATGTGTGTTTAGTAAGTAAATGCATATACACATATTTTATTTTATTTTTTAATTTATCAATGTTGAACTTGTGCAGGCATACTTTTTCGTTCCACCCGAGTACAACTTGGAAGCAGTAAAAAATGAAGCATTTAAGGATATGGGCTCCAAGCTGCGGACTTGGAGGCACGAGCTCAAAAAAATATGTGCCATTACGGAGGAAGATACGCCGGACACTATACGGGCAAGATTGGGGGGACAGACGCTAGGCGAGTACAATCCCGTCGATCTGGATATCTTATTGGAGAGATGGTGTACCCAGGAGAATAGGGTAAGTCATGAGTTAAATTCTTAGTGTTGTGTACTGTCATTTATTGTAATTGTATTGGTATTAACATATTAAAAGTGTTAACTGTGTAGGAGTATGCGGCGAAAATGAAGAGCTTGCGAGCATTAAATGATTCACCACATTGCACCGGATCAATGAGCTATGCCAGGTTGACACATGAGGAGGTACGTGTGTAATTTATCCTATATATATCTAACATTATATCGTATTGATATATTTAAAAATAAATGAATTACCTATTTTAAATGCAGGCCGAACGTTTGGGCCATCAACCCACTCGTGCACACAATTATGTCAAGTCACACACGAAGAAGGGCGGTGGATATCCGAATGATATTGTGAAGGAGAGATGTGTATGATATTCACTTTTCATATGTTGTTTTGCTTGTATATTTGATAAATTATTTGCGATTAACAGTTGTGCGACCCACTGACTCAATAATTAATGTGACATTCAGGAAAAGATGAATGAGCTTATACCCACCGACCCTGCAGCATCGTCTAGCATCACAGAGGGAACGGTCAGGTGGGCGCCAAACGACGCATTCGCCCAGGCAATGGGAAATAAGCCTGAGTATGCCGGTAGGGTTCGGATGGCCGGACCAAATATTCTGCCTGTGCGGGGGACCATACACTCATACTATACACCGTCACAGGCACGGTCAGGAAACGTCAGGTATTCCACGATATCACAAGACACACTTGATAGAGCGCTTGACGCGGAGAGGGCGAAGCACAAGGAAGAGATGGATGCGTTGTTGGCCGAGAACAATGCGCGGGTAGCCCAGCAAGTGGCGGAGCAGATGGCTGAGAACAATGCCCGGGTAGCGCGACAGGCAGCTGAACAGGAGGCTGAACGTCAGGCAAGGTTTGACGCCCGTTTTCGCCAACTTGAGGAAATGATCCGGTTTCACACCCCACCAGACAATGCTTCCCCACCCTTTGCGATGGTGCGATCGTCGGTCGACAGTGGATCAGGTACTGACTTTTTTTAATAGTCAAGTTAGTTTTATAACTGTCCCTATATATATATATTTAGAATTTGGATATGTTGTAGTCATTCTAAATAATTAATGATGTTGTAAATCTTGCTTAAATTTGGTTTATATATCATGGTTGGTTTGGTGATGGATGTGGGTTAGAGTTTTGCTGGTTGAGATAATTATTTAGAGTTATTCATGCACGTATAAATGGATATAACTGCATGGCACGAAGCAATACATGCATATCAATATCATCAAGACCAGTTCTTCATAAACTTAATTTTGTAACTCTAAATATAAATAGATATAAATGCACTCAATGCTAGGGAGGGCGCTTTCCCTTTGTGTTTATCATATCTTCCATTGAACCCCCAACATTAATAACCTATATGGAAGTTCTATAATTGCAATGGAAAAAAGAAGAAGATCATATGTCTCACATAATTGCCATGGGAAAAACGAAGTTCATTGTCTCATGTCTATATATTATTGATTGCTATGTGACCATGCATATATATATTGACTTAATTTTTTTTCTAATTTTTTTTTATATCAAAGTTCTGCTAACTTCAACGTTTTACCTATTTTAGTTATATCATTTACTGTGTAATAATTAACAACTGAGTTAGGTGAATATTCGGGCATTTTTCTTTCACTTTACCGACGTGATTGTTTGTATTCGGGCTCAATGATTGTTTGTATTATCATCTACCGTTAGTGGATTTTATTTGTTTGGTGGTTGTTTTATTGGTGAATATTGTTTGTTTTATCATTTGCAGGTAATGGACATCGTCGAGAGGATGCTATGGATGTCAATGATCGCTAGTCTGGTCGAGAATTTGAGGCTATTCACAGTTGTGTATAAGTTGATGTAATTGTATTTGTGTATATTATGTTAGTATGTGACATTTTTGGTGTGTTGAAGTTAGTTTATATATATATTTGTGATTGGTGTATATATATTATGTTATTTGTGTTATTATGGTGTGTTGAAGTTAGTTTTGATGGGTAGTTTGTGATTGATGTTAATGGATATGATGTATGTTATTTGATGGAAAAATTGTATATTATTTACATGGTTTTGATGGATAGATTGAATATCAGGTGAACCGTAACACAAAATTCGGGTATAGTCCTGAAATAAATCACAAAAAATATAGGGGGGAGGGAAAAAATCTGGTTCAAAACGAACCAAATTTGCCGACGTGTCAAAAATTGACACGTCAGTAATTACTGACGTGTCAGTTTTTGACACGTCAGTAAATTACTGACGTGTCAAAATTGACACGTCAGTAATTTCCTGACGTGTCAGTTTTGACACGTCAAGAAATTACTGACGTGTCAAAAACTGACACGTCAGCAATTTCCTGACGTGTCAATTTTGACACGTCAGTAATTTCTTGACGTGTCAAAAATTGACACGTCAGGAAATTATTGACGTGTAAAAAATTGACACGTCAGTAATTTCTTGACGTGTCAGTTTTTGACACGTGAGGAATTTCCTGACGTGTCAATTTTCACACGTCAGAAGATTTACTCACGTGTGAAAATTCAGCACGTCAGTAATTCCTGACGTGTCAATTTCGACACGTCAGGAATTCCGATTTCCTGACACCCACATTCTTCACGACCGAAACACGTCAGGAAAGCCCCGTCAGCAAGATTTACTGACGTGTCAGACGACCTGACACGTCAGTAATCATGGGTCAGCAAAAAATGTGTTTTTTGTAGTGTTAAAAGACACTCCAACTAAGTCTTTTTTTTTTTTTTTTTTTGAAAAAACAAAATAGTAATTAAAATAAATTCAAAACATGCTCATCTCGGAGGAACCAGAACACTACGTTCTGCCTCAACTATCAATCGAATACAAGCCGGAGGATCATTCCCCCAAACATTGTCCATATAACTGTGTAGAGCCTGTTGGGCTAATGCATGAGCAGCCCTATTAACCTGTCTTGGAGCATAAATCATTTGCCAGCTCATGAAAGAATTTAGAGATTGCCGAATGTCGGCCACAAGCTGCCCTCTACAACTATCATCTGGAGCCGTAGAGTTTATCTATCGCATCCACCAAAGCTTTCGCATCACTTTCCAGAACCAATCTTAGTAAACCCAGTTCTTTGCTTAGATCAATAGCCATTAAAGCCGCACAAGCTTCCGTAGATGTAGGATCAACCCTACCTGGTCTCAACTTGCTCTTACATGCACACATGTTCCCCAAATGATCTAGTATGACAGCCCCTAGACCCACCCTCATTTTCCTTATCAATCCCTGCATCACAATTCACCTTATACCATTCTTGGGCTTGGGGGGGGGGGGGGGGGGGGGAGGGACCAGAAGAGAAGCTCTCATGAAGTTGTACGGTCTGTGCATGGTGAAACGCCTCCGTCCCCTATGTAGCCTGCTGTAAAACCAGACTAGGGTGTAAAAAGGAGCCCTCATGAATAAAAGCATTACGCCTCAACCAAATCCTTCTGGTCACTCCTACAAATTGTTGAAACTCCACCGTAGAACATTTCTGAAACATATCTTCAACCATGAATAGAAAATCTGGTTCATGATAGCAGCTCTTCTGAAAAACAACACTTCCAGCACTCCAAACATCCCTTGCCGAAACACATTGCCATAGAATGTGAAATGTAGTTTCAGCCTCATTTTCGCAAAAAGGGCACATAGGATCAGAAATCATCTTCCTGTGATACAGATTGTCGCGAGTTGGGAGAATATCCTTGCAAGCTCTCCACAAAAAAAAAAAAATAAAAAATTCCGCAACTGGAAAGTTTAGTTTCCATAATGGCCACCATATATGACTTGTGCTAGCTCAAGATGAACCCTCCGCTTTTGTCGCCAGTTCCTTTTCCTTCGGAATGTGGTAGGCACTTTTGACCGAAAAAACTCCTGCACCTGTTCCTTGCCAGATTTGCTTATCTTCCTGGTTCGAGTGGCTTATTGGAATAGAAAGGATAGCATGAATCTCCCCCTGTGTGAAGATCTAGTCTAGGAGGGGTTTATTCCACCATCTTAACTCCTCATCTATGAGTTTGTTCACTGTATCCAGCGGGTCAAGCACCTTTGGGACTGATTGCACCATAAACGTAGCTAGACTTGGCAGCCATTTATCCCCCCAAAATATAAATGGAATTACCATTCCCAATCCTCCATATCAGTCCCTCCCGGACGAGGTCACTCGAGCTGTGGATACTCCTCCAAGCAAATGAAGGTTTAAGCCCAAGAGGAGCCTCAAGAATCGAGCATTTAGGATGATACTTGGCTTTTATAATTTTTGCTATTAGGCTATCCGGTGCTATCCACATTCTCCAGATTTCCTTGGCTAGAAGGGCTTTATTAAAGCACGATATGTCTCTAAAACCCAAGCTTCCCGAAGCTTTAGAAAAGCTCATTTTCTCCCAACTCATCCAGTAGATCCCATTATCCTTCTCCTTATGTCCCCCAAAAAACCTTGCCATCCAGGAATTTATTTCCGAACAAAGGGATTTGGGAATTTTGAACACACTCATACAATACGTCGAAATTGCTTGGATCACCGCCTTCAATAAGATTTCTTTCCCCGCATGGGATAAGAATTTAATCTTCCAGTCTTGAAGGCGTTTCCATACTCTCTCCTTAATGCTCTTGAAAGCCGTAATTCTTGAGCGGCCCACAATAGCTGGCAATCACAAATAAGTATCGCAGCGCTGAGTAGGTGAAATTCCCGCTACTCCTTGAATTAATTCCCTCACAACTAGAAGGGTGTTTTTGCTAAAAAATATGCCCGTTTTGTTGGTATTCATTTTCTGCTCAGATGTCATTTCATATTGATGCAAAATGTAGTATAATTGATTCCATTGGGAGAGAGTAGCCCTGCAGAAAAGAAGGCTATCGTCTGCAAAAAAGAGATGGCTTAATTCCAAACTTTTTTCGATGTGGACACCCTGGTTAGCAATCCTTCCCTATGTGACTTATATAACATGGAGCTCAAAGCTTCTGCGCACAGTAGAAAAAGGTAAGGTGAAATGGGATCTCTTTGTCAAAGACCCCTAGATGGAGAAATAAGCCCATGAGGAGTTCCATTGACAATAATAGAATACCGAGCCGATCTAACACACATCATGGTAATTGAAATCCATTTCTTTAAATCCCATTTTTCTCATGACGGCCTCCAAAAACAGCCATTCAACCTGGTCATAGGCCTTGCTCATATCAAGTTTAATCGCCATATATCCTTTTTTTCCCCCTCATTCCTGTGCTCATCGTATGTAAAGTTTCATAAGCAGCTAGAACATTATCCAAGATGAGGCGTCTCGGAATAAAAACACTTTGAGTAGAATCAATAATAAGGGGAAGAATCCTTTTTAGTCTATTTGCCAACACCTTAGATACAAGCTTATACAAAACGTTACATAAGCTTATTGGCCTAAATTCCGAAACACTTTTTGGATGCTTTACTTTTGGGATTAATGCGACATGGGTCATATTCATATCAATAGGCATCTGTCAAGAGTTTAAGATGTTGAGTATTACACTACATACTTCAACACCTATTGTAGGCCAATGCCTCTAGATTTTGTTTCTTCTAGTGACTTAACTCTCGTATACAACATGATATTTGGTTTCCAGCCCTTCCCATTTACTACCCTGTGGGCTCCCTTGCTTCCAAATTCGGTCAATGATGTCTTGGCATATTTTTTCTGATGCCCACCAAGCCTCATAACGAAAGCTTAGGCATTTTCGGGCTGGGGCAGATTTTTTAACTAAATGAAAAAATAGAGGGGCGTGGTCGGAGTTTGTACTTACACTCACGTTATTCACCGTATCCGGGAATAAATTTCTCCAAGCAGGATTAGCTAGCCCCTTGTCAAGTCTTTCTCGAATAAACATCTCGCCTTCTTGACAATTGCTCCAAGTAAATTTGGGTCGACAATAACCCAAGTTCGTTAATTCACAATCCTCCAAGGTTCGTTGGAATGCTTGCATAAGCCCCCATTGACGCATATTACCACCACTTTTTTCTGACATTGTCATAACTTCGTTGAAGTCACCAACACACATCCAAGGTATTGGAAGCAACCTAGCCAAATGTTTCATTAAGTCCCATGCCTCATGACGTTTGGTAGTCTCCGGATGGCCATAAAAGCCAGTGAATTTCCAATCCATGGAATGAGTATGGCTGTGTACAATCGCGTTGATGTGGTGGTGGCTGAAATTTTGAATTTCAACTCCGCTCACCTCCTCCCAAAATAGCGCCAAACCTCCACTTTTACCCACGCAATCCACAACGAACATATTGTCAAATCCCAATTTCATTTGAATACCTTCCATTTTATTTTTTTGTAGCTTGGTTTCCATAAGAAAAAGGAAGTTGGGCTTCTTCTCCTTTACCATACGCCAAAGGTCATGAATTGTACGAGAGTTCCCAAGCCCTCGACAATTCCAACTCAATATGATCATTGCTGTCGACGGGGTTGGACACCAGCCTCCGCCAATCCCAATCCATGTAAAGAATTTTTCTGCCCATTCTTATGAGAATTTTTATCTTCGTTAGCTCTTTTCCCATCACTCCCAAGGCCCCTCTTCTTCTAAATATTTTGTAAGGTAGATGAAACTTCATGCCGCTCATCTTCCCTCACCTTCCTCTTCCAAGAGACTGCCAACCTCTCAGGTTCTCCCTTAGTTTCCTTTCTCTCCCTTGAGATTTCTACATGTTTTCCTTGCATAGATTTTGCAACATCAGCCAAAACCGGGCCAGAAAAGGACCCACCAAGGCTAGAGAACGCTCCTCCAAGGCCTATAGAAATCGGGCTTGGGTCTTCTTGCACCTTAGAGTGGCCCACGGGCCAGGCACCAGCACACGGCTTTTTGGACAAATCTTTTGGCACACTATAAGAAACTGACTCATCAGGGGCGACTTATTAGGGGCGACTATAATACTCAACTATTAGGGGCGACTTTTAAAAGTCGCCCCTAATAGTTAATTATTAGCGTCCACATAAAAGTGGACGCTAATAATGGGTCGAAAGGTTGACTATTACCGTCCACTTTATAGTGGACGCTAGAAAGTCGACCCTAATATACACGCGGGAATTATTAAAGGGGTGCAAAAAAATTAAGGGGCCAAAAAAAAACTTTTAGCGCCCACATTAGTCGACCCTGATAGTACACCAATAGCATCCACTTAAGTGGACGCTAAAAGCTAAAAAAAAAAAAAACAAATAAAAGATCAATAGGGTCGACTCTCAAAGTCTACTCTAATGGGTACGTAGAAAAAATTTAAAAAAAAAATTTAAAATTAAAATTGATGAGCAATAGCATCCACTAAAAGTGGACGCTGAAGATGCATCAATAGGGTCGACTTTCAAAGTCGACCCTAATGCTTAACTATTTGGGGCGACTTTATCGCCCCT
Organism: Corylus avellana; assembly: GCF_965113065.1. Classification (NCBI taxonomy): domain Eukaryota; kingdom Viridiplantae; phylum Streptophyta; class Magnoliopsida; order Fagales; family Betulaceae; genus Corylus; species Corylus avellana. The sequence goes on along the minus strand of NC_142490.1, from coordinate 17,066,617 downwards.
AAAGAGTAGGTAAAAAAAATTAAAAAAAATTAAAAATTAAAATTGATGGGCAATAGCGTCCACTAAAAGTGGACGCTAAAGATGCATCATTAGGGTCGACTTTCAAAGTCGACCCTAATGCTTAACTATTAGGGGCGATAAAGTCGCCCCTAAAGAGTAGGTAAAAAAAAATTAAAAAAAAATTAAAAATTAAAATTAATGAGCAATGGCGTCCACTAAAAGTGGACGCTGAAGACGCATCATTAGGGTCAACTTTGAAAGTCGACCCTAATGCTTAACTATTAGGGGCGACTTTATCGCCCCTAAAGAGTAGGTAAAGAAAACTAAAAAAAAAATTAAAAATTAAAATTGATGGGCAATAGCGTCCACTAAAAGTGGACGCTGAAGATGCATCATTAGGGTCGACTTTCAAAGTCGACCCTAATGCTTAACTATTAGTCGCCCCTAAAGAGTAGGTAAAAAAAATTAAAAAAAATTAAAAATTAAAATTGATGAGCAATAGCGTCCACTAAAAGTGGACGCTAAAGATGCATCATTAGGGTCGACTTTCAAAGTCGACCCTAATGCTTAACTATTAGGGGCGATAAAGTCGCCCCTAAAGAGTAGGTAAAAAAAAATTAAAAAAAAATTAAAAATTAAAATTAATGAGCAATGGCGTCCACTAAAAGTGGACGCTGAAGACGCATCATTAGGGTCAACTTTGAAAGTCGACCCTAATGCTTAACTATTAGGGGCGACTTTATCGCCCCTAAAGAGTAGGTAAAGAAAACTAAAAAAAAAATTAAAAATTAAAATTGATGGGCAATAGCGTCCACTAAAAGTGGACGCTGAAGATGCATCATTAGGGTCGACTTTCAAAGTCGACCCTAATGCTTAACTATTAGTCGCCCCTAAAGAGTAGGTAAAAAAAATTAAAAAAAATTAAAAATTAAAATTGATGAGCAATAGCGTCCACTAAAAGTGGACGCTGAAGACGCATCATTAGGGTCGACTTTGAAAGTCGACCCTAATGCTTAACTATTAGGGGCGACTTTATCGCCCCTAAAGAGTAGGTAAAAAAAATAAAAAAAAATTAAAAATTAAAATTGATGGGCAATAGCGTCCACTAAAAGTGGACGCTGAAGACGCATCATTAGGGTCGACTTTCAAAGTCGACCCTAATGCTTAACTATTAGGGGCGACTTTATCGCCCCTAAAGAGTAGGTAAAAAAAATTAAAAAAAATTAAAAATTAAAATTGATGGGCAATAGCGTTCACTAAAAGTGGACGCTAAAGACTCATCATTAGGGTCGACTTTCTAATAGTTAAGTATTAGGGTCGACTAAAGAGTAGGTAGAAAAATAAAAATAAAAATAAAAAAATAAAATTGATGGGCAATAGCGTCCACTAAAAGTGGACGCTAATACTTAAGTATTAGGGTCGACTTTGAAAGTCGCCCCTAATAGTTAAGTATTAGGGTCGACTTTGTGGACGGTAAAGAGTATGTAGAAAAATAAAAATAAAATAAAATTAATGGTCTAAAAAAAATGAAATTATAAATTATAAATTATAAATTTTATAAAATTTATAAAATTATAAAATTATAAATTATAAATTTTCTAAAAAATAAAAATAAACTTTTATAAAATTATAAATTTTCTCTTAATTTGAAATTAAAACTTTTATAAAATTAAACTCTAATAAAAAATGAAAAATTTGTTTGATCGAACATTCAGTTCAACTCTAAGCATTTTATATTATATTAGTGTATTAGTTATAAAATGTTATTTCCCAAAAATTTACCTCCGATAATATGTCATTATTTATTTTATATAAATTATCAGATATTCGATCGATCGTGATAGGATCAAATGATTGATCAAACTTCAAACAAATTAAAGGTTCGTTCAAACATCTGTTTGGTCTCAGTGCATTTGTTCGATCGATCATGATAGAATCAATGATCGATCAAACTTGTAACAATTGAAATTGAAGGATTGATCGAATATCCGATCAATCATAATGAATTAGTTCGATTGATCGTGATAAGATTAAATGATTGAAACAATTGAAATTGAAATTGAATTAATTCGATTGATCGTGATAGGATCAAATGATAGATCAAACATCTGATCGATCCTAATGAATTAGTTCGATTGATCGTGATAAGATCAAATGTTTGATCGAACATCCGATCGATCCCAGTGAATTAGTTCAATTGATCGTGATAAGATCAAATGATCGATCAAACATCTGATCGATCATAGTGAATTAGTTCGATTGATTGTGATAGGATCAAACATCTGATCAAAAATCCGATCGATCCAAGTGAATTAGTTCGATTGATCGTGATAGAATCAAATGATCAATCAAATGTTCGATCGAAAATCCGATCGATCAAACATTCAATCAATCCTAGTGAATTAGTTTGATTGATCGTGATAAGATCAAACATCTGATCGAAAATCCAATCGATCCTAGTGAATTAGTTCGATTGATCGTAATAGAATCAATTGATCGATCAAACATCCGATTGATTCTAATGAATTAGTTAGATTGATCATGATAAGATCAATTGATCGATCAAACTAAATACAATTGAAGGTTCAATCGAACATTCAATTGAACTATAAGCTTTTTATTTTATCTTAGTGCATTAGCTATATTATCTTTGGATTTTGTATTGATCTTATAATTAATTATAAGATAAATATCAACTTAATGATCTTTATTATAAAAATTTATTAAACGGAAATTATTAGTTAATATTATAATAATAAAAACATATTACAAGAGAAAATAAAGAAAAATAAAATAAATAAAAATTAAAAAATTATAAGTATAATTTTTTTTAAAATAAAAAATAAATTTGAGGCTCATTAGTCGTCCCTATTGAGTGCGAAAAATAAGCGCCATCCAGTGGCGGGGTATCTGAAATTTTCGGATCAAAAATTTCATAAACCGCGTCTTTTTTTCCCCAAACCTTCAAAACACCAGAATCCTCCCTAACACCCCTCTCACTCACCTCCCTCATCACTCTCACTCTCAATCTCTCTACCGCTGCTCTCTCAAACTTTGATCGACGAAAGCTTTCATACAAGGCTTTGCTGAGAAGCTGAAAGAGGGAGAGAGAGAGAGAGGGAGAGAGAAAGAAAGAGAGAGGGTGGATCGTTCGGGGAAGCCAGAGAAGAAAAAGAAAAATAAGGGGAGAAAAATCCTCGAGGTAACCTCTTTAAACTTTAAATTTTTGCAATTTTTGTGTTAATTTTTGGGTTTTGTTTGTTGTGTTTGTATCCATTGCGAATTTGGGGTTGGATTAGTGACTGTATTCTTTCGATTTTTTGGTAGTGCGGTTTCAGTTTACCCTCGGTTTGATTGCCGAGAAAGTGGAGGGAAAGATAAATGCTATTTGGGTATTTTGGTGTTTGATGTTTCTGGTTCTGAAAGATGGAAAATTTGTTATTGATTAAAGGATTAATGGTTCATTAACAGACAACCTGGTTGTTTTATTTATTATTATTATTATTATTTTGGTTTTTATTTGATGTGTTTGTTTCTGATGTGGTTTAGGGTTAGATTAGTGACTTTATTTTGTCAAGAGTTTGCAATGCAGTGTGGGTTACTCTCTGTTTGGTTTCTGAGAAAGTGGTTGATGTTCCTTGTTCCGAACGAGGAGATGTTTATTGACCAACCAAATAATTGTATTAGAAATGGGTGCCAAGTTATTCATCAAAAGGAAAAAGGGTGCCAAGTTGATTTCTTGTTTCAACCAAAAAGAGAAATCCTTAGTTCCTTAGCAAAGAAATTTGTGATTGAAGAAGTTGAATCCATCTATCCTCTGACATATTCTCAGTTATTAAGTTGGCTTCTCGGCTTTTCTGTGCAAAATGTGTCAATTAATGTATTTGAAAACATGTCAATTTGCATTACCACTGCAGGGTGAGAATTAGTGATATATTTAATCTTTGTTGCTTTTTCAAAATCAGCAAGGTCAATAAGCTATAATCTTTTATTAATGCTATTTCTTCTCCTAAATTTATATGAAATGTTAATCATTCATTGACGGCCCATTTTGTAGACCTTAATCACAGTTATGTGCTAAAGCTGTTATTTCTCTTTGATGTTGTGAGGAAGTATCTGTGGATAAATCAGTCTGCAGGTGTTAATATGTTAAAGCATTTTCTGTTCTGAGGTTTTCAAAGAGTGCTTTGCTTGATAAAATTAAATTACAAGTTCCAGTTAATCAAGTCTATGCATTTGTTTGCTTAATTGTTCATTGTGTTGTTTGTGTGCTGTCTAATTAGTGGCCATTCTTCCATGCAGTTCTCAAGGAATTATGCCACTACCACTGGGCAAAAGGAAGAGAAGGTTAAGGTAATTGAACTTGTTAGCCTTCAACACGTTCTGGGGTACTTTCCAATATTCTAAGCAAATATTTTCTTTTCATACATTATACATATATGCATGTGTTTGTGTTATTTTGAGTTTCATACCATATGGTAGACTTCGAAGAAAAGAATTGTTTTGAAGGACCAAATACATTAAAAAATATATGATAATTTTTTGCTCTATATTTCCTCATTGTGTGCTTTGTTCTAGTTGTTTGGGAGATACATGTATCAGTCTTACAAATTTGCCCTGCATCAAACATTTACGTTGATTTAAGTGGAACATAGTGATATGATTAAAGAATTGCAGTTGAAAGTGAGATTATTCACATATTTATTAATGTTGAAGCTCAAACATATATTCTGATTTGGGGAATGATAGCTGGCACGTAATACTGACCAAAATTTCAATTTTTTTTTTTTTCTTTCTCTTGGCCTATGTTAAATTTTTTTTTTTTTTTTAGTATTAATTTAGCTATTAAACTTATGCATGTTCAGAAGCAAATGTAAGGTCTAACCACTAGCCCTTGTAGCGATTGGGGAGGGTGAAGGCTACCCCATTAGGTAGCCTTCCATTATTGTTTGGTTTTAAAAAAAACTGTCAATACTCAACAGATCTTACATAGATGTGTAACTTCACACATGTAGCACACAATGAAATTCAGTTTACTCTCTGTTATGATCTGTTTATTGTTTCCTTATTTCGTGTCAGATCCCATCATATGGATTTTGTTTTATCTTGCTTTGTTGCTTCTCCTTGAAATTACAGGTGCCTCTAGCTATGTTTGGGGGATCTGGTAACTATGCATCTGCATTATACATAGCGGTAGTAAAAGGAAATGCTCTGGAAAAGGTTGAGTCTGAGCTTCTTGACCTTGTAGAGGCTTCTAAGAAAAGTCCGACCTTTGCTCAGTTCGCAAAGGATCTCTCGGTCCCAGCAGATACAAGAGTGAAGGCCCTCCAGGAAATCTCTGCTGAAGTTAAATTTTCTGATCTGACAAAGAATTTCTTGGGTAAGAAGAGTTGTACTTTGTGGTTGAACTCGCGATTTTACTGATTCTATGCATTATGTTGATTCATAATTTAAATGCATATTCTTGCAAGAATCTGACTTAGACATACTATGATGTATGCAATCCTCTGTAATTTCTTGTAGCTTTGTTGGCTGAGAATGGGAGGCTGACACATATAGATAGCATCACTAAGAGATTTGTGGAGTTGACCATGGCTCATAAGGGAGAAGTGAAAGTAATAAAACTAGGTGGAGGCGAGAAGCTGAGAACATTACCTTTCTTTACCTTATGAGGATATATAGTACTTCTATCTAACACAAGAGCTATGTGCCATGACCCTTCAAGATCACATATCTAAGCCATCCTGCAATCCATTTAATATGCTTATTCAAACATTTGATAATATTGTTGGTTGGAGTTTTGTTTTCATGATGCCCTTGCAGATATTTCATCAACCGATTGTTCTAGTTAGTTATTCCTTGGTTGCTTAATCTGTGGAAGATAAATCTTACTATTTCAGACAACCAACCTTAACAATTTGTCAATCAATTCAAAGAGTTCAATAAAAGAGGAGGCTTTCATGTGAACAAGCATGTCAGAAGGAAAAAAAAGAAAGAAAGAAAGCTTTAAACGGACTATATGTACATTGATGTTTTGAATTTTTTTAGCCACATTTATCTTTAGTTTCACTCAAAACAAAGTACAATATTTTTACTCTTGTCATGATTAATAGATAAATTGTTCAGGACACATTCAATAAATAACAGGATCCAGTTATAGGAGGCAGCTTGCTTTTGACATACACAACTAGCTATGTTGCTCCTCTCCTTTTGCTCATAATTAACATGTATTAGTGGGACTGTTATTGATATATGTTAGAAGTATTGTGGTTAGGAGTTAGCCGATATATGTTACTCATATTAGTGTTCCCTGGTTCTGCGATCGATCGCACTTGGAGTGCGATCGATCGCAGTACCAGAGGGTTTTCAAGTAGGTTTTTTATATTTTGCGATCGATCGCACTCCAACTGCGATCGATCGCAAAATGTCGAAAACCTACTGGTACTGCGATCGATCGCACACGATTGTGCGATCGATCGCAGATTATTTTTTAGGACCATTAGGGTCCACTTTGTGGACGCTAATGGTTAACTATTAGCGTCCACTTTGGTTTGGACGCTAATAGTTAATTTTTTATTTTTTATTTTTTATTTTTTATTTATTTATTTAATTTTTGAGGACCATTAGGGTCCACTTTGTGGACGCTAGTGGTTAACTATCAGCGTCCACTTTGGTAGTGGACGCTGATAGTTAATTTTTTTTTTTTTTTTTTTTTTAATTTGTGAGGACCACTAGGGTCCACTTTGTGGACGCTAATGGTTAACTATCAGCGTCCACTTTGGTTTGGACGCTAATAGTTATTATTATTATTTTTTTTTTAAGGACCATTAGGGTCGACAAAGTGGACCCTAATGGTTAACTAAAAGTGGACGCTAATGCTTGCCTATTAGGGTCGACTTTCGCTTCCGTGTACATCATCTTTAGGGTCAAAACATTGTGACTTTTAGGGTCGATAAAGTGGACGCTAAAAGTGATCATTAGGGTCGACTTTTAAGTGGACCCTGATAATCAAACATTTGATCATTAGGGTTGAACTATTAGCATCGATACCTTTAGGGTCGAAAAGTCGACGCTGTTGGCAACAACGTCCACTTTAGGACCTTTAGGGGCGACTTTGGGTCGCCCCTAAAGACCTAATTTCTTGTAGTGGCAATAAGTTATCCGCTAAATCCATTGGCTCTACTCCCTCGTGATTGCGAATCCCCTTCTCATTTATATTCATTGACTGCTGTTTCTCGCCATTACCTCCAGATTTTCCATCCTTATTTGGCTTCGTAGTTGCATGAAATCTTTTATCAAAATTCCCTTGATTCACGCCTGAAAATCCGCCCTCCCCTTTCTTGGAGGATTGACGCTGATTTTCCAGGATAACGCCTTCCCGTTCGTCGTCCTCGCCGAAGCCTGAGGAATGGTGTTTCCGGCCATGGCTCGTTTTGCTCTCCTGAGCTTTACGCCTAGAAAAACCATCAGCTTTGTTCAGAACAGAGCTTGTATTTTCTCTTCTAGCAGTATTTCTTCCAAAAAAAATTTCAGTTCTTCTTGTTAGGGATGATGCTTTAAGCCATGGACCAAATCTAGGGGTTTCATCCTTATTCCGGAGATTGCTTCTACTCGGGCACCCTTCCTTTCCATGGGTGATGACTCCACATTGAAAACAAAATTTTGGGAGTCTTTCATATTGAAAGGCCACCAAAGTTGATTTCCTTCCAAAGTTCATCAATCGTCCCCTTGATAGAGGTTTCGACAGATCGATTTGGATCTTCACCCATAAAGATTCTCCCCATCCGATACCATCTGAGTCAATGTCCACCTCCTCCACAAGACCAACTGAAGCTCCAATTTTTAATCCCACCTCTCTCCCCATGCATGCTAGGGGCAGATTTATCATTCTCACCCAAAATGATGGTTTGTCAAAATTAAGATCCAAAGGAGAGGTCCTTCCGTCAAAGTTCTCAACCAAGAAAAGGTAGCCTTCAAAGACCCACGGTCTCCCTTCCAATACATGTGCTTTGTCCCCCATGTTCAAATTCAATCAAAAATAAATTATCTCCAAGCACTTTGAACGTTAGGTCTCCCGACAGCCTCCACCATCGCATAAGCTCCTTTTTGATTGTTTCTTTGCTCTTTATATGATCCGTCACTAGTTTGCCCACAATACACGATTTTCCCCTAGTGAAAGCCCCTTGCACATCGTTTGCCGGAATAGCAACCTCAACGCCATCTCCATTCAACAGAGATAATGCTTCCCACAGTTTCGAAAGATCATCCGCCATTGCGCTTAAAATCTCCCGATCGTCTAAACAAGTATTTTCCTTTCACGATCTCAAAATATCATGAAAAATAATTCCTTCTCCTTTAGATCTAAGCTAGAGATAAAATGTTAACAATACTTGATCGGTAAAAACCGGAAACAGTACCAAAAACTTCTTTGTGAAAAACTCGTAAGCCAACAAAACAGCCAACACCCTCTTCCACCTTCTCCCTAATAGAATACAGACAAAACAGTAAGCACTATCTCAAAGGCTGCACCAACCGTTGCCCCCATTAGGTTCTTCGAAGCTGGAAAAATTCAGTGCAACACTCTTCTTCTTCCCTAGTTTTGATTCTCAAAAGTTTTTCACTATATCACTCCAACTAGGTCTTACAAAATGGAGAAGATCTCAATCCAATAAATTCTCACTTAAATCACATGCACAGTGATCGCCCATAATAATTAGAACATTTATTTTAACACTTTTTCTTCATCCATCACCAATAAATGATTTTGATAGCCACATCATTCTTAGTAGGATATAAATTGGACACAAGTAGGCCACTTAGAATTACTCCCAATAAACAGAGAAAGAAAGTTTTTCATTCCTCCTTTACTTCCAGAAAGAAATATTTGGAGGTTGTGAATATAGAAGAGAAAGCATTCATGAAAAAATTTGTGGGCCTAACTCGTCTCATAAAACCGGTTCTAAAGAAGAGGGTTGCATATTCCTTATAAATATGCCCAAAGTCTTGTCCACAGGCAATGTGAGATTATTCCTCAACATCCTCCCTCACATGCAGGCCAGTATTTTTCTCGGTCCTTGTCACAAGGTAAGTAGTGTGGGCCCATTTATCCTGCGGTAGACTCTGATACCATGAAGAAATTTATGGGCCTAACTCATCTAATAAAACCAGTTCTAAAGGAAAGGGTTGTCAATTCCTTATAAACATGCCCAAAGTCTTGTCTACAAGCAATGTAGAATTATTCCTCAACAATTCACAAGCTTGAAGAGAACACAAACAAAAATTCCTCCGTCACGTCTCTTTTACATTCACAGCCTCCAAATATTTCTCTCTATTGATTGGAAGTGGGTGAATCAGTACATTCACATTCTTTGAATAGTGGTTGACTTTAAAAGAAAAGAAAATTTGTAGTTTTGACCATTTTTTACCACTCAATCCTGACCAAAATTTTCTACTCAACATAAGGCCGGCCATGACGTCACTCTCCCAAAAATGAACAAGAATGGAAAAGAGAAATATTATGGTTCAAAGCTTTTCTTTTACAGTCAACCATTATTCGAACAACTATCAAGTTTCAATTTCTACTTGATTTTGTTTTGGAATTTTGGGCATTATCAAAGTTTAATGAGAATTTATCAATATTTTTTTATGGAATTTTACATGGAAATTAACTAAAGTGTGAGCATTTTTGTAAATATATCCTTGGTTTGCGATTAACTGATGTCTTCGTGGCATAAGGGTGATTACCTTATCATGTGACGTTGGATAAATTATTGCAAAAATATTCTTTTATGGGAATTTTATTTACTCACATGAGTATTTTGGACTATGAAACATTATTTTGTCTAAACTTTCAATTCCTCTAACCCCACTATCTATATATGCTACTTACTGGGTGTTAGCTAATCCTTGTTTCTTTTAAATTTTTCAGATTAAGCAGGTGGTCTCATGATGCAGGTGAAATTTGAAAAAATTATTATGTAGTTTCATTTTTCAATAAAGATTGAGTTTTTCCTTTCCTATTAGGAATTGTTTTCCTTTTTTTTTTTTTTTTACCTATTAAAAGGTTGAGATCCTCAATAGCTAAATGTTGGAGTGAATTCAATATATAAGTATGTCATGGAGTTTGTTATTTGTTTTGTTGCAATTTGAGACTTGGGAGTGTATACATTCTAAATATATTGGACCCAGTTTATGCTATTGGCATGGGAAATAAATCTTATAGACGAATTGGGATTTCTAATTTATTGTCTTTTACAGCTACAAAGTATTTTAATGAGGAAGTGTGTTTTATTATTAATTATTCTTGGGTTGTTATCTAGCTTTAATTAATGTTTACAAATGATTTGGTGGTATGAACAATTGGTTCTTAGGTGAAAAGAGTTGGAAGAAGGAAATATTTTAAAAAGGTGTAAAATCAGGTCTAAGTAGGTGTTACGTGCTGCTGTGGACTTTGGGGCATGACAATGATGAGCATCACACGTGGATGATCTAAAAAAAAAAAGTAGATGATCATATTATACTTGTGTTGTATATTGGTACACTTCATAATTTTTGGATGTTAGGATTTAGTCTTGTTGGGTTATCCCACATCGGTTGTGGAATAGTCTGGTGGTCAGTTTATAAGTGTGAGAAAAAACTTCATTTCTTGAGCTAGTTTTTGAAGTTGAGAGAGGCTCAAGACCACCAAGACTGGTATCAAAGCCCAGGTTCAACAAATAAGTCTCGGCCCAATAGTCCATGGGAGAAATGAGTTTTCTCTGCTTCAACCTAGGGTCCGATGTGTGAGAAGGAGATTGTTGGGGTTATCTCACATTGGTTGTAGAAGAGATTAGTGGTCACTTTATAAGTGTAAAGAAAAACCTCACCTCTTAAGCTAACTTTTGAAGTTGAGAAATGCCCAAAACCACCAACAAGCTAACTTTTGAGGCTGAGAAATGCCCAAAACCACCAACCCTAGTATCAGAGATAAGGTTCAACCAACAAGTCTCAGTCTAACAATGCTCCGACCTAGGGCCCGATATGTGAGGTAGAGATTGTTGGGGTTATCCCACATCAATTGTGGATGGAGCTGGTGGTCAATTTATAAGTTTACAAGAAAGCCTCACCTTTTGAGCCAGCTTTTGAGGTTAAGAGAGGCTCAAGACTACCAACATTGGTATCAGAGCCCAGGTTCAACCAGGGAGAGATTTTTGGGATTATCCCACATCAGTTGTGGAAGGGGCTAGTGGTCAATTTATAAGTATAAGGTAAAGCCTCACCTCTTGAACTAGCTTTTGAGGTTAAGGCCCAAGACCACCAACAAATACTCTCAATGTTCCAGATTATTTCAACAAGGCTTTGGGTAGATATACATAAGTTTATTTTGATAGGAACCAAGTCTAATTTATAGGCTAAAACTAATATTTTGCTAGTATGATATGATCAACCCTCAATTATTTGTAATGCTAACTGGTTTTTCGTGATGAATGCATGCATGTGTAACTTTCCAATTTGCAGTTTTAGAAAAACGAAAATAGTAATGTATTTATGTGGCATGGCCATCATTGTTAATTAATGTGACTTTACCTGTTGCTTTTCCACTTTTGTTCCTTATTTTCGGAATCATGAGTACACTTCTTGATTTTGGATACTAGGGTTGGGTCTCAATGTTACTTCCAGAAAGTTTTGGCAGTAGATAAACAGTTAAGAGCGTTGCGTAAGAGCGGATAAGTATAATTAGAAATTCAACATCTCCACCTTTGGGAGATAACTTGAAAGTTAAGCTAATTGATGGGCTAATGTCTTCATCAAATCTTTTCTACCAATCCCTTTGAATCTATTCAGAAATTAGACATGGTTTGGTAATAAAGAAATATTAAATTTATATAATTATTTTACCAATATTCTTAATAATAAATGGCATTGAAACTTTTATAGGATTCGCTTACTGAATTGAAGACTTTAGTTCATATTGTTGATGCCCTTTTTTTCCTCCAATAGTCTTTGATTGGTGTAATCTTCATGTTCTTCGGGGTGTCTTTTGCTGTCGATCTTCAGGCTCCTACAACATAAAAAAAAGCTTCAAAGGGATCTCTAGGCCGGATGCCGAGACTCTTCGATGCCTAAGTTAGTAGTGGAGTCTGAAGGCAGCATGAGCTACCAATACTGAGAATAAAAATTGATCCTTTACACCGAATGTGTTGAACTCCCTTTTATAGGCTTTTAGGGAGCAGCTGCCTTGGTGGCATCATGGGGAGAGGATACGTATGTTGATGATGTGGTGAACTGGTGATGACTGTTGATTGAGTCTTGGTGAAACTGTTGACTTGGTTTTTAATGGGCTTATGCCTTGGACCGGGTTAGGGCTCTGTTGGGCTTGACCATGGCTGATCCATAACCCAACAATAATATTTAACAGTAAATTAGACTTCGTGATTCTTTTTCAAATTCCCGTATTAATTATTTTAATCCGAGCACAATCCTATCTATCGTTGGATGCTAATATAAACGAAAGTTGTAATAAAATGCAATCAACCAAATTAAGGCACAACATCTTGTACTTTTATCTTTTATTTTTCTTTTCCAAATCATATACTACAGAATAAACAATTTGCTTGGCAACTTTACAGCCACAATAATTTTAACAATAAATGTAATAAAAGTATAAAAAATAAAATAAAATAACAACTGCATTGTCCATAGCTCATTTGATTATGTGTATCATGTATGATCATCAACAGCAAAATCAATAAATTTGGGAGATAACTTGAAAGTTCAGGGAAATAAAGTAGAAGGAAGAAAAGAAGTTAATTGAGGGAAAGTCTGGCTTGTAGAAAATAACAATCTTTCTGTTTATATATAAAAGATTTTTTAAGTGAAGTTTTACTTAGTTTATTTCGAGTTGCTCACCTTAGGCCATACACGAGAGGGCATCTAGCCTATGGCCATTGCATTTAATAATGTATTCTATAAAGTAAAGATTATAATGGTGAAGAGGCTGATTGCCTAATTTTAATGGTGAAAAGGTTGATTATGTTGATTTCCTTGGTGTTGAAGATATTTTAAATTCTCCTAATGAAGATTATGATGAGTTTTATGTGGATGAGGAAAATTATATGTTCACAAAGGAAACAATGGCTGACACATTCTAGAGTATTTTCATGTCATGTGGAAGAGAGAAGGAACAAGAGAAGTACGGCAAATTCGAGATATTGCCAAGTAGTGTGGGGGGCTCTCACAACAACCATCAAGGAATTTCAATGATGAGAAGTGTCACGCTTATTGTGGGGTGGTATTTTGTCTTGATCTTGAGGAATGGCGAGTAGAATGAGTTAACTAGGCATCCGAAGAACCGTGGAAAGAACTGGCCGAATTTGAGGACGAATTCTCTCCAACCAGGGGAGAATAATGCAGATTGGATAACAGTCGTAGCGTCTGGTACTGCGATTGAGAGCACGCTGTGACTGCAATCGAGCGCTAGGTCTGCGATCGATCGCCCTTGTGCCTACAATCGAGCACACACGGGACATTATGTTATCTTTTTTGTTTTTAATTACTTAAACCGACTTTATTTCATTGTTTTAGTAGGATTAAGATTTTGGGAGTCTTTATTTCATTAATTTATTAGGTTTAGAGTTTTGGGTGTATTTATGTCATATTTTATTAGATTTAGGGTTTTGGATTATAAATATATGCTTATAGCCTCTACATAAAGTAGTTGTTTATTCTTGATTTTGATGAATAAGAATACTCAGAGTTAAGTTTCTTTTGTGTTTTTTCCTTAAACGTTAGATAGTATCTATTGTTTTAAGAAGATTTCTTTGATTACTTGATAGCCTTAAGATCTAGAAATATATATCTGCTGCTTATTGATGTTCTTTGCTGCAGCCTACTAAGTCACACCGCATCAGTTTCTCTTATTAAACAAAAACTCGAATGTGTAATTATGGTAGAATTTCGGGAAGACAACATTCAGACGCCAATCGTCAATGTTTTTTCAACATTATTTATATGTTTCACTTGTTGAATTGAAGACTTTAGTTCATTGGGTGAGTTCTCATTATATTTAACAGTTAAGACTATGTGATTATTTTTCGAATTTTCTTATTAATTATTTTAATATTAGAACAATTAATGTAGGACGATATTTACCTATATTTTTTGTGTATATATATATATATATATATATATATATATATATGATAAATAATATTGGAGAAGAGCCATTTGATCAAAATTTTACTCGTTCTCAAACAATAAAAATCTAACATGAGACAATCTGTAAGCGAGACTCACTCGGCCATGACTGAAACTTGTGTTAAAAGAGACTTTCAATTTACTAAGGTAAATACAATGCCAAATACATATATCACATAAACCAAAGGAAAAGTCCTAATGGAAATAACCAAATGAAAAATTCAAAGTCCTGATTTGCTTTATTCTTTCCCTGGGCTTCCTCACTCAAATCCCTTGATCACCTCTGACAATATTTTCTATTCATCAATTTCCCAATTAGCATCTTCCACTAGAAAATTTTACGTTTGTGTGACCGGAAAAGAAATCTAGACCAGTATGTTGAGTGAATTGTATCAACATAAAGTCGAAAATGTGCTAAAACAAAAAGAATTATTGGGATAGAAGCCAAAGAAGTAATAAGAATCGGAGCCCATTTTGCTTCACTGTAATATACCAAAAAGAAGGTTGCACTGAAGGCTATTACCATGCCTGCTATAGCGATGAAGAGTGCAGCAAGTCCAAACAGTAACCTTAGAGGTATTGACTTGAAAAAATCCTTCTCTCCGTAACGTGACGTGAGAATTGACAAGAATATTAAGATCGAAGTTGAAGAGAAGACCAATGCTATGCCATTTGATATGAAGAATACCTTAAACGAAATACTATTCAAAAGAAGAGGTTTCCCTGTTATTTGATGGTTGCCACCGGGTACAGTGAAGGCTGCAGTGAAAACCACAGTAGCAATCAATGTTGCCACAACCATGCAGTAGTTTGCTGTTTGCTTCATCCACTTTTCACCTTTTTCATATAACACTTTATGTTCCCTTATAAATATATCGTTAGGTGTTTCATGCTCGGAATTCTTCATGTAAACATATGAAGGCGGCACAATCTTTGCTATTTTCTACAATAACAAGGTGTAAATGAACAACCAAAAATACAAAATATATATATTGAATAATTTATATTAACACTTACCTTAAACCACAACAACTCCTGTTGCATTTGAAGAGCTGATGTTGATATGGTATTTAATCGATCTGAATTAGCACCCAATTTTCCAGCAAAGTGCAGCATGTTATCACCTTTAAAGGTGATATAGGTTGTAAAATTTTCCTTCATGCTACCTATATTATCTATTAAATTGAATACACTCTCTTGTCGATATAAAGTAGCAACATGAAATAAACTCCCGTATTCTTCATCTACTTGCCATAAGAGATCGGGATAAGAGCGTACGATTATCATTATAAATTCAACATTTCCTACTTTTGCAGCTTCAACAAGTAAAGTCATATAATCATGAACCAGTTTTGATGAAAAACGTTCCCTTGGCACTTCATTAACCATGTTCCAAAGCCGTTCAACTAACTGATGGGCTAGTGTCCCCATCAAATCATTGGTATACATCCCTTTGTGCCCTAAGATTAGGAAAATAATGTATTTCAAAGATCGTTTGGTAAAAATAAATATTGAATCTATACATTATTTTAACAAGATTGATCCATAACAAGAGATGCTATTGAAAGTTTTATAAAAAATTTTTTTTAAAAAAAAAAAAGAAAAAAAAAAAAAAGCACAAAGAACGTAACGCATTAAATGCAGCGTAAGGTGTATTTTTTTTTTCCTGAGCCAGTAAGTTGTATATAGTGAAAATCATCATACTTTCATTAAATTGAGACTTTAATCTCTTTTGAAATATGTACTATGTTAGGAAAGAAAAGACAATTAATCACTAGTGTTTCAAGATGAAGTAAGATTTTGGTTCTATAGGGAGATATCAATAGATATATTGACTTGATTATTATATTGGCTAAACATGCAGTTCTATAGCTCAATAGTGATCAGTTTTGTCACTTACCTCAGCCTCTTCATTTTTGAAAATACCATATTGATTAATTCGAATCTGAGTAACAAATATATTGAAAGTTTATGTAACACTCAACACAAAATTTTTCGAGTTCTTCTAATGGATAATTATGTGGGCTCAAGATATCAATTTTTCTATCAATATGTTTCTTCTCATGGGTATCCTCCTATATAGGGCTGTTAAATCAATAGAGCTACTCATTAACATGTTTGGACTCGACTTGAGTTCGACTTAATTATTAAAAAGGTCATTCGTGAACATGAAACTAGTCTTAATTATTAACAATAAATACTAGTATAAACTCAGCTCGACTTAGTTAACATTCATTGTAACGCCCAAGAAAAATTAGATGGAAAAACTGTCCGTTCTAAATTTGGCTAAGTCTGAAAAATGACTTTTTCAATTATTGGTATTTTCATGATAATTTTTACCTTTATTGCTCCTCATACACTAGATAATCAATTGTGATTTTATGGGATTTTATGAAAGGGTTTACATTGGTGAAAATCGATGGACCTTTTGTCATGAGCTGCCGAAAATCATATTTTGCACTAAAACTGGATTTTTAAATTTTGATCTAGTGGGAGTTCGATTTTGTACATACTTAAATGTTTATAGTGGAAATAAGGGCTGTGGAATAGTCACTGAAACAAAGTTGCGGAGTGGTGTTCGGACATGGAGTTAATGTGTCAGGACAGCTTTGCAGACACGCAAGGCAAGGAATTTTTGCTGTCAGGACATCCCACTAACGTGTCCAGTCACGGCTCGGGTATAAATGGCTGAATCGTGATTTCAGCTCATTTTCTTCCCCTTTCTTCCTCTTCCACACGAATTTCTCTGTTCTCTCTCCTAGGTTTTGTACCCAAAGCTTAGGTATTGATTATTTGAGGTCTCCAAAGACAAATCCAACCCCGGGAACGTGTTTCATGAGGTTAGATCGTTGTTTTCACCGATTGATTTGAGGTGAATCCATAAACCCTTAGCTTTCTTGGTTTGAATTGGATTTTTTGGGGTTTTGCTCAATCTCTCGAATTTCTTTGGGGTTCTTGTGTTTAGAAGACTTCTAAACATTCTTTGAGCGTTGGGTTGGAGTTTTGTGGCTTGGAACTTTGAAATTCATCAAAGATCAAGGTAAGACCCAAAACCCTAGTTTTGTCCAAGTGCTTATTTAAGTATTTTTGAAGTGGCTAACCCTCTAGATTCTCTATGGGTTAGTATTATAAACGAAAATGTGGTCAAATGGAAACCCTAGAATTCTATGGGTTCCCTTGTTGTGAGAGATGCTTGTGGGATTCAAGTATCTTGGTGAAGTTGAGTTATTAGAGCCTATAATAGAGTTTAACTATGTGTTTATCATGTAAATACATAGATATTTGCAAGTGGGTCAAGGTTGTTAAGAAAACCCAAGTGGATCAAGGTAAGTATTTTATTTACTGGGCAAAAAGATAATATTTTTAAAAGTAAAAAAGATGTTTTGGATGAATGATTGATGTAAGGTGTTTTGTGAATACTATGACTATTTAATGATGTTTCATGAGATGTTTTGGATGAGTGATTAATGTAAGGTATTTTGTAAATACTATGACTATTTAATGATGTTTCATGAGATGTTTTGGATGAATGATTGATGTAAGGCTTTTTGTGACACTATTTATAACTCTATTGTTGTTTGTTGTTGCAAACAAATATATATATATATATATATAGGGGAGATTGACCAAAAAAATAGCATTTCTCTTAATAAAAATCAGATAAAAAATGCATGATCGTATCTTTTCCGAATTTCTCATAGACTAGGGAGTAGATATCATGCAATGTTATATTTAAAGAAGAATGGGTTGGAGACAAACTAACAGGAATTTAAGAGCCTTTTCCATAATGATAGCTGACTTTGGCGGCCAATGACAAAAGGTTTTCTGGCCAACTCTGCCAAAGCTCTTCGCCTAAATTCAGTGCCAGCATCGGCATTTGCTAAGTTCGGATCCTTTATCAGAATTTGCAATGCAATACCTGTGCATCAAAAAAAAAAAAATTCTCTGATCATTGTAAAAATGTTGGTTCGAAAATCCATAAAAATATTGCAATAGAAGTGGTAACTTGTCTAACTGTATAAAAATCCATCCGAAAGATAATAGCATGCTAATAAATTGATTGTCTCAAACACACAATTAGTAAAACATAGGACATACCGTAAAAACCAGCGGTAATAGTATAATGAAGGAGATTAATGCGGTCAACGGTAGTCAAGTCCTCAAAAGAAGTCACAGAGAATGAGAATAGATAATTGACCATGTGTTTGTGTCCTAGATGAGCTGCAACGTGAAGCGGTTTCATTCCTTGGCTATTATTCATCAATGGAAGTTGTTTGTTTTTTTCCACCATCTTCTTAGCGATTCTTACATCTCCCGTTTGAGCAGCAACGTGAAGGGCTGTAGCTCCATTTATGTTTCTTAATTGCAAATCATCTGGATTCATCTGTTTCAACAGTTCTTCTACAAAAGAGGTGCCTTTTACAGCTACTGCACTGTGCAGTGCTGTATCACGCTGTTTCGTTATTGGAACTCGAACACAGCCTGGGTATTGTCTAAGAAAAGCGTTAGCAGCCGACCAATCACCCTTTAAGGCAGCTTGAAGTAGGGGACCACACTGGGCACGGTATTCATCTAATGTTCTTTCTCCTGGAAAACAAAAAACAAACTTATTAATTATAACTTGTAGTGAAAAATCATGTTTATCTCATGAGTAGCTTGCGTGTCTACTATTAAATCACCATTTCCTAAAAGCTTTAAGTATCTGCTGTTTATCTCATGACCTTACGTATCTGCTGTTAAATCACAATTTCCTAAAAGCTTAAGCTTTTTAGGACTTTTAGCTCTGATATCATACTCTAATACCATTGACCCATAAGGGTTCGATCTCAGGACCTTTAGCTCTGATACCATGTTAAATCACCATTGACCCGTAAGCTTAAGCTGATAGGAATATGATACAACCCGACTTGGTCGGTTACAGCAAAGAACAACAATAAAGCAGCGGATATGTAATTCCAAATCTTAAGTCTATTAATGATATAAAAATTCTTCTTGAAAAACTAGATACTCTCTAGATTTTGAAGGAAAAGAAGAATAAACTCAACTTTGAGTATTCTCATTAATCAAAACTGATTTATAAAATAACAACTCCGCCTCTTACATATTAGGTAAGAGGCGGAGTTGGAGCAAAAGTAAACCTAAACCTATTATGGAAAAGTTCTAGAATAATAAAGGGAAAATTACAATTAAATAAAATCCTAATTTAAATAACGTAAATAATAAAATATATACGATTGTTGGATTGCTCGCATAAAATCTTCATTAAAATCCCAAATAGAGCTACCAAGTCTTTCCTTATTGGATTCTTGCCTTTATTTTCGTCCAGCTTTTTAATCGTCTCTTTTTAGCCCGTTTTGACCTAGAAAAGATCGGAATTAGCCAAATCCTGTGAGACAGGATTTTGTAGATCTTTGAATTATCTTTCCAACTCTATCAAGATCGCTCCAATCTGATGTACAAAACACGAGTTATGATTTTTCTAATAAAGCTGGTCACAGCCCTCTCCGAACGGGATTTCCAGAAACTCCAAGATCACAGCCCATGTCTGGGCACGTGGAAATCCTGTCTGGACACCAATTCCAGAAACCTCATTTAGGTCCTGGATCTACATCATTCTCTCTAGGTTGGAGAGAATTCGTCCTCAAATTCGGCCAGTTCTTCCCATGCTCCTCTGGATGTCTAGTCTCCTCATTCCATTCTCCTCTTCTCAAAATCACAACAAGGCCACACCCCATAAGAAACGTGATGACTCTAATCATCAGCAGACTGCGATAATGATGTTGAAGGCCCTGCACCTCACCTTGCCGTGTAGACTTGCCATGCTTTTCTCGTGCCTTGTCTTTCCCATATGCCATGAAAATCTTCAAATAACTAGCAATGACCCCATCACTTTTTGATAGAACATTCCCCTTCGCCATATAGATCTCATCACAAATTTGGTTAGAAGAATTTGACAAAATAGCATCTACTTCGATGAAATCAACATAATTAATTGGCGCAGCATTCAAATCAAAGGACAAACCTTTTAGATAGTTTTTTATGACAATTTTTATCTAAAAGATTTACCTCTTCCAAGGGTTCCTCTTCTTTATGGAAAAGGTAAATCTTTTAGATAGTTTCTTATGACAATTTTTATCTAAAAGATTTACCTCTTCCAAGGGTTCCTCTTCTTCATGAAAAATTGCATGCACTCTGGAAGTTTTATCTCTTCCACTTGTTGTCTCAATCTGTCATGCTCTTTAGAACTCTTGTTGTAGTGCGGATGATTAGGAAGGTCAGAACCCGACACCAAATCAAGTTGAGATTGAATGCCTCGCAATGGGGGCATCTCTTTTGATAATTTTGTTGAGAACACGTCGACAACTTCATCCAACACCTCCTTTACCCGTTTCGGTACCACCCCCTTAATGATACTTCTAGTACCCATCAACTTTGGCTTTGCTACAAAGGATTGATCGTCCCCTTGTAAAGTTTTGGGCTCCTCCTCTTGGTTACGTAGCAACGTCAATCTGATTTTACTGACCATGAAGCTGTACGTGTGCTTAGTTTCATCATGGATAGCACCTTTATCATCTTGCCACGGCTTGCCCAATAACAGGTGTCATGTAGCCATGTCGACCACGCTACACCACACATGATCCACATATTTAGCTCCAATAGAAAAAGATACTTGGCAATGTTTAGATACCCTTACTCGTTTCCTTTCGTAAGCCACTCCAATTGATAACGAGTAGGATGCTTCTTGGTCTCGAGCCCTAGCTTCCGAACCGCTTGCTCCTAGACTACATTCATACCACTCCTTGGAATGATGACAAGCTTGGTCCCCTTCCCTCCCATGGTGCATGTAGTTTGAAATTGTTGGCAAGTACCACAAATGTATTGGGACACTGATTTATGCTTGACCTCTGCCGCCTCCTTAGACGCCTCCATTTTGTAGGACTTTTCTATTTTCTTTGTCATAGCTATAGGCTCTTGTCTCTAATTCTGTGATTTTCAACCCATTGTATAATTATGGGGCAAGAAAGCGACTCGCATATATTTCAATAGTTTCTCCGAACTATTGATCTTCAATTTGCCTTACCGCACCTTAGTTTGCTTCAGTTGTTGCCACCGCGCAACAACTCTTCCTCGGAATGTTCGTGCCACCAAAGAGACTCATCGTTCATTGAGCACCTCGTTGAATTCAATAACGTTTTTAACAGCCAACATCCAATCTAGAAATTCTTCGGGTTGTAGATCTCGTAGAATTCCGGAATATTGAGTTTGAACCCATTCACCCACCTAATAGCATGAGCTTGTGCATGGTGTTGATGTCCGTGCATTCGGCGCTCAGTTAAAGGGTTCTCGGATCCATTCCCATGTTGACCACACCAATCAGATATTTGGGTAGTAAGGTCTTCAATTTGATCTCTCGTAGCCCTAAGTCGATCCTCCGTGTGTTGCTAACGTTCAACGATAGATTTGCCTTCCGCCTCTGCAAATCACGGTCTTGGTTGGCGACACCAACTGTTCGGCCCACCACTAATGTGCCACAAGCGAATTGCCGGTTGCTCCCTATGTGTTGTCTCCGTGTGCATGTGCACCTCTTTCATGTTTGCACAACGGTCACTTCTCCCCATTCATGGAAAGTAATTGAGCTCTGATACCAACTCATGCAGCCCGACTTAGTGGGTTGCAGCAAAGAATAACAATAAAGTAACGGATATGTAATTTCAGATCTTGAGTCTATCAATGACCTAAGAATTCTTATTCAAAAACTAGATACTCTTTAGATTTTGAAGGAAAAGAGGAATAAACTCAACTTTGAGTATTCTGATTAATCAAAATTGATTGATAAAATAACGACTCTGCCTCTTACGTATTAGGTATGCTGTATTAATAACAATAAGCAAACTTGGAGCAAAAGTAAACCTAAACCTATTATGGAAAAGTTAGAGAATAATAAAGGGAAAATTACAATTAAATAAAATCCTAATTTAAATAACATAAACAATAAAATATATATGATTGCTGGATTGCTGGCATAAAACCTTCATTAAAATCCCCAATAGACCTATCAAGTCTTATTGGATTCTTGCCTTTATTTTCGTCCAACTTTTTAATCGCCCATAAGCAGCCCGTTTTGACCTAGTAAACATTGAAAGTAGCCAAATTTTGTGAGACATGATTTTGTAGATCTTTGAATTGTCTTTCCAACGCCATCAAGATCGCTCCAATCCGATGTCCAAAACTGGAGTTATGATTTTTCTAATAAAGCTGGTCGCAGCTCTCTCCGGACGGGATTTCCCGAAACTCCAAGATCACAGCCCATGTCTGGACACGTGAAAATCCTATCCGGACACCAATTTCAGAAACCACATTTTAGATCCTAGATCTACATCATTCTCCCTAGGTTGGAGAGAATTCGTCCTCAAATTTGGCCGATTCTTCCTATGGTCCTCCAGATGTCTAGTCAGCTCATTCCATTCTCCTCTTCTCAAAATCACAACAAGGCCACACCCCATAAGAAATGTGATTGCTCTAATCATCAACAGACTGCGACGATGATGTTGAAGGCCCTGCACCTCACCTTGCCATGTAGACTTGCCATGCTTTTCTCGTGCCTTGTCTTTCCCATATGCCATGAAAATCTTCAAATAACTAGGAACGACCCCGTCACTTTTTGATAGAACATTCCCCTTCACCATATAGATCTCATCACAAATTTGGTTAGAAGAATTTGACAAAATAGCGTCTACTTCGATGAAATCAACATAATTAATGGGTGCTACATTCAAAATAAAGGCTTTATCCCCGGTGCTCTTATCTAGCACATGGTATGTAGAATTGTCATAAAAAATTGCAAAACTATCTGAAAGATTTACCTCTTCCAAGGGTTCCTATTCTTCATGAAAATTTGCAATGCACTCTGAAAGATGTATCTCTTCCACTTGTTGTCTCAATCCATCATGCACTTTAGAACTCTTGTTGTGATGCGGATGATTAGGAAGGTCAGACCCCGACACCAAATCAAGTTGAGATTGAATGCCTCGCAATGGGGGCATCTCTTTTGATAATTTTCTTGAGAACACGTCGACAACTTCATCCAACACCTCCTTTTCCCGTTCCGGTACCACCCCCTTAATGATGCTTTCAGTACCCGTCAACTTTGGCTTTTCTACAAAGGATTGACCGTCCCCTTGTGAAGGTTTTGGCTCCGCCTCTTGGTTAGGTAGCAACGTCAATCTGATTTTACCAACCATGAAGTTGTACGTGTTCTTTGCTTCATCATGGATAGCAGCTTTATCATCTTGCCACGGATTGGCCAATAACATGTGTCATGTAGCCATGTCGACAACCTTACACCACACATGATCCACATATTTAGCTCCAATAGAAAAAGACACTTGGCAATGTTTAGATACCCTTACCTCGTTTCCTTTCGTGAGCCACTCCAATTGATAGGAAGTAGGATGCTTCTTGGTCTCGAGCCCTAGCTTTCGAACTGCTTGCTCCGAGACTACATTCATACCACTCCTTGGATCGATGACATGCTTGGCCCCCTTGCCTCCCATGGTGCATGTAGTTTGAAATTGTCAGCAAGTACCTCAAATGTATCAGGACACTAATTGATGCTTGACCTCCGCCACCTCCCTAGATGCCTCCTTTTTGTAGGACTTTTCTATTTTCTTTGTCACAGCTATAGGCCCTTGACTCAAATTCTATGATTTTCGGCCCATGGTATAGCTATGGGGCAAGAAAGCGATTCGCATATATTTCAATAGTTTCTCCCAACTATTGATCTTTAATTTGCCTTGCCGCACCCTAGTTTGCTTTAGTTGTTGCGACCACGCAACAACTCTTCCCCAGAATGTGCGTGCCACCAAAGAAACTTGTCGTTCATCGGGCGTCCCGTTGAATTCAAGAACCTCTTCAACAGCCAACACCCAATCCAGAAATTCTTTGGGTTGTAGATCCCCGTAAAATTCTGGAATATTGAGTTCGAACCCGTTCACCCACCTATTGGCATGTGCTTGCGCATGGTGGTGACGTTTGTGCGTTCGGCGCTTAGCTAAAGGGTTCTCAGATCCATTCCCATGTTGACCACACCAGTCGGATAGTTGGGTAGTGAGGTCTTTAATTTGATCCCTTATAGCCCTAAGTCGATCCTCCGTGTGTTGCCAACGTTCAGCGATAGATTTGCCTTCCGCCTCCGTAAATCACGGTCTTGGTTGGCGATGACAACCATTCGGCTCACCACTCATGTGTCGCAAGCGAATTGTCGGTTCGTCCCTACGTGTTGTCTCTGTGCACACGTGCACCTTGTTCATGTCTACACAACGATCACTCCTCCCCATTTATGGAAAGTAATTGAGCTCTGATACCAACTGATGCTGGCCGACTTGGTGGGTTGCAACAAAGAACAACAATAAAGTAGCGGATATGTAATTCTAGATCTTGAGTCTATCAATGATCTAAGAATTCTTCTTGAAAAACTAGATACTCTTTAGATTTTGAAGGCAAAAATGAATAAACTCAACTCTGAGTATTTTCATTAATCAAAACTGATTTATAAAATAACAACTCCGCCTCTTACATATTAGGTCTGTTGTATTTATAACAATAAACAAACTTGGAGCAAAAGTAAACCTAAACCTATTATGGAAAAGTTATAGAATAATAAAGGAAAAATTACAATTAAATAAAATCCTAATTTAAATTACGTAAATAACAAAATATATATGATTGCTGGATTGCTGGCATAAAATCTTCATTAAAATCCCCAATAGAGCTATCAAGTCTTATTGGATTCTTGCATTTATTTTCGTCTAGCTTTTTATTCGTCCATTTGCAGCCCGTTTTGATCTAGAAAACATCGGAATTAGCCAAATCTTGTAAGACATGATTTTGTAAATCTTTAAATTATCTTTCCAACGCCATTAATATCGCTCCAATCCGATGTCCGAAACTGGAGTTATTATTTTTCTAATAAAGCTGGTCCAAGCCCTCTCCGGACGGGATTTCCCGAAACTCCAAGATCGCAGCCCATGTCCGGACACGTGAAAATCCTGTCCGGACACCAATTCCATAAACCTCATTTTAGGTCCTGGTTCTATATTAGAATATGTAAATTTAATCATTTAATCAAATACTTTAACACTACCTCTTATGTGTGGGCTCAAACTCCCTTTTAATAGTGGATGCCTAACACGTGGAATATTTAATTGAAATGATGGGTGAATTGACGGAGTTAAGATTCGAACTCAAAATCTTTAGCTCTCATACAATATTAAATCACCACTTGTCCTAAAAGCTTAAACTAATAGAAATAAATTAATTTAACATCATATTACTTTAACATATGCGGCAAGTGTTCTTTTTCCTCTGTGTGTGCATGAGTGTTTGTAATTGTTATTTTGTTTTAATAGTGTTATTATTATTTTGGATTCTTTCCTCGCCTATAGAAGGAGTTTAACAGACCATTTTGGTCCATTTCAAAAGTAGTTTTTGCAACGTTAGAAAAAAATGGTCCATTTTGGTCCATTTCTAATTCCTTATTAATTAGAAAAAATAAAAATAAAAAGAGTTTTCGCAAGGTGGCCTTAATTATTTTTACTAGTGATATTCGAAAACTCTCTCAGTAGAGAGAAAGAGAGATTGATCACTTACTTGAGCTTGGTTCTTCTGACACTATCTGCTCCAGTTCTCCTTGTGGTGTCCTTGCTGCGCTCCAGTAATTAGCCCAATCTGGTAGAAGGGAGCTTAAAAAAGACCAAATTTTAACGAAAACAAGCCATAAAGGCTGAAGGCTAGCATCTCCTACATTAGCTACTTGTCTGGGATTTGTTAAACTATCAGATTCCAAGTTTGATACATGTGGTTGCTGTTGAGTAGAAGATGCTCCCTGATCCAAGTGTGTAGGACTTGACGGAAAGGAAGAGGATCTTTGTTGATTGATAGCACCTTCTTCCATTTTTCTTTTCTTGTTTCTTTAGAAATAAAATGAGATAGAAAATAAATAAATTAATGCATAATCAATCTCATAATATCAATATATATATAGAGTTCCTAATTAGGTGAGTAGAGTGACAACTTAAAAAGTAGGTATATCTATGTGAACATCAACAAATTCCCTATTGATAGAATAGGTGAGTGAATACGAGCATGGTAATCAAATTATAGAAATTTGATTACAAATCAACTTTTAAATTTATGGGTAGTTTGTAGGTGTTAGACACCTACATCCACTAATTAAGCTTGGTTTGTGATCATAAACCTTTCTTCTAAAAGATTTGCAAAGTAGTAAATTTCCATCAATTACAGAAATTCTAAACTATAAATGAATTATAATTTGCAGAAAAGGAAAAAAGGGAATTAAGGGGGGCGAGGGTATGACGTATATATGTTTATTTTTTAACTAAAAAGAATAATGATAATGAGAAAGATAAGAACGCCAATGGCTTGACGATAACAAGTGTTTTGTGCCGAAGATTAGATGTGCTTAACAAATAACAATACTTACTATTAGACTCCTAGCCCTTGTTGAGCTTCAGAGCCTGTTGGGCATTGGGCAATCAGGGGAAAGGAAATCCGGAGTTTTGATTGTCAACCTTGCAGGGAACTTTGGCTACAAAGTACACCATATTTATACAACAATTTTCACCATAGTAATCAATGTTAAATCACACCCAAAAGTAGATAGAAAGAGTTGAACCTCTGGAGCTCAAAACATGATTTAGAGGGCTGTTAGGCATCCCAACACTTTTTCTCAAATTTTCATTCTTAAATGATCTGGACCCCACATTCATTTAAGAAAAAAAAAACAATATAAATTTATTTGTTTATTGAATGGACCAGATCATTTGGGAAAAAGAATTTAGGACAAAGTATTGGGATGTCTAGTATTATTCAAATATTTAATTAAAATGAGAAGTGAATAGAAGAGACAGATTCGAACTTAGGACCTCTACTCTCATATCATAGCAAATTACCACCCATGATAAATCACCATTTATCCTAAAACCCTAAGCTGATAGGAAATAATAAATTCAATACGTGAATTGAAATATTTAATTGAAATAGGAGATGGATGACGGAATCAAGGTTCGAACTCTAGACCTTTAGTTCTGATATTATGTTAAATCACTACTTGTATCAAAAAATTAAACTGATAAGAATCGATGAATTTAATGATTTAATATATTTTCTAACAATAAACACAAACACATAAAACAAGGTTCAAACGCTCTGGGAAAAAAAAAAAATCATATCTATCTTTAAGCCTAAGGACTACATAATTGACCTCAAAACTTTACAAGTCAGTCAAGTAAATATATATTTTTGAACATTGTTTCCTTCTCCAAAGAAATGTTTTTAAATTAATTAAAAATAGTTTCATCTAATAATAATTAGCAAGTGATGCATGCTTCCGTGGAAGCATGAGTTCAGTACTTATCACGTGGCATTTGAAATTTTTGTTCGCTAATATTTTTATTGTGTGAATGCATGTGCTCATGCACTAATATTCAATATCAAATTGCAAATTGATTTGGTGCCGAGGTCCAACCTTCTCAACCGTCACACTACTGCATGAGCCCTAAAAAGCTTGAAGTGTTGAGGCGACAAATGGAGGAGTTGTTGGCTAATTGTATACATGATTTCAAATTATTTAAAATTTTCAAATGTCATGTAAACATTGATTTTTTATACACTATATATTTGAGCATTCATGGTAACCTCGCCGGCTATTTTGTTGAGCCAAACCATGAAAAACTCAAAAATACCTTCTCCAATAGGCAATTTACTCACCAAAAAGAATAAAAAAGCAATAAAACTTCTCTCCTCCCTTTTTTATTTCTCTTCACGTACGAATACTTGATATTTCGTTCATTTCTCTCACGTTGGTTGAGGTGAATGAAGATCAGAGAGGAAATAGTCCTACTTATATTGAAAGCATATTATTATTATTATTTTGAAAATTAAGACCTTTAGGAAAATATATTTTAAAAAATATGACCGTTTGGGTAAGACAAATAATCAAAATAATTTTTAAAAACATGACCCTTAGAATAAGAAAAATGTGAAAAAAAAAAAAAAATTAGGGGTGACTTTACTAACCCCTGAAATGTCACGTCTTTTGCGAACATCTCGCCAAATTTTAAAAAATCTTACTTTGGTGAATCGATCTTTTGATTTTTTCCAATTACCCCCTTTGTAATTTGGTGAGAATACTATGAATTCTCTTAGATATACTAACTTTAAAACCCGGCCATAAAAAATGTCTTTTAAAAATTGTAAATAATATAAGATTATATTTCTTGTTAAGATTTAAATTATAGTTATGAAACAAATAGTATATATTTTCATATGAAATAGACGGGACATTTGTGCGTGTCAAGACTTCAAAAGATTCATGAAGGTATCTACCAAACGGAGCGTCGAAATTTTGATGCAACATTGTAGTAGAACACAGTTCTCTAACTATCATTCAACGTCGGAGCCAATAAAATTATGACATGTATCTTATTTTAGTCAATGTCACTAACAGAATATGTTATATAACTGATCTGTCGATGAAATTTGACCGTAAGGAGTAAAATGTTTTTTTGGCATACCTTAAGAACCTTTGAGTTCATTCTGGTCGATACCACTGAAAACTAATTGCAAATTAAGTAAACCACAATTTTGTATCTTTCCCTAAAAACAAATGGACAAAACAATATTGTTTGGTACGTAGTTGACTACCTATAGAACGTGTTTGGTTGTTGTTTTTGAAAGTTGGTTTTCTTTCTCAAAAAAAAAAACACGTTTCTATAATAATTAAATAAATCTACAAAGAAATTTCTTCCGACAATATCAATGAGCAAGCTATGCGTTCGTAGGAGCTGAAAGTGACCATGAATATCTTCTCTTTTTAATCAGTGGCAAATTTCATAATTTTAAAAGAGTGGTCATTTCCTAATTTCTTTATTGCCAGACTTTTTCTATTTAAAATAGACGACAGTTGGATGAGGTTGAAATTTTCCTCTAAAACCAATTTTAGGAATTACACCTTACGTTGTATCAGAACTAATTTGAATATAAAACGACTGGCAAAGTCGTCGAAATTTGTCTCTTGTACTAATTTCTCTCTTTAAAAGGTCAAGTTGGTTAATTAGGTGAAACACACTTGTCTCACTTTTCTCACTTTCTTCTTTAATATTAATAACTTTAAATGTCAGTCAACTAAATAAATATATCTTTTGAACTTTCCTTCTGAAAAGTATGTTTTAAAAATAATTAGGAATTACGAGTAGCAGATCGCAGCTGGCATTTTTGTTTTACTAATATTTTGTATTGTAGTGCGCACTAATATTATAAGATTAACTTAACCTTAAAATTAAAATAATGCCGGGAAATTACGGTTTTTTAAGAATCCACATGCACCAAAGTTGATATCTTGCATATATATATATATAACCTAGGAAAAAGTCTATGTACCTCTCAAACTACCATTCAATTGAAAATGTCTCTTCAAACTTTTAATTGTGACAATGTCTCTCTAATCTACCAAAAACTGTCAATCTTTTCCAGTGATGAAACTACTCTTAATAAAATAAAAACAAAAAATACTAAAACTTCTAAAAAAAATTAACAATTTTCATTTAAGAAAATAAAAATTTTCGTTTTCTAAAACAAATATTTTTTTTAAAAAAATGTTTCGTTTAAATAGAAATTTCCATTTAAAAAAAAAAAATCGTTTTTAAAAAAAAAATTAAAAATTTTCGTTTAATTTTTTTTTTTTTTTTTTTTAAAAAAAATCTTTCTTTTTCAATTAAATTTTTTTGTTTTGTTTTTTAAAATCATTTTTTATTTATGTTTTGAATTTATAAGGGTATTTTTGTCTTATTAAGAAATACATATGGTCATTTTTATCTTTTTGTTAGACTTAGGAGGACATTGACAATGTTTTGATAGTTTAAGAGGGACATTATCACAATTGAAAGTTTGAAAAAACATTATCAATTGGGTAATAGTTTGAAGGAGCATGTAGACTTTACCCAATAAACTAAGTGATTAATGAAACCTCGTGATTCTTAGCAATGTGGCATCGATATATGGTCTACCGGCTACTAGTGTACGTTGTGCTTGAAGTTATAGGATATGTTTGGCAAACAGATATATCCAGTATCCTTGTTTTGTCTTGTTTTAACTGAAAAAGAAAAAAGAAAATAAAAAGTTGTTGTGAATTTTTTATTAATACTTTGATAATTACAATCGATGTTTTCTTTTTACTATTTTTTTTCAGCACACTTCTTTTAATTTTAAACTACGTACACACAAATTTATTTGATTGTTGTGCTGTAAAATGATCAAAAACTCTTTTCAAACAGCAAAGAGATAATTATACCTTGAATGGATTTATTTGATCAGTTAAATGTTGAATTAAAGATTTCGAAAGCAAAAAAAAAAACAAATTTATTTGATTGTTGTGTAGAAAATGAACAGAAAGGCATAATTAAGGACTATATAATGGATTTGTTTTTTTCAAACGCTCTGGGAAAAAAAAATATTCATATCTATCTTTAAGCCTAATTAAGGACTATAAAATTGACCTTAAAACTTTACAAGTCAGTCAAGTAAATATATATTTTGAACATTGTTTCCTTCTCCAAATAAATGTTTTTAAATTAATTAAAAATAGTTTCATCTGATAATAATTAGCAAGTGATGCATGCTTCCGTGGAAGCATGAGTTCAGTACTTATCACGTTGCATTTGAAATTTTTTGTTCACTAATATTTTCGTAGGTTTGCATGCCTGTGTTTTCAAAAATTGATTCATAACTTAGCTTAAGAAAATCATCAGTGTTTTGTCTTGTTTTGACAGAGAAAATCAGAAAGAAAGAATCAAATTTAATTAAATAAAAAATTGAGCTTTTAAAGTCAATGCATGATCTCTAGAATCTGTTTGTTTATGGAGCTTTATCTATACATGTGAAGAAGATTATAATAATATTTCAACAACCCAGATGTATATGATATATATAAAGATCGATATGATGTGAAGGGCAGTAATATATATATATATATATATATATATATATATATATATATATATATATATATAAATTTCAGGTATATTGGTAATTAAGTAATATATGTTATAAATTACTTAATATTTATGTGTGTGTATTAGTTAACAAACTAACTAGGTAATTCATAACTAACATATTATCTGGTTAACTAATATATACTAAGTAAATAAGCAATTTAGTGAATATAATTAACTATAGGTTACTCAATATTTCTATATATGTTATTTATATTATTATATATGGAAATGTTAAGTGTTTTTCTAATGTTCTCCTACTATCATCCCAACTGTGATATGACTTTTAAAATCACCGTTCAATTTGAGATTATCATTGTTGACTTTTAATCTATTGGTGATTTTAAAAGCCACATCACAATTGGGAGAATATCAAAAGAACACCTAGCATTTCCCTATTATATATGCGTGTGTTATATATTAGTATTAACATACTAACTAGTAGAGCATCCCAACAGAATAGCCAAACTAGATTCTTTTTTCTTCTTCAAGTATAACTATATCCTATATTTATAACTAGCTTCCTCACATTATAAATATACTATAGTTTCTATTATATAGTTATATATAATAATATTGTTAATTTGCTACATATAGACTATAGTTATATGCTATATTGTATAATATGTCTTATATAGTTACGCATTATATATTTATACTATAGATAAAAGTGTAAAGGTTGTTTTAAAATTCGGACTTGAACTTTGATTGAATCATACATTAAATAATTTGATAGCTTAGTTCGAGCTTGAGTTAAGCCGGACTCGGTTCAAATAGCATTCTCAACGAATTCAAGCTCGAGTTCGAGTTCACTCGAGATTTAAACGAGTTGAGCTTGAACACACATTTCATAACTCGGCTCGAATAAGCATCTTCGTAAACGAGTCAGTCTTAAAATCTTAAAGCTTGACTCAATTCGACTTGATTATAGCCCTAGATATATGTGAGCTTCTGACTTTCAATATATATTGATCACAATGCAAAAGTCCGCATGTGCATTTTAGTTTAAAACTTCATTCTATTTAAAAAGCATGAAGTTTATTACATTTTGTTGGGTTTTGAATTGCCAAATTCAGTGACAAAATACATTTATCTGCAATCCCGTCAGCAGTGCATACATACGAGGTGTTGTGCCAAGAGAAGACCTAGAAGATGTGGTTAAGCTTAACCAATCATAATAGAAGACCTATATGATATGGTTAAGTTTAATCAAATCGGAATTCTTTAATTAGAGTTAAAATAGGATTTGATTAAATTTCGTATCTTGCACATGTATCAGTATTCAGATCATAACTTTCGGCTCAAGAATCGGATTGAGGTGAAACCAGCGGCATTAGAAAGCTAACACAAAATTCTACAAATCTTTGTGAAATAAGATTTTCAAAATTCGAAAGTTAGCTATGCCAAAATCGTCTCGCAAGATAAGGAAGAAAATTTGGATGAATCCTATTCCAACTAGAACTAGTTTTTCTTCCCATTTCAACTAGTACTAGGTTTTCTTGTAGTCTATATATAGAGAGCTGTTATGCACGAAATTGTAAGGAATTCCACATAAGAATTCCATGTGCTAAGAGAGCGTTTAAGATATTGAGCGTTAGGGTTAGTCTCTCTTAGAGTTAAAGGTTGTGTCTTCACCACAGATCATATACAACCGAAGTCTACCGGAGTTCCGGTAAAGGAGATCAAGTAGAAGGATTGTGCCAGATGTTCTGGAAAGGGCTACTGCGGTAGAAGTCAAGTGGGTCGCTTGTCTTATATAGGAAGTGTCAATTGCAAAGGTTTTGTAAGTGTGAACTTCTTGTAATCCTTATTCTTTTATAGTTGATTGATTTCCTGGGTTTGGCTGCCCCGGAGAGGTTTTACATTTTAGAGAGTTCTCTAAATGGTTTCCTCTTCGTAACCAAATTTCTGTGTTTTTGGTTGTATATTTCATATCAGTATTTGGTTGATCTTTTAACTGCTAAGTTAGATCTACTTTCTGGATATTTTCTGTAAAAATCCTAAACGTGTGAGTAGGTGTTAATTGGAGTCGTAATTTAGAATTTTCAATTGGTATCAGAGCAGGTTCACTTTGTTTGGATTAAATTCCTGAGTGAGATCCTTGACTCCTTTGCTATGAATACTCCTCAATCCCTTAGCATGGATTCTGATGAGGAGATTGACCTTCAGATGGCATATAACAAGCTCTTTAAGAAATTTGTTAAATTAACTCATCATCATCAAATTTCCCTTAAAAAGCTTAATGATGTTGAGCATGAGAAAGAGTCTTTGGTTATTAAATTGTCTAAATCACATGCCTTAGTTGACTCTTTGAAATCTGAAAATACTATGCTTATTGATAAATTGGGTGCCTCTACTTCACATGCTTCTAATTCTGAAAGAAAAACTTTGTTTGTTAAGCATGTGAAAGTTGAAGAAGTCAAAGCCAATATAGCTTGCTTGGATAAGGGCAAAACTTCTTGTATGAATACTTGTGTAAAGCCCGAATTCAAGGCTCTTTCAAGGAAACAAACTCATGCAAAGTTTGTTCCTACATGCCACCATTGTGGGATTATTGGTCATATTAGACCAAATTGTTCTAAGTTGAAATCCCAAAGACCTTGGAATAAAAAGGCTGCTCCTAAGAAAGAAAAAGGTGGTGTAGAGTCATGTTTGTCTAGATCTAAGTATATGTATATCCCTCCTCATATGAGACAAGCTTCTCCGAAATTTGTCCATACCTGCCATCATTGTGGCAAAGTTGGTCATATTCGACCTAACTGTTTTAAGTTGAGACCTCGTGAGCATAAGAGTGAGAATTTATATTCTAGGAAAGGTTTTGAGGGGCTATGCATAATGATGAAGGGAGTGTTATCTAGGTTAGATGAGTTTGACAAGAGTCATAAATCTGTACCTAGGGTTAAGAAGGTTTGGGTTAGGAAGGTCGATACCATTCACCCTTTGAGGGGGAGTGGTGGTGAACTCACCTAAAGTAAGGTGGTCCATAACATGCTTAGGATTGGTTGTCTTGCATATTTCTTCGTATCCTAGAGCATGTAGCATTCATTGCATTGCATTTATTTATTTATTTTTGTTTGTTTGTTTTTTTTTTTTTTTTTTTTTAATTTCAGTTTTGCATATATATGCATTGCATTAATTTTGTGCATTTTATTTAAAAAAAAAAAAAATCAAAAAGACAAAAATATAGTTTTTAGGTTGTCTCCTTATTTTTGTCATATGCACCATGATAGTCCATAAATTTCTCATGTATACTTCATGGATCCAATTCCTTATATCTCAAAATGTGCTTACTATACATGGGATGAATATTTATTAATGGACTGATTTTTTTTGCCTAAGCTTATGCTTCTATGGTACATTTTACCTATGCTTGAACTCTTGTGCACATTTAAGCTTAAATTGAGTATGAATTTGGCCTTAAGGGTGAGTTATGTTAGGCAACCATATGAAGAAGATTGACTAGTTATGTCTATCAAATTGACCAAATGCTAGTTGAACCTAGGACCTAAAAATTCCAGCATTCCTTTAATTTGGTTTAAGCACTAAATGATTAAAGACACATTCTCAAAGAAAAAAAATAGTGAAACAAGAAAACATATGAACATATTCCAAAAGGAATCTATGTCACTATGTCTTATTTGTGCTCAACTTGTCCCTATAGAAATAGTCGTGACCATATTCATTGTGGAAAGAGACGGTCACTACCGGACAATGTTTGAGTATGTGCTATTACTACATGGGAAGTGTATTGGATGAGGGTGACACGGCCCTAGCAAGGTTTGACTTTTGTTTAGATATACATGTCAATCTTCCCATGAGGTAATTTAAGTTTTTGCTTGCTAGCCTATCCCATTACCGTATAAGTTCTTAAACTTACTTGATGGTTAGCTTTCACACACAACACACAAGCATGGGTCGAGTGGAACATGTTGCTTTGCTTGTGTTGAAAAAACTTTTGTTTCATATTTTTTTATTCTCATGTATATTTTGGACATTTTGAGATATTACCAGATAATCATTGCTTAATACATGAGTCTTTTATGTTTTATCATGTGAGTGTATTTGACATAACAAGTCTTATATTGAGGGGGAGAAAAAAAAAAAAAAAAAATTCTGACTTTTTTCTTCATTTTTTTTATGTCATTCACTGAGGGGGAGAATTTTTTTTTATCATGCTCTTGCATTTCACTCATTATGCATTCATAGTTTTGATTTTGTTTATGTTTCTCTGACTTTCCTTGGGCTTATTGGTGTTTTACTGCCCTTTGTCCATTCATGACAAAAAGGGGGAGAGAAAATTTTAGAGAGTGCAGACTGGGAATAGCAGACTGGGAATAGATAGAACACCATAGATGATTTTGATTTTGATATACTTGTTGCATCTATGAAAGATATTTGTTTTGTGTTTTAACAGATTTGGTGAGCTATTCATGATTATATTCTATTCAAATCTGTTATATTATTGGTACATTGGGTATTTTTATTCTACATACGTTTAATATGTTTTGTGAGTGTTTCAGGAAACAGGAGTTATCTATTCAGATGTATCTTGTAATTTTTGTCACAGAATTGTCAAAGGGGGAGTTTGTTGGGTTTTGAATTGCCAAATTCAGTGACAAAATACATTTATCTGCAATCCCGTCAGCAGTGCATACATACGAGGTGTTGTGTCAAGAGAAGACCTAGAAGATGTGGTTAAGCTTAACCAATCATAATAGAAGACCTATATGATATGGTTAAGTTTAATCAAATCGGAATTCTTTAATTAGAGTTAAAATAGGATTTGATTAAATTTCGTATCTTGCACATGTATCAGTATTCAGATCATAACTTTCGGCTCAAGAATCGGATTGAGGTGAAACCAGCGGCATTAGAAAGCTAACACAAAATTCTACAAATCTTTGTGAAATAAGATTTTCAAAATTCGAAAGTTAGCTATGCCAAAATCGTCTCGCAAGATAAGGAAGAAAATTTGGATGAATCCTATTCCAACTAGAACTAGTTTTTCTTCCCATTTCAACTAGTACTAGGTTTTCTTGTAGTCTATATATAGAGAGCTGTTATGCACGAAATTGTAAGGAATTCCACATAAGAATTCCATGTGCTAAGAGAGCGTTTAAGATATTGAGCGTTAGGGTTAGTCTCTCTTAGAGTTAAAGGTTGTGTCTTCACCACAGATCATATACAACCGAAGTCTACCGGAGTTCCGGTAAAGGAGATCAAGTAGAAGGATTGTGCCAGATGTTCTGGAAAGGGCTACTGCGGTAGAAGTCAAGTGGGTCGCTTGTCTTATATAGGAAGTGTCAATTGCAAAGGTTTTGTAAGTGTGAACTTCTTGTAATCCTTATTCTTTTATAGTTGATTGATTTCCTGGGTTTGGCTGCCCCGGAGAGGTTTTACATTTTAGAGAGTTCTCTAAATGGTTTCCTCTTCGTAACCAAATTTCTGTGTTTTTGGTTGTATATTTCATATCAGTATTTGGTTGATCTTTTAACTGCTAAGTTAGATCTACTTTCTGGATATTTTCTGTAAAAATCCTAAACGTGTGAGTAGGTGTTAATTGGAGTCGTAATTTAGAATTTTCACATTTGTTTATGCTATTTAAAATCAACGATTTTTTATATTGCTAAAGAATCCACATGCAATTAATGGGGGTAAAGTCCAAAAGTTCACATCTTGGAAATTAGGAAATGAACATCTTGATATATGTTTTATGAATTGAGATATTTCCATGTTGAAGATTTAGACAGAGAAAGAAATGATTCCGATTGTAGTTTATTAGGATGTGATTGTTTATCATGATTTGAGAGCCATGTTTAGCAGGAGTATAACACTCTACTGACTAAGCTTGGTTTTTAATGAACTTTTCTTCTAGCAGATTTGCAAAGTAGTATATTTCTATCAATTACCACCGTTACAGAAATTCCAAACCATGAATTATTATAGATTGCAGAAAGAAAATGGGGATCAGAAAAGAATAATGACAATGAGAAAGAGAGAGAAAAATGGTAAGGGCATGAAGAAAATAAGTATTATTATGCCAAAGATTAGAGGTGCTTGACAGTACTTACTATTAGAACTCCAGCCTCTATTTATGAGCTTTAGAGCCTGTTGAGGAATCAGATGAAAGGAAGTTTTGATACTCAACCTTGTAGGGCTTGGCTTCCAACATATTTGTTAGTTTTATTTTTGATTGGCTGGATTCGTGTGAACAAAATACTTGTGGCGAACATTTTCAGCTTAAGTGTGCAATGTGCAATCTAGTAAATAATTGAATCTGAAGAATCACAGAGAGCTTCGTTTGAAGCCTCAGCTGCATTGCGTCCAGACGAGAAGATTGAAGCTGAATTCCAGAGAGCTACGTCTGCAACTTCGTCTGCAGCTGTCTACAACTTCACGGCAGCCGTCTGGACGAGAAGACTGAAGTGACTTCTCGAGAGCTTTGTCTGTAACTTTGTCTGCAGCCGTCTGGACAAGACTCGTCACACTATTCCAGAGAGCTTTGTCTGAAGTCTCGTCTGCAAGCCGTCCAGACGCGCCGTACTAAAGAACTAACTAGGGTTTAGTGTTTTTAACCGAGTTCCGTCCGGAAGAGCCTGTACCTCATCTGGACGCCCCATGTAACTTTAGTCTATTTTGAATAGAGTTTGTGTCGCATTAGGCTA
The DNA here is from genome assembly GCF_965113065.1 of Corylus avellana. NCBI lineage: Eukaryota > Viridiplantae > Streptophyta > Magnoliopsida > Fagales > Betulaceae > Corylus > Corylus avellana. Next base: position 17,028,708 of record NC_142490.1, on the reverse strand, counting down.
GGGGTATTTAGCCTTTTTATATAGAACTATACAAATATGTATAGATACGAATTCTAGATCTGGAGTTCGGAAATTTGTGCTAAGGGAGTCTTTGTTATAGAGTGTTTAATTCTCTCTCTTAGAGGAAGGGATGATTGATCATCCAAGGTGCTAGAAACAATTGAAGTCAACCAGAGTTACGGCGAAGGGAGATCACATAGAAGGAACAATTCAGAGGTTCTAAGAAAACTACTGCAATAGCGGATGAGTGGGTTGCTTGTCTAGTACACAGGAGTGTCAAGTATAAAGGTTTTGAAAGTCTTCGGCATTGTGTAATTTCTCATTATTCTACTGTGAAGTGATTTTCTTGGTTCGGCTGTCCCGGATAGGTTTTACATTTTAGGGAGTTATCTAAATGGTTTTCTCTTCATAAACAAATCTTTGTGTTCATGATTAATTGTTTTTACATTCCGCATATATTTGTTGAAGACTTTGTTAATTCCCAATTGGGCGTGTTTTGGAGTCTTATTAGCTTTTCAATATCTTTATAACAATGCTCACTATTAACTGATTATAATATATGTATCTTTTTAACATTAATGGGGGTCTTTGTTAAACAACACAACACTCTCACACACTATTCACTTCATTTTTTTTTTCAAAAAAATTAAATCAAAATATTTTTACTTTTATATTATATTATTCACTTTTTATATTATATCATTTATTTTTTACTACTATTCAAATAAAAAAAATCACTACAAAACAATTTTTTTTTTTACTTTTGATCAATATCACTTTTCACTTTTCTATACCAATTATTATTTTCTTTTTAAATTTTTTTAATTGTGAATAGCGCAGTGTAATATCATGTTTGCCAAACGGCACCAATGTTTCCTTCTCAAAGAGATGTTTCTAAAAATAATTAAAAAATATTACGTGTAGCACGTGGCATTTGACATTTTTGTTTACTAATATTGTGTGAATGCATGTAGTACGTACGTCCACTAGTATTATAATATTCTTAACAATAAAATTAAAATAATGTCCGTACGTGTATGGTTTCTAGCTAGTATGAAAGTGATTATAAAGTTTTCGCATGCATATGGTTTAAATATATGCAATGAGAACAATATTTCAACCACCCAAAAGTATATGATATATAATTTTGTCCTTGTATCGTTTCTATTATTAACTGATTATAGAGGTGTCACATCTGGATTACTCATAAGCAATGATAACGATTATTTTTCAAAGCATTAGGACATACCCTCTTTTCTTGACCGTGTATTTATCACAGAGAAAAAGATCTATATATTGAGGATGATTGAGAGAGAGAGATTATCGTTGAAAAAACGAGTGGGCACAAATAATTGTGGAAAAAAATAAAAAATAAAAAAATAAGAAGTGAGCAGCTGCGTGCAAAGCCAATGGAAATAATTGCTTTTGGCAATATGAACCGTGACGGGAGAAGAAAAATGCCATAAAGAGGGGACCCGTTTTCATCTCACCATGTCGGTGAAAGACAATATTCGGATGCTAAGCTCACGTCCCCTAACGAATATATATAATACAATTAATTCAAAAAGTCTTTTTTTATGTTTTTTTTTTTTTTGTCATTTTAAGAATAATTTGACTTTTAAAATTTTCATTTCATCAAAATTTAATAATAATTAATTACAAAGCCATGATAATTTTAAAATGTATATCATTCTTGAAGTGACACAAGAAAGACACAAAAGATTGATGAATATTTTTATGTTTTTAACATTGTGTCGATTCACTATTTTTATGTCTTTAATAATAATATTGAGAAAACTTAATAACCTAATGATAAATGGAAAATCAATTACAAACATACATTAAAAAAAAAAAAAAAAAAAAAAAATCTAACTTGAAACAGTCCATGGGGAAGACTCACCCTTGAGTGAAACGTATGTTAACAAAGAGGTATGATATATATGGTGCATGATTGAATCACACTTGACAAGTGAAAGCACATACTGAATTAAAGCTTGACTAAAATCAACCAGGCACTGGATTTACGAAGGAAAATACAATGCCAATATATGTATTATGTATACATATATCACATGAACCAAAGGAAAAGTCTTTTATGGAAATAATCAAATCATGAGCATCAATTATTCAGAGTCTTGATTTATACATTTAGGGAGTAAAAATTCCAAGTCCTTGGGTGTCATCAATTTCAACACTTCTTTCACAAAATTGGTTCTTTTTGCAGCTGCTGCATTGTGAAGAATTGTCGTTTGCTCTATCGTTATAGGATGATTAACGTAGTCAGGGTATTTCCCAAGAAAAGCCGGCCTTAGCATCCCGCCAATTACCTTTCTTGGCAACTTGAAGGAGAGGAGCGCAGAAGGAACGACATTCGTCTAACCTTCTCCATCCTGGATTTTTTTTTTTTTTTTTTATTTAAAAAAAAACTTATTAATTACAACATTTGCTGATAAATCATGCCATTGATGCTAATTATCTTTTAAAAATCTAATATGCTCAAACCTACACCTAGAAAGTGGTTGAATAGGTGTTCAGCAACAATATGTGGAAGTTAAAGATACTAAGCATGCAACAATTTACCAAATATATATAAAAGTTGTAAATCAAAGAGACATAAATATTTGGTTACGAAGAGGAAACTTTTTAGAGAACTCTTTAAAAGTAAAACCTCTCTGGGCAGCTAAACCCAGGAAATCACTCACAATAGAATTACGAGAAATTACACAATGTCAACACTTACAAAACATTTGCAACTGACAACCCGTATACTAGACAAGCGACCCACTTGTTCGCTACCTCAGTAGTTCTCCCAGAACCTTTGGAATGTTTCTTCTATGTGATCTCCTTTACCAGGACTTCGAAAGACTTCGGTTGTTTTGGATTTGTGGATGAAGACATGAACTCTAACTCTAAGGAAAAGACTTAAAGCTATGAATCTCAAAAGCTCTCTTAGCAAAGTCGTATTCACTCTTGGAATATGTAAAAACAAATGTGCATAACAGTCCCAACACATAGGCTACAATTAAAATAAATCAGCTATGTCCGGACACAGTTAAGTGCATGTCCGGACAGGGCTAGGATTACGTCTTTGTAAACCCTACAAGTCCGGACATGACATCAAGATGTCTGGACATCTACTGAAAAATGAGCTCTCTGAAATTCATGCTCGGACACGGCTTCAGTCTGTCCGGACATGGGTCGCAAAATATATGCCTCTGAAATTCGTGTCTGGACATGGCTTCTAGTTGTCCGGACACGGCTGAATTCTTTATGCTACAAACTCATTTTCAACTGATTACAATGGAAATTAAGGCTGAAAAGGCGGGCAGTTATTTAACCGTCCGCTAACCACTATAACCGCTAACCGCTTTTATTATATATAATAAAATTATTTTATATTTATACGTATCACATGATCAATTGCTCATTAAATCACAAATTGTTTTTTAGAGAATTAAATCACAATTTAAGTACTAATGTATTATTACTGTAATTTATATGAATATATCACTTGATCAATTGATCATTAAATATATGACTATATAATAACAAATTATACATACATAATATGCCATAAGTGTTCAAACTCATTTTTCAAAGGCTAGTACTAGAGAACCCCAAGGATTCAAACAATTCCATATATATATATATATATATATATATATATATATATATATATATATATATGATTCAAACAATTCCATATATATATTGAAAGGAATAAGCTCAGCCTCATTGATTGATAAACTAGCATAAAGCTCAAATAACACAAAGCAAAACTTGTGAAGTAACCATAGCCGAAGTTACGAGGTTACAAGCGTCAAAGATGACGTATTACATTCCAGACTCAAACAAAATCCGCTAACCTATGACTAATTTTCAAATTAAACAGCATATCTGCGACAAACAAACTCAAACCAATGCATAGGTAGCTCTTATTCATTGGTACTGAGGGTAGAGAACCACAAGCCAAAACTCATCATTCTCAACCCGAAAGCCAGGATAACGTTTACATCCACAACTCAAAGATCTGGACCAAAGCCACAAACTTGAAAGGCATCAAGTCGGCAGATCGAGAGAGAGGATCGAGCATTATTACAAGCAAAAACAAAAACGATTATAGGGAAACAAAACAATACAAAACAAAAAAAAAAAAAAAAAAGGGAAAGCCAAACAAAATTACAGGGAAATAAAAAACATAAAATGCACACCAAGAAGATGACAGTAGTAGGAAAGAAGAGCTGATCGCGCGCTTGCCGGAAACCGAAACAGAAGGGGCATTGGAAGCTCATCGCAGTGGGGGCGCGAGAAAAGGCCTAGCAGAGGACGGTTGGGGGCGGAACACGCGGAGGAGATCAGCGGCGCACTCAAATGGAGGGGGAAGTTTGAGTGAAACCCCAAGAGTATCACCCACAAAGTGTATCTAAACAAGCAGAAAAAACAACGAAAGCAAATACAGAAAGAAACAAAAACAATTAGGGACCAAATGAGGGGGAAGAGGCGGAGAGGAAGGGAAACGAAAAAAATCGCCCAAAGAACTAGGAGTATCAGGTAAATAGGCTAGCTCACTAAGCGAAAGGGGGGGAGGGGAAGGGGGGAGGCAGAAGAGGGAGAGGGGAGGAGGGCTGAAGGGGGAGAACCTTTGTTCTCCCCCTCCGATGGCTGCTAGAGATGAAACCATAGCAGAGAGGGGAGGGGGGTTAGAGAGAGAGAACTCTTGATGTGAGACATTTTTCTCACATGCAACAACTCCATATATATAAAGCATAAACTAAGTAACATATTACAATAGTCAATATATAAGTAACAATAATTAATTGATTATATTATATACATATTGAATAATATAAATGTATAAGATCAATACTTAATCATATGATCTAATGACAATTCAAATACTTAATCATATTATTCATGTACAATGACAATATGATTCATATAATATCAAATTAAGTAATTGGCATTGGATTCAACAATGTGTTACTTATAATCACAATTGAAGTATTAATGTATTATCATTAGAATTTACATGATTGTATCACATGATCAATTGATCATTAAATCATATGATTATATAATAACAAATTATACATATATAATATGACAAAAGTATACAAATTAATACTAATACAATAATTAAGTACCTAGTGACTTACTTCCAATATATGTTATAAGTCCACGTTATAAACTATAATTATACATATATGCTTATTGAATAATACAAATGTATAAGATCAATACTTAATCATATGATTCAATGATAATTCAAATATTTAATCATAGTATTTGTTTCAATGTTTGATATAAGTCCATATATGTTATAAATTATAGGGACTTAGTTACACATGCACCAATTTTGCATTTATCCCTAAATTATAAGTATACATATATAATAAGTTTTTTATTCCATTTTTTAAACAATGGTTTTAAACTTAATATAATTATTACTACTATTATTATTATTAATCATATTTTCTCTGCCATGGCCGAATGGGTAGTAGATGAAGGAGAAGAAAAGTTTTGGTCTTTCCCTAAATTAAAATTTTTGTATGTTATATATATATATATATATATATATATATATATATTGCCTACGCTTGTGCTTTATATTTCTTTTTGTCACTACAAAAAACATACCAATTAGTAATGTGTCAATTTGTGACACGTTACTAAATATTTTAGTAACGTGTGAAATGCAACAGGTTACCAATTGGCAACGTGTCAGTTAAACACGTTATCAATTGGTAACGTGTCACACTAACACGTTAAAAAATATATTTTTTAATCATTTTAGTATTCTCTGTTAAGATTTAATAAAAAATCTTAACAGACTAGTAATAGAATACAGTAGGTAAAGGGAAATTTTTCAACCGTGGGCAAGTCAGTAAATAAAAAACACAGTTCACAATTTAGAGTTCACAGGCGGAAAAGGGCTCGCCTAAACAAAAACCGCAAAGTAAAATGAAATGCCAAAACCCTTCAAATTTCAAATGGGAACCCAAAAACCCTTCAATAAAAAACACAGTTCACGGTGGAACTTCCGGTGGTTTACGTAATTAAAAGATAGCATAGAAAGTTTTTAAAATATATAAAAAGACAAAGTAGCTCATAAAATAGTCAGCTTTGCATGAGGTGTAGAATGTGGTGCGCATTGTGATTCTAGCCATGAGGTTGTGACCGTGAGGTAGGCCTTATCGCTTTAGTATGATAATTGACTTGATAATTTAACAAATGTAGTTAAATTGATTGGTTACCAATAATTTTGCTTAGGTTATTAACATTATATTAATTTGTGTAATTTTATTAAAAACAAAATAAAACACACTAATGGGTCAAATCTAATTTAAGAGAATGAATAATGGGTCAAATCTAATTTTAATAACATGCATGTGATCCATTAAATTTTTTTATTCTCATCCACCGACCAATGGTGGAAGAGAGTAGTGTATTTTCCTTGAATGGTATAAAAGTTACTTGAATGGTTGAGGCTAGTGTATTTTCATTCCACATCTATTCTTTTTTTTTTTTATTATTATTACTACTTTTGTTTAGGGTCCCCATAACAAATGTAGCTAAATTAATTAGTGGGCAATAATTTCGCTGTGGTTATTCCAAAACTAACCTCGACTTACTTAATGTACGTAGTAACGCTATGGACAAGAGTTGGATGACAAAGTCTAGGGGTACGAAGGAATACAGAGACGGGTGTAGATCATTTGTAGACTTCGCAGTTAGGAATTGTAGAACTCCAGAAGGACTTATTGTGTGCCCCTGTAAGACGTGTCGAAACAACAGGAAACACTTGCCAGGGTTGGTATACGAGCACTTGATAGGGGGGAAAGGAATGTGGCCACAATACCAATAATGGATTTATCACGGCGAGAGGCCTGTAAGAGTTCTAGTTGAAGGCGCTCATTTGAACCGTTCGACAGCAGATGCGGGTGACAGTGGAGAACAGGGTGGAAATATGCACAGCCTGTTGTGTGATTTATTTGGCATGCACGAAGTGAGGGAAGACAATTGTGAGCGTCAAGTCGAGATGCAGGGTGAGGAAGAACACATGGTGCATGATGAAGCTGATGAATGTGACATACGAAAGTACGAGTACTTACTTAAAAAGGCAGACAAACCGCTTCATGAGAAGACTAAATATAGCAAACTGAGTGCTACTATACATTTTTATAACTTGAAGTGTGTGGGTGGAGTTAGTAATATGATATTCTCGGCATTCCTAGATTTCATCAATCAGTTGCTTCCTGTAGATGATAGGGCTTTGCCATGTAATACATATGAGGGGAAAAGGTTTCTATGGGACATGGGACTCAGGTATGAGAAGATACTGGCTTGTCATAATAACTGTATGTTGTTCTGGAAGGGCAATAAGGATTTAGATTTATGTGTTAAGTGTGGAGAATCTAAATGGAAGGATGAAATTCATTTAAACGAGGATGGCCAGCCCATAACGTCGAGTAAGCAACGCGCAGTGAAGGTGTTGTGGTGGATTCCAATCATACCACAGCTACTGAGGCTGTTTATGTCACAGCATACCGCGCCCCATATGAGATGGCATGCAGACGGTCGCACAAAAGATGGTGTATTGAGGCATTCGGCCGACAGTGAAGCATGAAAGTCGTTTGATAATTTATATTCAAATTTTTCAGCAGACATCAGGAATGTAAGGCTTGGCCTCACCTCAAATGGGTTTAATCCTTTTGGGAACATGAGCACATCCACAGTACTTGGCTTGTAATGCTAGTACCATACAACCTGCCTCCTTGGATGTGCATGAAACAAACTTCTTTTATATTATCCTTGATTATTTCAGGTCCAAGTTCACCTGGAATGGATATAGATGTTTACCTGGAACCTTTAATTGAAGAATTACATGAACTATGGAATGTAGGGGTACGAACATTTGATGTCTCCCTGAAAAAGAATTTTATGCTCAGAGCGTAGTTGATGTGGACAATTAATGACTTCCCCGCATACGGATACTTGTCCGGGTGGCCTACTGGGGGTGGAAAGGTATGCCCTTGCTGTATGTATGCAACAAAGTCTAGACGGTTAAAACACGAAAATAAATTTTGCTTTATGGGCATAGGTGATAATACTTGCCCATGGGTCATCTGTGGAGGTGGAACAAAAGAATTTTTGATAGTAACCAAGAACTAGAATGTGCGCCCGATGTGCCAAGTGGAGATGAAATCCTGAAACAAGTAGAAGAGATGGTATTTGGTGATGAGAGCGCCGGTAAGTCAAAGCCCACTAATAAATCAAAGAGGAAGAGGACTCCTAATGATAATGTAGTGTGGAAGAAGAAACGTATTTTCTTTAAGTTGTCGTACTGGAAAGATAATTTATTACGATACAATCTTGATGTTATGCACATAGAGAAAAATGTGACGGACAACATAACAGGCACACTACTGGGCATCAAAGGAAAAACGAAGGACAACCTCGAAGCACGTAAAGGCTTGCAAGAAATGAGTTTGAGACCTACACTTCATCCGTTTACGAAAGATGGGATAATCTATATGCCCCCAGCTTGCCACACAATGTCCAATGAAGATAAAACTAGTTTCCTGAAAGTTCTTCGAAATGTAAAGGTGCCCGACGGATATGCCTTGAACATTTCTAGGTATGTACAAGTTAAAGACCGATCAATTTCGGGATTGAAGAGCTATGACAGTCACATACTAATGCAACAGCTTCTCCCTATTGCATTGCGTGCCACATCACTGTCATATAAAGTGGTTAGACCTCTTGTTGAAATGTTTGCAATCTTCAGAGGCATTTTTTCGACCGCATTGACTGCAGAGGATATGAACCGTATTGAAGATGACGTCTGTATCACTTTGTGCAAGATGGAGCAGGTATTACCACCCGGGTTTTTCACGAGCATGGTTCATCTTTTCGTGCATCTTGTCCGTGAATGCCGCCACGGTGAACCTATACAGTATAGATGGATGTATCCGGGAGAGAGGTAAAGTTAATTCGACGCAAACTTCTACACTTTTTCGCCATTCATTTATTTAAAAACAAAAACTAAATGCAATGATTGACTGATTTGATATGTAGGAGCTTTAAGGGTTTCAAATCTAATGTACGAAATAAAGCAACTCCTGAGGGTTGCATTGCGGAGGGCTATATTGCAAGTGAGTTGGTGCGTTTTGCTCTCATTATTTAGATAACGTACCGACATTTCACAATAAGCCGCAAAGAAACCCGGATGGGTCTAAAGGGGCGGGGACACGAGTTGATCTCGACAAATGCACATTGCTTAGATCTACCACTATATTATGTTTAACTCAGACGAGTTTCTCCAATTACGGATGTGAGTCAGTTTAATAGCATGGAATGTTCATTTATCTTACACCTTTAGCTGTGTATTATAATTTCCTTATTTAATTTGAAATTGTAGGATGCACATGGATAACCTTTTGTAACGTGCCAAAATTGGCACATTACGAAATAGTAACGTGCAATATTAACACGTTACGAAAAGTATTAGTAACGTACCAATATTGATACATTACTATTTAATAACGTATCAATATTGACACGTTATTAAACTGGATTTAGCAACACCCAATTTCTTAACACACCTGACACGTTACTACACACACGTTACTAACATTTAGTAACGTGTCAACCCTATTGACACGTTACTAACATTCAGTAACGTGTCAACCCTATTGACACGTTACTAAACTACTGTAACTAATTCCACAATTTTTTGTAGTGTGTCCACACTTGTCTTAATTGATTTTGTAACTATCCTCTCTTCAGGATTCTTCTTGTTTGTTCCACATCGAAAACAAACCAACTTATTCCACCTTCATTCCTCTATATAAAGCAAGCAGCCCATGCCCCTTACTATAAACCAACCTCACTATAACCAAGGAAGCTCGGCTAAGACCAAGCCTGGCATGCCATAGGTGCACAAGCCGGCTTGAAGTAGCGGGTTCAATGTAAATTTAATTTTCTGGCCGGCTAAAATGGTCCCCAAAAAAGCTCAATTTTTAAAATTGGCCCGAAAGGCTCAACTTATAAAAAAAAGCGGTTAGCAATGCCAGTTATTTATTTAATAACCGCTAACTGGTGGTTAAGCGGTTTAGGGTTTAGCAGTTAGCAGAGGTGGTTAGTAAACTTTAGTAAGGTTTGTTAATTTTACTAACTACCTAGGTGGTTAGCGGTTTTAGCCAATAATAGCTAACCGCAACTGCCTTTTCATCTCTAATGGAAACACCGAGCCAATCTAAAACTAACAAACTTGAAATTTTCTCTTTTTCATCTTCTTGTGTGTATGCATGCGTGTTTGTAATTCTTGTTTTGTTTATTTTTTTTATTATTAAATTTTGGGTTCCTTCTTGGCCTACAAAAGCTGCTAATTAAGAGAAACATTTTGGTCCATTTCGAAATGGAAAGGATAACATGGAAAAAAACAAATTCATGACACTTTTTCCAAACAAGATATTCAGAAACTGTCACATCTTTATAGAGAAAAAAGACTATATATATCAAATCACACAATCTCAACAAATCTAGTAGTGCATACATGGTCTGTTTGTTAAAGGATTTTGGGATTTTAGTAGTTTTATACTGTAGCAAAACTTGATTGATGCATTAGGTATTTCTTGCTAAATAAAAGATGCTCCCTGATCCAAGTGTGTAGGAAATGATGGAAAGGAAGAGGATATTTGTTGATTGATAGATTGTCTAGAAGAAGCCCTTTGAGGATGACTCGTTGATGGAAATGTCTCACTCCTTGCTAGTGTCATCTTTGCCATTTGTGTTCTTTATGAAGCCTGTTGATAGCACATTCTTCCTTTTTTTTTTTTTCTTTTGTTGTTTCTTTAGAAATATAATGAGATAGAAAATTAATTAATTAATACATAATCAATCTGATTGTTTTTTAAAAAAAAAAAAAAAAAAAAAAAAAACTCAAAAGAATAATGATAATGAGAAAGAGATATTTGCTAAGGGCATGATGATAACAAGTAGTATTATGCAGAAGATTAGAGGTGCTGGACAATACTTACTATTTGAATTTTGGCCCTTATTGAGCTTCAAAACCTGTTGACGAATCAGAGGAAAGGGAGTTTCAGTTACCTTGCAGAGGCCTTTGGCTACAAAGTTGTCATGCCTATTGCATTTGACAATTTCTGTTTACTAATATATTATAGTGTGAATGCATAACTGATGCAGCCTCATTTGGTAGGTTGAAGCGAAGAACAACAATAAAGTACCCGATAGGTAATTCTAGATCTTCAGTCTATCAATGATCTGAGAAACTAGATACTCTCTAGGTTTTGTAGGAAAAAGAAGAATAAACTCAACTATGAGTAATTCTCATTAATAAAAATCAAAAATCAACATAAACTCCCCTTTCTTTGGAGGCTATAAGCATATATTTATAGCCCAAAACTCAAAACCTAATAAAATATGACATAAATACCCCCCAAACCCTAAAGCTAATAAAATAATGAAATAAAGACTCCCAAAACCCTAACCCTAATAAAATAACAACAAAAAGGCAGCTAGAAAATAAAACAAACTGACGGCACCCGTCCAGACAGGACATATGGCTGTCCGGACGGCCACAACACTTAAACGACAAAAACATGAAATAACATATAGGTTTGGAATACACTCCGATCCACATTATTCTCTTCAGGTTGGAGAGAATTCATCTTTGAATTCGTCCGGTTCTTCCCACAGTCCTTCGGTTGTCTGGTCAACTCATTCCATCGTTATATTCTCAAAATCACAACAAGGCCACACCTCATAATAAACATGATGGCCCACACCTCACCTTGCCGAGTAGACTTGCCAAGCTTTGCTCGTACCTTGCCCTTCCCAAATGCCATGAAAATCACCAAAGAACTCACACAGACCCTTTCACTCTTTGATAGAAAAGTCATCTCTGCCCTATAGATCTCATCACAACTTTGATTAAAAGTTTTTGACAAGATAGCATCTATTCCAAGGAAATCAACTTCCAAACCAAAGATTTCTCTTTCAGGACTTTCATCAAACACTTGGTGTATAGAACTCACCTCTTCGTCTAGATAGATGTCATAGATTGGTGGAGAGGCCCAATCTACTGAGCAATCTTCTTCAATAAATTCGTCTTCCTCCACCACAACTGATTGACTCCTAATCTCCGTCGCCTCTCTAGGCACCTTCTTCGCCATCTTCCTAGGTACTTCTTTTTGTAAATTTTTTTTTTCTTTTTTGTGTCACCAAGAACTCTTTGGGTTGCAAGCAACCTTGGAATTCTAGTACATCGAGTTTGAACCTACTCACCCGCCAATTGACATGAGCTTGCGCAAGGTGCTGACATTCGTGCGTTCGGCACTCTGCAAACAGGTTTCTAGATCTACTTCCTTTGTGACCACATAGGTTGGATATTCCAGTAGTGAGGTCTTCAATTTGATCCCTCATAGTCATGAATTGATCCTCCACATGTTGCCAACATTCAACGATAGATTTTCCTTCCGCCTCTGCAAATCGCGGTATTGGTTGGCGATGACAATTGTTCAGCCCTCCATCCATGTGCCGCAAACGAAACACCGGTTGCTCCTGACGTGCTGTCTCAGTGTGCACATGCACCTCACTCATGTCTGCCAGATGGTCGCTCCTCCCCATTCATGGAAAGTAACTTGAGTTCTGATACCAACTGATGCAGCCTGACTTGGTAGGTTGTAGCGAAGAACAACAATAAAGCAGCGGATAGGTAATTCTAGATCTTAAGTCTATCAATAATCTGAGAATTCTTCTTGAAAAGCTAAATACTCTCTAGGTTTTGAAGGAAAAAGAGGAATAAACTTAACTGTGAGTAATTCTCACTAATAAAAATCAATAATCAACATAAACTCCCCTTTCTCTAAAGGCTATAAGCATATATTTATAGCACAAAACCCGAAACCTAATAAAATAATGCAATAAAGACTCTCCAAACCCTAACCCTAATAAAATAATAACATAAAGTCGATTAGGAAATAAAACAAACTGACGGGGCCCGTCCGGACGGGACGTATGGCCGTCCGGACGACCACGACACTTAAACGACAAAAACATGAATAACATATGGGTTCCGAATATACTCTGATCTACATCAATTACATGCACTAATATCTTAAGATTAACTAATTAGACATAATTGTTTACAAAAAAAAAAAAAAAAACACACTAATTAGACATAAAACTCAAATAAAGTCATAAAGCTAGTTGTAAGTGTTAATGTATTTGTACTGCATTTTTAGTTTGGGCTTTGTTGTTGGGGTGCCCACCCCTATGTGGTTATTTGATGTCATGTAACCCGCTTTCCCTTATTTGAATAGAAAAAAAAAAAAAAAGTGTTTCAGAGCGTTTTAAAAATCCACATTCAATCGGGCGAATTCCAAAAGTTCAGATCTGGCAAATTTGGAAATACCAGCCTCTTCTCGGTTGTTATGGGGACACACAAATTTTTGGGTGGGTTTTGTTTGAAACTGAGGTGTATCAAAGAATCAAGTGGCCACGGTATGGATTTTTTATTTTTTATTTTTTTTAATTTGTAAGGGTTCTTGATAATATTTTTCGTGGGTTTTCTTTTTTTGGTTAGTTTGCTTTTGTGTGCTTCTGTTTTGGAACATGTGCTTAGCAGAGATTTGGTGTGGTTCTTCTATTGATTCCAATAAAAAAAATTGATTTTTTTTATTGTTGTATTTATTTTTGTATGGATTAATAAAAACGAGAACTCTAAAGATAAGAACTCTAAATATAATAATATTAAAACAAATATTATTTAAATAATATTTAAATATTAAAAAAAAAATAAGGCCCCATTTAAAAATTTTGCCTATGGCCCTAGAAAACATTGAGCAAAGTGTTTGACAAGGTATGGACGACTAGACAATCCCAAAAAATATGGGATTGTCAATTACATAAGTATTGGACAAGTATACTGACTTCCTGAGAGAATTGCATTGAGTGAAGATCTCCTTCAATATTTTCCTTTTTTGCACAACCGTGGTCTGCACATTTTTCCTATTCTATTGCTGCAGCGCCATATATATGTGGCTGGACTGAATATTGCACAATCTCCTCTTGCTACTTTTGAGTGTTATTCTTGGATCATGAGTAACTGAATTTATGCCAACAAATTTGCCAACTGCACATGGTTCTATATGGACTGTATCATCTTCCTTAACAATTTGTTCACAATTAGCATTTGATAGTGGGTTCTTAATTTGAAAATCTATTAATTAACTATTATATTGCAAGCGTCAAAATGTCAATGCTTTTTTTTTTTTTTTTTTACTGTTTTGTGTAGAAAATTTTAAAAATAATGATATTATATAGCCTAATGAGAAATGAGAAAAACTACAAACGCCAAAAAAAAGCTAATAAGAGAATCCGTAAGAATGGGCACGACTATACGAGTGAATCAGCTGCTAAATCGAAGTCTTACAATTTGACTACAATTGTGGATTTAGTAGTCAAATTACTAAATGGCAATTTGACTTCAATCAAAGCAATTGTGGATTCACAATCAAGAAAAAGACAATGCGAAAATGTATAAACCCCAGGATCGTAAGTCTTGATGGAAATAGTTAAAGACGAACCATCAAATCCAAATTAAGTCTTCGTTTGCTCAATTCTTTCCTTGGCTTTCCTTGTTCAACATCCCATGAACCTTCGACAATTTTCCTTCCTTTCGATTGACTTGTATTTCATATTTTATGCTCATTAATTCCCCAAACAACATCTTCTGCTAGAAAAGTTTACGTTTATTTGGCCGAAAAAGAAATCTAGACTTGTATGTTGAGAGGAATGTATCGACCCAAAGTGTATGATGTAGCACAACAAAGGAAGTAAGTGGAATAGTAACCGAAGTGATTACAACAACCGGAACCCATGCCCTTGCGTTACTATACACCAAAAAACAAGTAGCACTGAAGGCTACCATCATGCCCGCCATGGAGATGAAGAGTGTGGCAAGTCCAAACACCAACTTTGAGGGTAATGACTTGAAGAAATCCTCTTCTGTGTAACGTGACGTGAGAATTGACAAAAAAATTACTATTGAAGTCGAAGAGGAACATAGTGCTATTGCATCTGATATGAAGAATATCATAAGCCAGTTACTTCTCAATAAAATAGGAGTGCCTGTTTCTTGATTGTTGCCACCTGGTACAGTAAAGGCTGCAGCAAAAATCACAGTAGCAATCAATGTCGCCACGAGCATGCAATAGTTTGATGTGTCCTTCATCCACTTTTCGCCATCTTTCTGCAAACCTGTATGTCTCTTTATAAATATCTCCTTAGGTGTTTCACCCGCAAAATTCTTCATGTTCACATATGACAGTGGCACAATCTTTTCTATCTCCTATAGTTAGAACACGTATAAATTGACACGAAATTATTGAACCATTATATATGCAACTGGAAAAAAAATATTAAATAACGTTATCACTCACCTTAAACCATAACAACTCACGTTGCATTTGAAGAGCTGCTCCTGATACGATATTTAGTCGATCTAAAGGAGCCAATTGTCCAGCTAAATGTAGCATGTTCTCGTTCGTTTCGAAAGTTTTACATGATGCGAGGTAATTCTTGTTACTACCTAGCTCATATATTAGATTGAACACACTCTCTTGCCTATATAAAATAGCAATGTGAAATAAACTCATGTTATTTTCGTTTACTTGCCATATTAGGTCAGGATAAGAGCGTAGAAGTATAATTAGATATTCAACATTTCCAACTTTTGTAGCTTCTAAAATTAAATTCATAACCATGTTTGATGAGAACTTGTTGCCAGGAACTCCAACCATTAACCAAAGGCGTTCTACCAATTGATGGGCTAATGTCTTCATCAAACCCTTGTTAGAGATCTCTTTGAACCCTGTCGTTTAGAAAAGAATCTATTGAGAAATCAGAGATGGTTTGATAATAAGGAAATAGTAAATCGATATAATTATTTTACCAATATCCATAATAAGAAATGATATTGAAGTTCTATAAAATAAAAAATGCAGAGAGATAACTAAAGCATGAAATTCGACTATTTGTGTCCTAATTATTGACTTCTTAATTATAACCCTACTTTAAGTAAAAATAAATGCTAGCTTTTGCCACCAGATAAAAAAAAAGAAAAAGAAAAAAACACTGCTCTTATGTTCTTGTGTGTATA
Source organism: Corylus avellana (assembly GCF_965113065.1). NCBI lineage: Eukaryota > Viridiplantae > Streptophyta > Magnoliopsida > Fagales > Betulaceae > Corylus > Corylus avellana. The sequence continues at coordinate 17,012,522 of NC_142490.1, read as the reverse complement.
AAAGAAACCTTACAATAGATTGAGATATTTCTAATAGAAAATAACTTTTCTCATAGAATTTTCAATAGTTTAGAAGTAGATATCATGTAAAGATTTGATGAAATCAAATAAGAGCATTTTCCCATGCCATGGTAATTTGAGTGAAATTGTCATCAAGGTGTAAAATAATGTAATAAAAGAACTACTTAGGAAATGTCGAATATATCTCTGCAATTAAGGAAGTTTGGGTTGTAGGCAAACAAACAGGAATTTAAGCGACTTTTCCAGAATGATAGTTGACTTTCTCTGCAAATTGCAAAAGGTTTCCTAGCCAACATTTCCAAAGCTTTCCACCCACATGCATTGTCTGCAGTTGATATTTCTGGATCCATTGCTAGAATCTTCAACGCTATATCTGTCCATAAAAATGGCACATTAATTTGATCATTGTCAAAAAGGTTGGTTAAGAAATGCTTAATTATAACATCAAACAAAAGTCATAGTCATGAGGTGTAGCGTGGCTTACCATACATATCATTGTAAATAGTATCAAGAAGGAGCCGAATGCGATCATTAGCAGTCAAATGTTCAAAAGGAGTCATAGAGAATAAATATGAGACCATATTTGTATTTCCTTGACAAGCTGCAATGTGGAGTGGTATGTTTTCCTCGTAATCATGGATCAATAGGGGTTTACTGTTGACTTTTACCAGCTGCTCAGCAATTTCGACAATTCCTGATTGAGCAGCATAGTGAAGCGCCGTAGCTCCTTTTATGTTTCTTATTTCCATGTCCTTTTGAGTCATCCATTTCAACAATTCTTTGGTAAAAGTTGTGCGTTGTGCAACCACTGCATTGTTGAGTGCTGTCCCTTGCTGCTTTGTTATGGGAGCTCGAGCGCAGTCTGGGTATTTCTCAAGAAAAGCCTTAGCAGCCGGCCAATCACCTTTTACGGCGGCGTGAAGGAGGGGACCACCCAAGGTTCGGTATTCCTCTAATGTTCTTTCCCCTGGAATAAAATCATGCCACTTGGATTCATGCGCTTTGTTTGAAATTGTTGGAAGAACTAATTTAATTGTTTGAAATTGTTGTTTTGTTTCATTATTGTTATTATTATTTTTTCTCCCTATGATATTAAATGATCATGTCTATGTGAGTGCATATGAAGAGAGAGAAAGAGAGATGGAGCACTTACTCCTATTACTAGTGCTTGGCTCCTCTGACACTATCTGCTCCAGTTCTTCTAGAGGGTTGTTGAAAGCACCTTCTTCCATTTTTTTTTCTTGTTTCTTTGGAAATAAAATGAGAAAGAAAATAAATTAATTAATACATAATCAATCTGATAATATGAATATGTTTAGAATTCCTAATTAGGTGAGTAGATCGATGATCATGAAGCAAATGGGTGATTGATTAATTATATCAGAGAGAAATTTTCAACAACAAAAACATGTAAATTTATACGGAAAATTGACACATGAACATCTTGATTTATGTTTTATTGATTGAGAGATTTGCAGGAGAATCACACTCCACTAATTAAGCTTGGTTTTTAATGAACTTTTCTTCTAGCAGATTTGCAAAGCAGTATATTTTTATCAATTTTACAGAAATTCCAAACTATGAATTATTATAGATTGCAGAAAGAAAAGGGAGGAAGGGGGGGGGGGGGGGGGGGGGGATTGGAGAGATCAGAAAAGAATAATGACAATGAGAAAGAGAGAAAAATGGTAAGGGCATGAAGAAAACAAGTATTATTATGCCAAAGATTAGAGAGATGCTTAATTGACAGTACTTACTATTAGAATTCCAGCCCCAGGCCTATTGATGAGCTTCAGAGCCTGTTGAGGAATCAGATGAAAGAGAGTTTTGATGGTCAACCTTGCTGGGTTTGGCTTCGACCATATTTATATAACAATCCTCACTATTATATATAATTGACCTAAAACCTTAAAAGTCAGTCCTGTATTTTTTGAAGATTGTTTCCTTCTCAAAGAGATGTTTTTAAAAATAATTAAAAATTACTGTTATTGTGTGAACGCATACTATGGTTTCTAGCCTTCTAGGTAGTATGAAAGTGACTATAGAAGTCTCCACATGCATATGGTTTAAATATGTATATGCAATGAGAAGAATATTTCAACCACCCAAAATTATATGATATATAATTTTTCCTTGTATGGTTTCTATTATTCTGGATTACTCATAGGCAATTATAACGATGATTTTTCAAAGCATTAGGACATACCCTCCATTTTTGACTCTGTGTATGGATCACAGAGAAAAGGATCTATATACTGAGGATGATTGAGAGGGAGAGATTATTGTGGACATAACGAGTGGGCAGAAATAATTGAGGAAATAAATGTGTTTTCATTTAGTGTGAAATGAATCAAAGCCCAGCTAGCGTTGAAAGAAGGAGCCAGCAGCTTGAGGCCTAGTACTCCAATTATTAAGAGAAGAAAACAAACTAATAAGAGAAGAAAAGAAAACAACAAAGAAGGAAAAAAGACAACTCTTTGTTGAAGCCCGAATTTAGACCAGCTGCGTGCAAATCCAAAGGAAATAATTGCTTTTGGCAATATGAAACAAGTCAGCAAGTGGAAGATAGCTGCCCGTGAATACCGGAGAGAGAAGAAGAAAGTAACAAAAGTCAACAAAAGACGAGAGAAGAATAATGCGATAAAGAGGGGGGACCCGATTTCATCTCACCATGTCGGTGAAAGACAAGATTCCGATGCTAAGCTAACATCCTGAGAACCAATTTATCATTTGATGGAAATTTAATAATAATTAATTATAAAGTTATTGTTAATTTTAAAAGTTACATTATTCTTAAATTGTGAGGCCAAATAGAACTAATATTGTTTTGACAGCGTATTATATCAGCAGAAATAAAAAATTGTACATAAAAAAGGTAAAATAGAAAACAAAAAAATAAATAAATAACAAATAGGGAAGAAAAAATCTCTAAATGTCGAAAATAAGCAAACAGAGAAATCACTCTGAAAGACTTAAATTTAATTGATAGAATAAACTGAATTCTAAAAATAACAAAGATTATATGACTTTATATAGGCTAAGCACCTCCTAATTTAACAAGAAAAAGGAAAACTAAACCTAATTGGAAAATGAAGACCTAATCCTAATAGAAAAGGGAAAACAAAACCCTAATTGGAAAAGGAAAAACGCAATCCTTATTAAAAATGGAAAACTAAAACACACATACATAATTAAAATAACAATTTTCTCAAATTTCTTCTGCATCAAAGTGACATAAGAAGGACACAAGGGATTCATTCATATTTTTATGTCTTTAATATCATGTCAATTCACTATTTGCGTTAGATTTTTTTTTTTTTCATTCTTTTTTCTTAAATTGAGAAAATTTAATAACCTAATGATAAATGGAAAAACAATTTAAAGGAAAGGAAGAAAAAAAAAAAAAAAAAAAAAAAAAAAAAAGAGGTAACTTGAGACAGTCCATGAGCAGGGAGACTCACCCTTGAGTGAAACGTATGTGAACAAAGAGGTATATATATATAGTGCATGATTGAATCACACTTGACAAGTGAAAGCACATACTAAATTAAAGCTTGACTAAAATCAACAAGGTCTCGATTTACGAAGGAAAATACAATGCCAAATATATGTATACATATATCACATAAACCAAAGGAAAAGTCTTTTATGGAAATAATCAAACGAGCATCAATTCAGAGTCTTGATCTGCTTTCTTCTTTGCCATGCTTTCCTTGCTCGAAATCTCTTGATCACCTGGACAACTTTTGTTCTTTTTTGTTTGACTTCCATTAGAAAAGTCTATGTTTATGTAAATATGCCCGAAAAAGAAATCTAGCCCAATATGTTGAGTTTATTGTATCAACCAAAGTCGAAAATGTGCTTGAACAAAAAGAATTATTGGGATAGTAGCCAAAGCAGTTATAACCATGGAAGCCCAAGCTGTTTTAGTGTAATATACCAAAAAGCAGGTTGCACTAAAAGCATACCATGCCTGCTATAGAGATGAAGAGTGCAGCAAGCCCACCCAGCAACCTTACAGGTATTGTCTTGAGACAATCCTCCTCGATATAACGTGATGTGAGAATTGACAAGAAAACAAATATCGAAGTTGAAGAGAAAATCAATGCTATTGTATCTGATATGAAGAATACCGCAAACCAATTACTATTCAAAATAAGAGGTTTCCTGTGTCAGGTATCCGTTTGTCAGGTTTCTTTGTTTTTTGATTGTTGGGACCTAGTGTAGTGAAAGTTGCAGCAAAAACCACAATAGCAATCAATGTTGCCATAAGCATGCAGTATTTTGTTGTTTCTTTCCTCTAATGTTCACCTTTTTTATGCAATTCTTGGTGTTTCTTTTTAAATATATCCCTAGGTGTTTCATTCTTTGAATTCTTCATGTTCCCGTATGAAGGCGACATAGTGTTTTCTATCTCCTATAGTAACCAAGCTATAACAAAACAGCGAAAATACAAAAAATAAAAAATAAAAAATTGTCGAATAATTTTAAAACTCACCTAAAACCAAAACATCTCTTGTTGAATTTGAAGGGCTTCTGTTGGTATAGTATTTAATTGATCTAAAGGAGCCAATTTTCTAGCAATGTGCAGTATGTTATCTCCTTTGGCAATGTCCAGTATGTTGCTATCACATTTGGTGACATAGGTTGTAATATTTTGGAAGTAGGACAAGTGGCAGCATGATGGCCCTAGGATATTTCCTAGAACTGAAGAGGAGCCGGATCCCCCTCAATGAAGGTATAACTTGGCTTTATAGCCGAACCCTAGCTTTCAATTATTTAATTTTTAATAATTATAAAATGAATTATAAATAATTACAAGTATATTAACTATAAGCCATGAATATTCGTACAAATTTTAAAAAGAGCCTTACTTGCCTTGAGTTGTAAGGTTCTAAATTGTTAGAGAGTTATTAGTTATCAAGAATTCAAACGTACATCCAAGTAAAGATAATGATATCATTAGTTGTTATAAACTATTTGTAATCTCTATATTATCTCATGTAATAGTTCTATATATATATACAAAGACTTAACCATAAAAGTATCCCAAATTTTTCTCTCAAAAGTTAGTTCTCAAATGATGTGTCACCATCTCATTAGATTTATTATTTTGGGAAGTGTGTCACCAACTCATGAGATAATGATACATAATTTAGGAACAACTTTTAAAAAAGAAGTCTTAGAATGTCTAACATTTTCCTAACCATAATTAATGGTAAAGCATATAACCCAAATACTAGAGTTATAATCTTGTCACATAAGTGAAGGCCCAAAGCTGCTATACCCTAAACGAAGGTCTAGGTTGGTCCGAGCTGTCACTCTATCAATGAAGGTTGGACGGCTTGATAGTTAGGCGCAAGCTTTTAAGTTAAAATGCAAGTATATTAACTACAAAGTACGAATAATCATAACATTTGGTCAAAAAATACAGCAAAAAGCACCTTTTTTTTTTTTTTTTTTCGTTTGATTTTCTTTTTTTCCTAAACCCACTTGTTTGTTACGAATGATGAACTCCTTCCGCAATGAATTAGGTGAACTGAATAGGATCTGGTTAGATATATTTGAGGGACAGTTTTTTCCTCAAAAAAAGTGAAAACATAAAATATTATTTAAATATAAACTCTTGATAATCTAGTTCAGAATACCTCAAATTTAGAAAAGAATACATCCTGGGTCTCTCCCCAAGTCTCTTGAGGTTCCCTTTTTTCTTTTATTTTTCTTTTGACTTGCCTCCCCGGCGAAGCATTCCCAATCGCTGCCAGACACAAAGAAGAATCTCTTGCGCCACTCTTTTCAACTCGTCTGATCCTTCGGAATCGTCACAAACCGCCCTACGCCTCCACTGCTATGAAAGCTCCACACCTCACCCGAACAATCATGAGGGTGATGTATCGATAAAAACTCTCTTCTCCAAATATTTTCGGCCATATAATCCCCGCGGCAAATAGAATGCGGTAGCTAGTAGGAGTCACTTGGATAGGAGCCAGGTTCAGCACTTTGAGGACCTCGCGAATAAACGAAGGAAAAGGAAGCCGAAGGCCAACGCGGAATTGGTCCTCTGTCAGAATGATCTCCTCTGTGCAAGAACGACAAATCCTCTCCTCCCAGTTGGGCACTCTGAAGACCACACTATCAGGTACACCGCACTCGTGGTGTAACTCCGCCAAACTAGCGGCAGAGGAGCGGGAGACCTCACTACGATGCTAGCTTCACCTCCAGCTTTTCTCTTTCCGGCCATTTTCAAAACGAGAAAGATACGGAGAAAGAACAAACATAGTAGGGAACCAGGCAAAACAGTTTCTTATCCAAAAAAAAAAAAAAAAAAGGACGGAAGACATATATACCCAACTTTGTGATCCGCTTACTACGCCTACCCTTCGGCTGCCCACTACGCATAAACCCTCGCTCCACGAGGCCAAGCACTAAATATGTTGTTAGTCAATAGTCATTAAACATGAAGTAATTAATATGGTGCAACTAAAAGATGTGTTACCTGTCCCTAAGAGGTAGCTCAATCGGCTGGGACCACACTTAATGAAGTGGAGGTCACAAGTTCGAATCCCCCTCCCCCCTCTTGTGCGGACATGTCAAAAAAAAAAAAAAAAAGATGTGTTACCTACAAAATAATTATAAAATGTATTCTTTGTTCATTGTTAAATATAATAATTTTAGTATTGTTTTGCTAAATTTTTGTTATGGAGATTACACTTTGCATTTTGTTGATTATTTATTATGATGTTTCCATTATATTTATTTGAATGTCAATCAAAGAAGTTGCCTTTTAATTTTAGTATATTTTTCATCTACGCTTTAGCCTCCTATTTTAATATATTTTTCATTTTTACTTTGGCCCATATCGATATAAATTCTTGGTTCCCTCCCTGCGTATATATTTCTTCTACTATCTTAACCTTAGGGCATTGACTTCTCCTCCACCAAAAATCTCTAACGTGAGCGTCGGAGCACCGGAACCCCTCCGGTGACTCTCTAACCTACTTTCCTCTTACTTTGTCTTGTATGGAGATTAGGCTTGAGGTTAATGCTATTGGGCCACCGTTTCTGGCACTAACATAAACCAACTGTTAATGTGCTTCTGAAATTAATTACTGTTGTGGTGTGACTTGATTTCTCAAGTCAATTTGGTGGGGCCATGCACTATCCCTTTTTCTCTTGGTTTGGTTTTACATGATTTGCCGACTTAGAGTTCCTATTACATATTGGTGTTGGACTCCTAATACAAGTGGGATTCAGTGTTGTCCTACTCCTCAAGTTTGGCTTCTCTGCAAACGACTTATTAAGCTTATAAAAGGAGTTGAGGGACAGTGCGACTTTCGCGAGATAAAAGGGGGAGAAAAATTAAAAGTCACATATCTCATTAGAGTTTTTTCACTTTGTTGTGCCTTATAGCACTTAGAGATGAAAAGAGATTTCTTTGTCAATTTTTTCCCCCCTTTTGTATTTTTCTCTTTTATGTGAGAGTGAAATTTGGGTATTAGGGCTTTGAGTTTTGAGTGATTTTCTCTCCGTTATTTTTGTACTCCATCTTTTGATAGTAAATTTTCTCCAGGTTGTCTCCGTTAGTAGATATAGGCTTGTTAAGCTGAACCACTTAAATTTTAGTGTCGTGTATAGTTTATCTATTTTCTATTCTGCTCTTTTCTACTTTTTTAGGATGCTGTTATTTAATTTCGTGCACAACAATTACTATTATTCTCAGAAGTAATAGGATCTAAGGACATGTCCCAAAATCTATTTTTCCTTTTTCATCTTTTTCTTTGGCTTTGCCAAGAAACTTGCTGGCAATTTCCTTGTACAGAGAACTCAGAGGAAGAAATTTTTAATTGCGTTAAGAAAAAGAAAGATGAACACGTACAGGAGTCACATAAAAAGTAGGAAAAAAGCGCCGAGGTGACTGGCATTCAAAGTCAAAGGTAATCTATATATGGAACGAAATTTCTCATCACCCCTCCCTAACTAGAAGTTAATTTATATACTAGCTGTTCCTCACAATTCTTTTATTGAAAGCATTGAATGTAATGCTAAAGTGAGTCCATTATTGTCCGTAGATCATTAAACGTGTGAAAAGAAGAAGAAAATATACGACATTGTCTCACAAAGATCAACCTTCTTTTTTCTTTTTTCTTTTTGGAGCCTCACAAACATAAATTATTCTAACTTTTTGTCTTCTTTTTGGTCCGCTTCTATGTTGCGAATTGCGTTGCAATGATAGGTAATCTAAGTTATTAACAATAATACTAATAATAACACTCTCTCTTAAAATTAACAATAACTAATTAATTGTGAAACCATAAACAATAACAATAACTAATTAATTGTTAAACCATGAACAATAACAATAATTAATTAATTGTTAAAATTAACAATAACAACCCACGTGGCCATGTTGATTAGAAAATAAAAATAAAAATAAAAACCCCACCTTAGGCCACCCACCTTTCACTTGTTTAGTTGTTTTGTCTTGTAATTTGAAAAATAATGCACGGCCACATGCTCACAGTCACAGCAAATGCAAGGGAAAGAAACAAAAACTTGACAAAAAAAAAAATTTAAACTTGCAAAATTGAAAAGTGAAAACAATAAAAAGTTGCAGACTTGCAGTCTGCCACTCTCAGTAGTACTCTTGTCTCTTTACCGTGCTAGGCTGCTAGCCATTTCCCAATTAAGTTGAGCAAAGCAAAGCAAGTTAAGCAACCAAACGACCAGGGAACAATTGAAGAAGAGTAATTGAAGTTAGAGTTTCAACATTCAAGAACTTACTGAATCTGCTGCTTCTGCTGGAGCCTGGAGATAAAACAAATTTCTGAGAGGCTGCTGGAAATTAATTCTGATGGTGGCTGTTGTGGTGGGAAATTAGGAACCGGCTGAACTCTGAAGGTTGGGTCAATTTTCAAGTTTGTTTTTCTATTCGGCTGAACTCTGCAGGTTGGCTTATATCTGTTTTTATTAATTGTGCTGTGTTGCGGACCTGTGGTAGCAGATTAGGGTAGCTGGGATAAAGGGCTTTGAATGGGTTAGGGCCAAAATAGATAAATGGGAAGGGCCAAAAAATTTAGGAATAGGCCAAAAGTTTTATTGGATAGGGCCAAAAAATTTAGGAGTAGGGCCCAAATTTTAATTGGAAACGCCCAGAAATTTTTTTTTTTTGTTTTTTGTGAAGGGCCAATTGACTAAAAATAAAATTTTACCTTATTATTATTATTATTATTATTATTTTTGTACATATAAAATTTTTTTCCTGAAAATTTTGGAGAGTGCCCATGCCTATACCGGCTCTCCCCTACGTCCGTTACTGAATCTCTCGCTTGGAAACATGCACAGACAAGTCCATCTAAGTTATAACATATCTCTGTTTAAAAAGAAAAATGTTATAACATATCTATACAGCATATAAAAATGTCATGAATGTTTTTTATCTCTTACTTATTAAGTGAAATTAAGTTTTATAAGTAATTTTATGGAAGATCTAAAATGACTAATCATTATTGGGTGACAGTACAAATGTGAATAGAACTTTTTCGCTAGTCGCAGTACCACACAAGTTGTCTTCATGAAGACTTCTTGACAAAATTTTCTCATAATAGCCTCCAATATGTTGGACGGTGGATCCAAAATTTTTAGTGGTAGTAGCTTTCACGGGCCATGCCTTGCCACCCTTAATGTTTACTATGACGTGTTTAATTCACAGCTTCCATAATTTTATTTTGGTTCGTTTTCTTATCCATTTGCTCCTTTCAACTTTTGAGGCTTTGCTTTTAGCTTTTGTGTTATTTCTTCGTGTTTTTGGAATCATTGACAATTTATTTTGGGTTAAAGCTCATTACTCCTTTTGTGGTTTAACAACAAAAAAAAACCTAATACACTATATAATTAAGATTGAATCAAGCTTTTTGGACTACTTCTACTTTTTTTTCTTTTTCTGTTTTGAGAATAAATATTTAAACATAAGAATATTCAATAACCTAATTAAAAAAAAAAAAAAAAAAAAAAAAAACTAATTAGATTTCAAAGTAGGGTGGGTACGTGTAGTATGAGTGGATCACTTGATAAATCAAAGTCTATAATAAATGGATCACTTGATAAATCACACCATCAAAAAAAAAAAAATTCATAAAAATCACACTATATATATAAGTCTTGATGGAAATAGTTATGACCACCATCAACGAAATTGAGTTAACGCCTAGGCGTTAACTCAATTTCTTTCCTTGGGCTTCTTTCTTCAACATTCCTGGGACCTCCGACATTTTCCCTTTCAGGCGTAAACTCAATTTCTTTCCTTGGGCTTCTTTCTTCAACATTCCTGGAACCTCCGACATTTTCCCTTTCATTTCGTTTGGCTTGAATTTCATTTTTTGTATTAATCCATTCAGGATTTGGCATCTTCCGCGAGAAAAATCTACTACGTTTAGATGGCCGGCGGAAAAGAAATCTGGACTTGTATGATGAGACGATTAAATCAACAAATAGCTCTTTACAATTTAGCAGAGAAAAAAAAGTAATTGGGATAGCTGCCGAAGCGCTTAAAACAACTGGAGTCCATGATGTTCCACGACTATACATCAAAATACAAGCTGCGCTGAAGGCTACTATCATGCCCATAATGGATATGAATAGTGTGGCTAGTGCAAGCAACAACTTTGAAGGAACTGAACCGTAGAAATCCTCTTCTCTGAAATGTGACACGAACATTGACAAGAACAGTAGTATTGAAGCCGAAGAGGAGAATAGTGCAATTGCATCTGATATGAAGAATATCTTAAACCAAGTATTTCTCAAAAAAATAGGAGTGCCTTGTTCTTGATTGTTGCCACCTGGTACAGAGAAGATTGCAGCAAAAACGACAGAGGCAATTAATGTTGCCACGACCATGCAATTGTTTGATGTGCTCTTCATCCACGTTTCAGCTTCTTTTTGCAAATCTTCATGTTTCTCTTTAAATAACTCCTTAGGTGTTAAGCCATTTTTATTCTTCATGTTCATGTATGACAGCGGGACAATCGCTTCTATTTCCTACAGATCAAGTATACATTGACAAGTAACAATTGAACAAATATTATTTATGCAACCAGAAGAAAAAAATAATAATAATATTATTGCTCACCTTAAACCACAACAATTCTCGTTGCATTCTAAATCCTCCTAATACAATATTGACTCGATCAAGAGGAGCCAAATTTCCTGCTAAGTGCAGTATGTTGTCCTTGTTTGTCAAAGTAATAAGGGATGCAAGGCTATACGTGATAGTATCTGTCTCATACATTAGATTGACCACACTTTCTTGTCGATATTTAATAGCAATGTGAAATAAACTCATTTTATCTTCGTCCAATTGCCATAAAAGGTCAGGATAAGAGTGTGTAATTATCTTTAGAAATTCAACATTTCCAACTTTTGCAGCTTCAAAAAGTAAAGTAATATGAGAGTGAACCAAGTATGATGAGGACTGTTCGTCTGGAATTGCAACTTCTTTCCAAAGGGCTTCAACTAATTGATGGGCTAATGTCTTCATCAAAGCTTTGTTACAAGTCCCTTTGAACCCTATAGTTGAGAAAAGAATCTATTAAGAAATCAGAGATGGTTTAGTAATAAAAAAATATTAAATCTATATAGTCATTCCATTATAACAAATTATGTTGAAAACATTATGAAATAAAAATGCAAAGATAACTAATGCATTAAATGCGGCTACTTGTGTCCTAATTATTGGCTTCTTAACATATGTTTTGTTCTTTATGCAATGTTTGTAAAAATAAAAATAAAAAATAAAAAATGTTTGTAAATAATTCGTGTAAAATTGTCATCATGTTGTGATATTTTAATGTAATAAAAGAACTACTCGGAAAATGTATATATATATATATAAAGAAGTTTGGGTTTGAGGCAAACAAACAAGAATTTAAGTATCTTTTCCATGATGATAGTTGACTTTCGCTGCCAATTGCCAAAGGTTTGCTGGCCAACATTTTCAAAGCTCTCCACGCAAATTCAATGTCGCCACTTGCTATTTTCTTATACCTTCTCAAAATTTCCAATGCTATATCTGTTCATAAAAACGGTAGATTAGTTTGACCATATTGCATTTTAGCATTAATTGCAATGTGGTCGCCAATATTGCAAGAGAAGTGGTAAGTACTCCATCCAAGTTGTGTAATTGTCTCACACTCATCAAACAAAGTTATAGTAAGATATAGTGCTTACCATACATATCATTGTAACTAGTACACTCAAGGAGCTCAATGTGTTTATCAGGAGTCAACTGCTCAAGAGGAGTCTGAGAGAATAGATACGAGACCATGTCTGTATGTCCTACATATGCTGCAACGTTCAATGGTATGTCTCCATTGCTATCAGAGATCAATAGCAGTGTTTGATTCCTTGTCACCAGCAGCTCAGCAATTCTGACGATTCCTGATTGAGCAGCTAAGTGAAGGGCCGTAAATCCATTAATGGTCGTTAATGCCATGTCCTCCGAAGTCATGACATTCGACAATTTTTCTACGAAAGTGGTCTGTTTTGCAATCACCGCAACGTGAAGTGCGGTCGCTCTCTCTTTTGTTATGGGAACTCCAACACAGTGTGGGTTCTTGTCAAGAAATTCCTTAGCAGTCGGCCAATCACCTTTGATGGCAGCTCGAAGGAGGGGACCACACAGGTCACGGTATTCATCTAGCGTTCTTTCCCCTGGAATTTTGTTTTTTCACAAAAAAAAAAAATAATAATAATAAAAAAAAAAATAAAGTATTAATAAAAACTTTTGGTGAAAAATCATGACACTTGGATGCATGCTAAGATGTTGGAAGAATTAATTTATCTTATGACTTATGTATATGCAGCAAGTGAAATTTTGTCTTCTTCTTCTTTCTTTTTCTTTTGCATGTGACCATGTGTCTGGAATTGTTGTTTGGTTAAACTTTAATTAACGCATCTAACTTTCATTAGATTTGCAATTATTTTTCTAAAGTTTAAAAACTATCAATTTAGCGTATCAAACTTTTAATTTTTTATAATGTCCCCCTCAAATTAGTGTTGGGGTTAAATCAGAGTGAAATGACTCTTATATCCCTGTAAAATTTATAATATTACAACCACAATCAAGCCTAGGTGGTTAGACTAGTGTTTCTCAATTTTTACTTTACAAAATATAGGGGTAATTTGGTAATTTTCACGTAATCAGTTAGAATTTAAGAAAAAGTGTTAATGAAAATAAGACATTGAAAGTTTATGAAATTTGAAAAGGTAATTGTAAATGTGATGAAAGTTAAAGGGAGATGGTGAATTTTTCACTAATTCTTTTGCTTCATTATTTGTTATTATTGTTTTGGCCTAAGATAAATCAACATTGGTGCATCCAGATATATGCAGAAGGCTCACTAGGGCCTGGCTTCTCTTCATGGGTCTCCACCATTTTTCCCTTTGATGTCCCAGCACTTGGCTTCTCTAATGACGAAAGTTCTTCTGCGTCCGAGTGATCACTAGCATCTCCGGCATCTGGTCGTTGGTAAGAAGTCGACCCCTCATCAAACTGTGTAGGAAACGATGTAACGGAGGATGATCCTTCTTCATGGATTTCACCTTTGCCAACAACCGTATACTTTGTCAGAAGAATACGACGTTGTAAGAAATGAAAGAATAGAGGAGAATCTTTGTTTATCGTTACCTTGTCCAGAAGAATTCCTTGCCATTCCCACCTTCGCCTCTTCTCTTCCATTCGGAGGAATGTCGATAGTATATTCTTCCATTTTTCTTTTCTGGTTTTATAACAATAAATCTGATAAAAAAAAAAATTGACAAATTAACATTTTCCGATAAGTTATGGTATTGAGATATCTACAAGTTCAAGATTTTACAGAGAGAGAGAGAGAGAGAGAGAGAGAGAGAGAGAGAGAGAGAGAGAGAGAGCTAGGAAAGATTCTTAAGTAAATGCATTTTGTAATTTTTTTAATTTTTCTTGCTCATTTCAACTTTTCTTCCTCAAATTTTGGGACATAACTATAAATTTAACTTTAGAGGTATGATGCTAATTGGTTAGTGTTAGAAAAATGAAACAATATGCTGATAAAAAAGTAAGAAAAAAAGGGATCTATAAGAGTCGCATTCTTGTAGCTCTGATAATAATTGGGTCATGCTCAAACATGCAGTTGCGGGAAAATGTCAGACCACGTAAAAACCGGCCACACAAAGATTAGAAACATAAATAAATTTGAACTTTGGACAAGAAGGACACCCATCCAAGTTCCTTACCAGCTAATTAACAAAAGAAACCAAATCAGCAGTGAGAGGTTGTTTTAAAGAAAGAGTCAAAGTAAAGAAAGAGTCACTCATCTAGCCTGTTTACATCTGAGGAGGTTGTAGTCTATATAAGCAGAAGGAAGTTCAAGTTCATGCATTTATAGGAACTCTCTGCTTTGCATACACACCCACTGCCCGGTCCACTTTCGTTTGAAGTTCTCTCTGAAGGGCTAAAAAAACAAGATTTTGATCATAGGATCGAGGGACCACATACTTTGAAAAGAAAAATATACTTTTTATTTTTATATATAAAAAAATCATTGTTACTTTTGGTTTGTTATTTATTTATTTAATGAATCATCATAATTAAGTTGAGTTTTGCTCTTTGGCTTTTGCGATAGTGCATTTTTCTTTTTTGTCTTATATTAAGATGTTCATCATTTTGTGACAAGTTAAAGAACCAAGTGAATTATGAAAAGGGTGATCAAAAGATAAGGATGACTGAAGGAGGGGTTATATTCCGCGACCAAGTACTGGACGTGCTATTAATGGATCGTGAAAAGAATTGTGAAAGGAATTTTAGATGGAGTGAAAAGAATTGGAGGGATCGAGATGGACAACTAAAGTTTAGCTAATAAGCAGTACTACATATTCTGTTTTTAATAAATATTAATGTTTTCAAACTTGGGGGAATGTCAGTTTCAAGTATGATCAGCAAACGTTTGAATTTTATAACATTTTCATAGCTAGGCTCAATTAAATCAAAATTCAATAGTTATAGCATTTATAACTTATTAATCACTAAAATGATGACTTATCGTTTTTAAGCCGTCACAAAGCTTGCTTTGTTTGATAAAGGTTGTCAGCAACAACTTGAGTGTCGTCGTTGATATTTTCTTATTAGCGACAAATTATTGTATTGTCGCTAATAATGTTAGTGGTTGTCACTAATATTGTTAGTAGAGGTGTGAGTTCCGAAATGCAATGATTTCACCTTCTAGCTCATTTTAACGTAAGAGGTTTATCATTAAAAAATAAAAATAAAAAAATCCTTGCATAATGCATATGTATGAGACTGTTAATTAAACTTAGTTCGCTGAGCTTTTATTTTCTTAGCTCTCTTTTGCATATCCTGTGTTGAAAGTTGTCCATTTTGTCTAAATATTTTATATTTTCTAAATTATGTTTATTAATATCTTTTTTAATAAGTTATTTCTTTTTATATTAGAATATTTTTATTCTCCATTATTATATTTCATTGTAAGGTTTATTCTCTTCCTTAATTAGTTTAGGTCTACTTTAGGTTATTTGGTCACTACTTAGAGCATCTCCAGCAGAGTAGCTAAATGGCTCATAATAGGTATATTTAGCTATTATAAGCACTTTTTCGTTTCCAATAGATTAGCTCCGGAATAGGTAAACTACATATTTAGCTACAGTGAATAGCTACTTATTGCTATTCATTGTAGCACAATGTTCAAATTTTTTAATATTTTTTTCTCTCTTCTCTCTCCCTCAATTTTTTAATATGTTCAAATTTTTTAATATTGAGGAATCAGATGAAAGGGAGTTTTGATGGTCAACCTTGCAGGGTTTGGCTTCGACCATATTTATATAACAATGCTCACTATTATATATAATTGATCTAAAACCTTAAAAGTCAGTCCTGTATCTTTTGAAGATTGTTTCCTTCTCAAAGAGATGTTTTTAAAAATAATAAAAAATTACTGTTATTGTGTGAACGTACTCATGTTATGGTTTCTAGGTAGTATGAAAGTGACTATAGAAGTCTTCACATGCATATGGTTTAAATATATATGGATATGCAATGAGAAGAATATTTCAACCACCCAAAAGTATATGATATATAATTTCGTTTTCTATTATTAACTGATTATAGAGGTATCACATCCGGATTACTCATAGGCAATGATAACGATTATTTTTCAAAGCATTAGGACATACCCTCCATTCTTGACTGTGTATGAATCACAGAGAAAAGGATCTATATATTGAGGATGGTTGAGAGAGAGAGATTATTGTGGACAAAACGAGTGGGCAGAAATAATTGAGGAAATAAATGTGTTTTCATTAGTGTGAAATGAATCAAAGCCCAGCTAGCGTTGAAAGAAGGAGCCAGCAGCTTGAGGCCTACTCCAATTATTAACATAAGAAAATAAAACAAAAAAGAAGGAAAAAAGACAACTTTTTGTTGAAGCCCGAATTTAGACCAGCTGCGTGCAAAGCCAAAGGAAATAATTGCTTTTGGGAATATGAAAAAAGTTAGCAAGTAAAAGCTAGCAGCCCGTGAATACAGAAGAGAGAAGAAGAAAAGTAACAAAAGTCAACAAAAGACGAGAGAAGAAAAATGCGATAAATAGGGGATCCGATTTCAACTCACCATGTCGGTGAAAGACAATATTCACATGCTAAGCTCACATCCTTTAGAACCAAGTTATCATTCGATCAAAATTTAATAATAATTAATCATAAAGTCAACGATAATTTTAAAATCTTGTACGTAGGTACAATAATGCATGCAAACAGTTGAGAAATGCACAAGGGGGTAAAGGGTAATCAAACCTGTCAAAAAATATGGGTAAATTGTAAAGAAAATGTTGGAACTTAATTAGGATCGTCTATATTAAATTATCATTTATTTTAAAAAAATTTAAATGATAAAAAATAATAATAAAATTATGGTACTTTTGTACATAGAATGGCTATTATTCTTGTAGAAAAAAACATACAAATTTTATTAGGAATGGAAGAATGTTGAATAATATAGCCTTAGTGTTAGAGTATATATGATAAGGCTCTAACACATGAAATAGCTACTCCTATTGCTTATGAGGGAATGACTTTCTTATATTGAAGAATAACTATTTCAAGGCTATTTAATTTCATTTTTTTTTTTCATTTTGAATAAAAATTATTCATATAAGAAAAATTATTGAAATATAATTAAATGTTCTTAATTAAGCTAATTTAATGACCTGTTCACTCTTAAAAAATTGGTAAAAAAAATTATGCTTTAAAAAACTAATTTACTCTTTAAAAAAAAATAAATTCACGCCACATGTCGCAATTTTAGACGGGTTATATATATTCATATTGAATATGAAACGGCTGGCAAAGTCGAAGTTTGTCACTTGTCCCAATTTCTCTTTTTAAAAGGTAAAGTTGGTTAATTATATTAGGTGAAACCCACTTGTCTCACTTTATTTTTTTTTCTTTTTGTAGTGATAATCATAACACCAACATGAGTGAACAGTTACTTACGCTGGTGTATTTTATAATATTATTTTTTTAATATTACTGTTCAATTTTTTTTTTAATAATATTATAATACACCAGCGTAAGTGACCGTTCACTCACGCTAGTATTATGATTATCACTACTCACGCTAGTATTATGATTATCACTACTCTTTTTTTCTTTTTTTTTTAATTACTTTTATCAACTTTAAAGTCAGTCAATTAAATATATCTTTTGAACTTTTGTTTCCTTCTCAAAAGAAATGTTTTAAAAATAGTATGCTTTCATTTCAAATAGACACGACGTTTGAGCATGTGAGCATGTGAGGACTTGGCGAGTTTTGCTTTTTCGCTTTTGCGATGAATCATCATAATTAAGACGTTTTATAGACGTTTGAGCATGTGAGCATGTGTATTTTTCTTTATTTGTTTTATATTAAGACGTTCATCATTTTGTGACAAGTTAAAGAAGCAAGTGAATTTTGAAAAGAGTGATCAAAGATAAGGATGCCTGAACGAGGGGTTATATTCCGCGACCAAAGTGGGCGTGCTAATCATGGATCGTGAAAAGAATTGTGAAAGGAATAAGTGGATGGCCCGCTTCTCGCAAAGGAGACGTTTTTGAAAACAACTTCAGATTTACACTTTAGTTGATTTGATTTGATTGCCTTTGCTTTGGCCGATTGTAGGGTTGGTTGGTTTCCTGCAGGACTTTGTAAGCACTTGGATCCAAACGCTGAAGATTTGATTATGAAACACCTTCGCACTTCAATGGCAGATTCCAGGAAATTAGACAATTTACTTTTAGTTTCAGATGCGCGCAGCCCATTTGGTTTGATTGTTCGTTTGTGAAGTGATAGGAACCCACCATAAATTCAACAGAAATAGGTAGATAAATGATAGATAATGAACTCTACTTAACGGTTGGAGACAAACCACATGGGCGCAGCCCATGTGGTTTGATTGTTCAAACAACAAGGAAGGATCGATCCTATGATAGTAATTATTTGGAATAATTCAACTTCCCCACATTTCAATTATTTGGAATCATTTTCTTACTTAATTACCACCATATATTTTAAAGTTTCGTTGTCAATTTGTCCCATCAATTATGTTGGATAAAAACAATATATATATATATATATATATATATATATATATATATATATATAATGACTAAATTGGTTATTTATGTGAAAAATTGGTCTGGAATATTAAAAAAACAAATGATTCTCAAATATTACAGAGGGTATTATCCAAGTGACAATTAATTGGAAAGAGTCGAGTATTGTTTTTTAAAGTCTAAAGTATTTATGTTACAATTTAATAAAATTTAATTATTATTTAAAACATGTAAATATACATAAGTTGTGTAATTTATAATTTATGAAAAAGTCCATATACCCCACTCATACTATCATTTAATTAATAATGTTGCCCTCCAAACTTTTAACTTGACGGTCTCTTTCAAACTATCAAAATATTGTCAATGTTCTCTCAAGGCAAGCAAAAAGACAAAAATGACCCTATATATTTTTCGATAAGACAAAAAATATCTTATAAATTTCAAAAATGAAAAAATATATATATATTTTTTCACTTTTTTAAAGAATGTAAATTTATTTTTTAAAAATAAAAACGAAAAAAGGAAATTTTTTTATTTTTTAAATGAAAATTATTAATTTTTATAAAACGGAAATTTGCACTAAAAACACGAAATTTATAAAACAAAAGTTTTTTTTTTTTCAAACGAAATTTTTTAAATTTTTATGAAAAACAAAATTTTATTTGGGTTTCAACTTTGAAGATAAAATTGTACGTATATGAAGATTATGAGTCAATAATTCAAAGAGTCATTGAGAATATATTTTACTTGTGGTTGTCATAATGAAAGCATTGATGACTTTTCATGCACATGTCCAATTTCTTGACTGACCAAAAATAAATCCAAGAAAATAAAGGAGATATATGTAACATTTGCTATAAATCCAACAAAAGTTTGAAAGTTTGTAATCTGAATCCAAAGAATCCAGCATTTGCAAATTGCCTCTTAAATTCCACATGATGTCAATAATTTCCAAGTGACAATTATCCTAAGTTTATCATGTCAAAGAATCCACCATTTGCAAATTGCCTCTTAAATTCAACATGATGTCAATAATTTCCAAGTGACAATTATCCTAAGTTTATCATGTCAAAGAATCCACCATTTGCAAATTGCCTCTTAAATTCCACATGATGTCAATAATTTCCAAGTGACAATTATCCTAAGTTTATCATGTAGCTAAGTTTTTATTTACCGACTAACAATAAATCCAATAAATCCAAGTCCTCTTCATGCAAATTGCTTCTTAAATTCCACATGGATCACATGATGTCAATTTTTTTTTTTTTTTTGCAATGGAATTTCTGGATATCCACTCTCTTCATTCATTCACAATAAATATAATCCAAAAGAAAATCCACTTTGGGAAATAAAGAAGATGTAATTGCCGGCTACTTTGGGATTGAAAGTTTATCTCAATGCAAAGACTTCACACTTGAAGTTATTTACACGCAAATTGCATGTACGTTTCACATAAAATGACAGAATTTTCGTTCAAATTGCAATTAATTGTACGAATTTTCGTTCAAACAACAAGTAAGGATCAATCCTATGATAGCAATTATTTGGAATAATTCAACTTCCCCACATTTCAATTATTTGGAATCATTTTCTTACTTAATTACCACCATATATTTTAAAGTTTCGTTGTCAATTTGTCCCATCAATTATGTTGGATAAAAACAATATATATATATAATGACTAAATTGGTTATTTATATGAAAAATTGGTCTGGAATATTAAAAAAACAAATGATTCTCAAATATTACAGAGAGTATATATAATGACTAAATTGGTTATTTATGTGAAAAATTGGTCTGGAATATTAAAAAAACAAATGATTCTCAAATATTACAGAGGGTATTATCAGAGTGACAATTAATTGGAAAGAGTCGAGTATTGTTTTTTAAAGTCTAAAGTATTTATGTTACAATTTAATAAAATTTAATTATTATTTAAAACATGAAAATATACATAAGTTGTGTAATTTATAATTTATGAAAAAGTCCATATACCCCCCTCATACTATCATTTAATTAATAATGTTGCCCTCCAAGCTTTTAACTTGACCGTCTCTTTCAAATTATCAAAATACCTATGAATATCAAACTGGTCAGTCCGTCCATACAGGGAAAAGAGTCTTCGAACCAGCAATCACGATCCATTTTAGGTTCTATTGAATCATTATCTGATCTTGCTTGCTCTTCTTTTGTTACCTGGAGGAGACGTATTGAACCGTCTCGCTCTTGGACCTTGGACAATTCGGAATATGATCAACGAACCCTGATAAAAGCTCGAGGATGAGTTGTTTTGAGCTTTCTTTACTAGACGTCCCGCAGAATATGATAGAATGACTTGTCTTGGAATAGGCGTTGACTTAGTTGAGTAGAGTATGATTGGATCCCTTCCGATCGGTCCAGCACGGATTGATTGGTAGCATATTTTCAAAATAGGATCCCCTTCCCGTAGACTAACCGGAAGACAACCGGTCTAGCTATGAGGGAAACTAATGGACCGGGAATTCCGAGGACCTTTAGTACTGAAACTCTTATTAAGCTGACTAAGAACTTTTGAACTAATAGACCGGGAATTCCGAGGACCTTTAGTACTAACAAAAAAAAAAAGAAAAAAAAAATCCAAACGATGGCCAATTTTTTTTTTTTTTTTAAATCAATTTTATAAGAAAAAAATTAAAAAAATTTCGATTTTTTTTTTTATTTATAAAAATTGAAAATTTTCGTTTTTTTTTTTTAATTTTTATTTTTTAATTTTATTTAAATAAAAATTTACGTTTAAAAAAATAAAATTTTCGTTTAATAAAATGAAATTTTTTGTTTTTTAAAACTAAATAAAAAAATTAGTTTTTTTTTTTAAGAATAAAAATTTCCGTTTAAAAAAAAATAAAAAAATTTTGTTTAAAATTTTTTTTTTTTTTTAATATTATCTTTCAATTAAAATTTTTTGTTTTTTAAAAAATCAATTTTTTTTTTGACTTTATAGGGGTATTTTTGTCTTATTGAGAAATCTATAGGGGCATTTTTGTCCTATGGCTAGTCTTGGGGGGGACATTGTCACAATTGAAAGTTTAGGGGGGACATTGTCAATTGAGTGGTAGTTTGAGGGGGGTATGTGGACTTTACCCAAAAATAAATGAGGGGGAAGAATAAAAAGATGAAAAAAGTGGAGGGAAAATAAGAAGAGGAAAAAATTTCAAAATTTCGGTCTTTTTTTTTTTTTTTTTTCTTTTTCTGACGTGCAAGTATTTAGCACGTCAGAAAATTCTGACGTGCTATTTTTTAGCACGTCAGAAAATGCTGACGTGGCAAAAAATATGCACTGTTTGCCACGTCAGAAAATACCAATTTTTTTGTAGTGACCCCCCTTGTCAGTTGCGGCTTGGTCCTTCACCGGATTCTTTTAGCGGATTGTCTCTGTTCTCCAGTATTTCTTCAGCCGTCACTTTAAGCCTTTCTTGTCTTTCTTGTGAGTGAATCTTGGCACAATGTGGTTTGGCCATTCACAGGATTTTTAACGATTAGTTTCCTTTCTCTGGCCTCATTGTCAATTTCGGCTTGACACTTCACCGGATTCTTTTAGCAGCATGTCTTCGTTCTTTGGTGTTTCTCCAGCCATCACTTTCAGCCTTTCTCGCCGGCATTGCCTTTATCCAACCATCGACTTTAGATGCCTTTAAGCTTGAGTTTGAAGGGGATGTTGAAATATTTTATATTTTCTAAATTAGGTTTATTAATATTTTTCTTAACAAGTTATTTTTCTTTATGTTAGAATATTTTTATTCTCCGTTATTATATTTCTTTGTAAGGTTTATTTGCTCTCTTAATTAGTTTAAGTCTACTTTAGGGTTTCTTAGTCACTACTCATTGTCTCTCTATAAATAGAGAGTTATGTAATATTGTTTAATATATTGAAGATACAAAATGTAGCCCATACGTCTCTCTCCGCGTCCGCTCTCTTTTCTTTCTCTTTCTTATTTTATTATTTTATATTTTAATTTATATTTCAACACATTCAATGAGGTTTTTTATGCAACAACCAGCAAGAGGCCGTGGCTTGGCCACCCCTTGGTTTTTTCTTTCTCTAATTTTTTTTTTTTTTTTTTTTAAGCTTTTGTCTTAGTTTTTTTTTTTTTTAGAATTTTATGAAGTATATTTTCGTTATTTGAGAAACATTGACAATTTTTGTTACTTTGAAAGAAATATTGTCCCAATTAAAAGTTTGACAAAACATTATCAATTGAATGATAATTTAAAAGGGTATATACACTTTTTTCAAAAAAAAAAAAAAAATTAATCGTTGATTGACACTATCACGTGAGTAGGATAGGATAGTAAGGGATTAAAAATTTAATTTTTATCATTACTCTTAAAATTATCCTCTCAAAAGGTCACTCACGATTTAAGGTCTTTAATTACCGGATGAAAAATAGGATCATTAATTCTTCTCAAATTATCACATATATATATAAACTCTCACCCTCTTAAAAGTACATTAATATTGCGACATGTGACATGAACTACAACAACTAATGTTATATTTATCCCTAAAATAAACGTTCAACAACTTTTCTTCCAACATTACGTAAGTGCTTCCGTGGGTGCTTCACATCACCTATCAAGTCATGCGTATATGAGTCTGTGGGTGGATCGCAATAGATCCAAGAATGAACAATCAAACGATAAATACTGGGCCGTCCATGTTGTCAAATGTTTGACGATGGATCCAAACATTTTAGCTGCAGTAGCTTTCAAGGGCCATGCGATGCCACCTTTAACTTTAATAATGTCTGAAAAGTAGGTACTACTTTCACATGTTTCACAGCTTCAATAATTCAAATTCTGAGGACGAGAAAGACTCAGCTCCTTCTTCCGATTCTTTTGCTTATCCATTTGCTCATTCCCTAACTTTGGCAACTTATTTGCTTTAATTAGCTTTTATAATATTTCTTATTATATTTGGAAACAATTTTATTTTGAGCTGCTAGCTATCGGTCCTAGTGTTTCCATTAAAGGTGGGTATCGACAAAATCGGTGGCGGTAAGAGATTGTTTGTCCATCGCTCCCCGGCTTAATTTAGTATTTTCACCAACTTTATCTAGTTAATCAAATCTAACCAATTCAACACTTTAGCCTGAATTACAGAATTAATTTTATATATATATATTTTTTGAAACCAAAGATATAAAAGCTTGCAGTCGATCTGGTATTAATGAAAGTTTAAGAAGATTATATATTTTGAGTAAACAAAAAGGCTAAGACACCAAAAACAAATTTTTATTGTGAAAGCAAATAAAATATAAGATCTCATATATATATATATGTCATCTGGTGTAAGGCAACCCCAAGGTTTGGTCTTGGCTCATCCAAAAATTTGTTTGGTAAAGTCTGGAGACTTTGAAAACTAAACAAGATGTCATTTGTCAAATTTAAAGCTATGTTGATTTTATGCGCCTAAAGACAAGGTTTATGAGCAGTAAGACTAGGCCGGTCATCACTAGCCGGCCATGATGAGGCCCACACATCAAACTGTGTTCTTCTCTGATTATGGAAACGATGTAGAAAATTTGGCCTAACTTTTGTTCTATCTTACAAGAACAGCTATGCCGATTTTTTTTTTTTTTTTTTTTTTGAGTAGTTAATTAATGTAATATGTTTTTAAATTCTAAATATTGTCTTTATATATTTTTAGAAAGTAATTGTTAGATCGGATATTTGACCATCTCATCTGAAAATCAATTGATGTCCAATAAGGAAAGCCAAATTCTTTTATGGCATTCAAAATCACACCCTACAAGGTATCTAAGAGCCATCCAAGTGAGCAGAACAGCGATATTGTTGAATCTCAACAGTAATAAATTATAAAAAAATAATATCGTACACTTAATTTTTGAACTTAATGAAATCACATATAAGAAAAATTATTGAAATATAATTAAATGCTCTTAATTAAGCTAATTTAATGACCGGTTCACTCTTAAAAAATTGATTAAAAAATTATGCTTTAAAAAACTAATTTACTCTTTAAAAAAAAAAATCACGCTACATGTCATAATTTTAGATGGGTTATATATATTCATATTGAATATGAAACCACGGGCAAAGTCGAAGTTTTTCCCTTGTCCCAATTTCTATTTTAAAAGGTAAAGTTGGTTAATTAGGTGAAACCCACTTGTCTCACTTTATTTATTTATTTTTTTTGTAGTAATAATCATAACACTAATGTGAGTGAACAGTCACTTACACTGATGTATTTTATAATATTATTTTTTAATATTACTGTTTAAATTTTTTTTAATAATATAATAATATTATAATACATATGAGTAAGTGACTGTTCACTAATCATTACTTTATTTATTTTTATTTATTATTAATTACTTTTATCAACTTTTAGAGTCAGTCAATTAAATATATCTTTTGAACTTTTGTTTCCTTCTCAAAAGAAATGTTTTAAAAATTGTATATGCTTTCATTTCAAATGGACACGACGTTTATGCATGCATGTGAGGACTTGAAAAGATTCATGAATGTATCTACCAAACGCAGCTACAGTAGACTGTTGGATGACATTGAAATCATGACGCATCTAATTTGACTGACCTCGTCAATATGAAACGGCCTACAAAGTCGTCGAAATTTGTCTCTTGTCCCAATTTCTCTTTTCAAAAGGTTAAGTTGAATAATCAGGTGAAACCCACGTGTCTCACTTTCTCTTTTTTTTTTTTTTTTTTTTTTGATAATTCATAGTTGCTTATATTGATCAAACATGAAGAGTACAATACTGGTAAAAAACATCCATTCAACAAGCCTCAATTTCTCCCTAGTGGCCTCGACAAACAACAAGTAGCGCCACCACAAAGGCTACACCCCCCATTGTCCCCACTAGTTTCTGTGAAGTCATGGCAGAATGGGTTTCACAGTATACATGATCGAACTTAAAAAACTAACATACACCGTTCCAAGCAAATAATATCTCTAAGACACTCAGGCTGTTCATTCATCCAAGAATGATCGGACCCAGTAGAAGCGGCGAGCCGGGCAAAAAGATGAGCTGCTCTATTCCCTTCAAGACCCACAAATGTAAACTGCCATTGAGAAATCCCTTGTAGTTCATGCCGAATATCGTCCACAATATGACCCAGAGGACTAAAGTCACGATTCACCGAGTTTATAGCCTCAACGACCCCTTTCGCATCTCCTTCGAAATGGACCCTTGCTAGACCCAGGTTGCTGCAAAGTTGGACAGCCAATAGTGCCCCTGTAATTTCTGCCCCCGCCGGAGTCAATAAACCTTGCCTGGAAATGCACTTCGCTGCCACCAAATGCCCCTGGCAGTCCCGAATGACTATCCCAAAGCCCATGGATTCCTGGGAACGATTACAACCTGCATCCCAATTGGCTTTGAGCCAACCCGTTGATGGAGCCTCCCAGTGGCTTTGCTGGTGGACCGAAACTGAAGGGACTTGTGTATTCAGCCCATTTGCCGTCTGGAACTCAGTGAGAGCACTGTGGGTCAGCTTCAAAAGCACTGATGGAGGGGTAAATGAGCCCCCATGCACTACGTCATTTCTCCGCATCCAAATTCTTCGAGCCAGCCCCACAAATTCCCGTACTTCCTCTGGAGAGCACTTACCAAAGACTCCCTCAACCACCTGAATGAAATGAGGTCCCAAGAAAGCACTCTTCTGGAGCTTTATATTGCCCATGCTCCAAACGTCCATAGCAGAGGGGCATTGCCAAAGAATGTGAAAAACCGATTCCTCCTCTTGCCCACAGATTGGACATAGAGGGTCTTGTATAGCCTCTTATATAAGTTGGCTCGTGTGGGAAGAATTTCATGACAAGCTCTCCATAAAAAGTTTTTCTCCGCATTTGGTACGTGCAATGCCCATAAGGCTTTCCAGACTGCCGACAATGAAGTCCCATAAGAACTGCCAGGTTCACGACATAGCAGTAATTCCTGTTGAATGTGATAGGCACTCCTTACAGAAAAAATTCCATTCTTGGTACCCCTCCAAATCTGAATATCATCTTGGTTGTTACAGCTTAGGGGAAGGGACTTGATCCTCTGGATGTCCTCACAGTGGAATAAAGTATCTAAAAGTTGGGGCTTCCACCATCTTGTGTCTTCATCAATCAATTGACTAACTGTGGCATCCTCACCTAACATAAGAGGGGGAGAAAGAATACAGCCACTTTGGGTTGTGGGGACCCATTTATCTTTCCAAATCCGGATTTGATTCCCATTCCCGACCCGCCATATCAAACCTTCCTTGAGTAAATCACAGGAACTTAGGATACTCCGCCAAGCATACGACGTGCGTTTTCCCAAAGTTGCTTCAAGAATATTGGAATCCGAAAAATATTTAGCCTTCATAATTTGACCCACCAGACTATCGGGTTGTCGCCAAAGCCTCCAACATTGCTTTGCCAACAAAGCTTTGTTAAAACTTTGAAAATCGCGGAAACCCATACCTCCCGAATTTTTTGAGCGGCCCATTTTTTCCCAACTCAGCCAGTGCACACATGACCCATTTGTTTGGTTGCCCCACCAAAATTTCTTGATAAGTGAATTGAGCTCCAGACAAAGCCCTTTAGGGAGCAAGAAGACACTCATACAGTAAGATGGGATCGCTTGGATTACTGCCTGGAGTAAAATTTCCTTACCCGCTTGGGAAAGAAATTTCAGCTTCCAATCTTGTAATCTCTTCCAAACTCTATCAATTATACCCCTGAAAGAAGCCGTGCGGGATTTTCCAACCATAGCAGGGAGACCCAGATAAGCATCAAAAAGCTGAGAGACAGGAATCCCTGAAAGTGCAAGAATCGCTTCTCTATCCACCACAGGAGTATTGGAACTAAAGTAGATGGATGTCTTATGATTGTTCAATCGTTGTCCCGAGGCCTTCTCATAAACTTTGAGTACATTCGACATGGAATTCCATTGCTCTATAGTGGCCCTGCAAAAGAGCAAGCTATCATCCGCAAAAAAGAGATGGCTTAACCGAGGACCCCTTCTAGAGGTGGGGACCCCCGTCAAGACCCCTTCTCCATTTGCTTGGTACAATAAAGCACTAAGTGCTTCTGCGCATAACAGAAACAAGTATGGGGAAATCGGATCACCCTGTCTTAATCCCCTCTCTGGGATAACTTGACCACAAGGAATACCATTAATCACAATTGCATAAGAAACAGTAGTCACACACATCATCATGAGATGAATCCATTTAGGAGCAAAACCCATACGTCTCATAATGGACTCAAGAAAGTTCCACTCTACCCGGTCAAACGCTTTACTCATATCTAGCTTCACTGCCATAAAGCCTTTTTTACCTTTCAAACGTGAGTGCATTGTATGCAAAGTTTCATACGCCGCCAACACGTTGTCAGTAATGAGTCTACCAGGGATAAAAACGCTCTGAGCCGGGGAAATTAAAAGATGGAGCACTTTTTTGAGCCTATTTGCCAACACTTTTGAGATCAGCTTGTAAAGCACATTACATAAACTAATAGGTCTGAATTCACTGACACTAGTAGGATTTTTCACCTTAGGAATTAAAGCAATATTGGTATTATTGAGTGAAGGAGGCATAATACCCGAGTTGAGAATACCCAAAATTGCTTGGCTAATATCTCTCCCACTATTCCCCAGTTTTTTTGGAAAAAACCAGCAGTAAATCCGTCCGGGCCTGGTGCCTTTAGAGGGGCCATTTGCTGGAGCGCCCTATGAACCTCCTCACCAACAAACGGTTTGAGCAATTCTTCATTCATCCCATCCGTTACCCGTTTAGTGAGCGGGTGTAGGCAAGCGTCTATATCACTTGCATGGTCCGAAGTGAACAAACCAGCAAAATATTTTATAAAAGCATTTGTTACCTCTTCCTTAGTCACACAGTCCCTATCATCTCCGTCTTTTATCTGCAGAATCTGATTAGATTTTCGCCGAAAATTTGCGCAGGCATGATAAAATTTCGTGTTGCGATCTCCATATAGCAACCAATCTGTTTTTGCACGTTGCTTCCATATCAGGTCTTGCTTATCCAGAAGGGCTTGCAGTTCGGCTTTGGAGTCTTTTAGTTGGTTTCCCACCGCTTCACTGTGTTTGTCTTGTAGAGAGAGTATTCGGTTTTGAAGGCTTTTGATATTACCATGCAAGTTCCCATGCAAACGGGCCTGCCATCTTTCTAAGCCCCCCTGACAGCGTTTCAAATTATCCCCAATACTCCCCCAATTCCGGTCTTGTGGCGTAATCCATGCATGCTGTATCTCATCGTCATAACCTTCATCAATTGCCCAGCCTGCCTCATGCTTGAAAGCTTTTTTTGATCGGCTATGCAACTGGGTTCCTGACAATACAAGTGTCAATGGGAAGTGATCCGAGCAAGTGGTTACCTCAACCCGGACTTCCGCCTCCGGGTATAAAGTGCGCCATTCGGGGTGTGCCACACCCCTGTCTAGCCGTTCCTTTGTAAATTCTGTTCCTTCCCGACAATTGCTCCAAGTGTATTTTGGGCCCACATAACCCAAATCAGCGAGATTACTTTGTTCCAAAGCATTGCGGAACGCTAACATTTGACTCCTAGCCCGGGTCTTACCTCCCCATTTTTCCGACCAATCCACCACTTCGTGAAAGTCTCCCGGACACACCCATTGCACTGTAAAATGGTGGCCAATATACGTGAGAAGGGCCCAAGCTTCGAATCTTTTCGAGGGTTCCGGGTGCCCATAAAAGCCCGTGAACATCCATTCTTCGATCATACCCGGCTCTTGCACCATACCACCTATGTGACGTTGACTGAAGTTTTTAATAGTCACCGACACATCTTCCCCCCAAAGTAAAGCCATACCACCACTCTTGCCCACACAGTCTACCACAAACATATTTTGAAAATTGAGTTTCCACTGAATTACCTCCATTTTTTCTCGATGTAATTTGGTCTCCATAAGGAAAACCATAGCAGGTCTCTTTAGCTTCACCAACCGGCAAAGTTCTCGAACTGTACGAGGGTTCCCAAGCCCTCGACAGTTCCAACTAATGATTCTCATTGCGGTCGGCGGGGCTATTCCACAGCCTCCGCCATCCCCGATCCATACTTTTCTTTATCCGAACCATTCAAACAAAGTCCCTCCTGATTCTCCCCAGTGGGTTTTAAATCACCGTTTACATTTCTTTTTTTCTTTTGGTCTTTCAGTGCTGGGAGCTCCTCTTGGTCGTTGTCACCATATGCCTTACGCTTCCACGACACCATTTTTTGTTTCTTATCTGGTACCAAATCCCCTGCCCCCTGTTTGAATCCTCCGTGTTTTTCCTGTACTGCTTTTGCCACCTCAGAGAAAATTGGGCCCTTAAACTGCTGTGAGTCCATAGGGCTCCTACTAATTCCATTAGGGCCCATAAAGAGCTGGTCCACCAATCCACTATCTTGCTGACTCCCAACATATCCTGGAGATGTATGCAAGGAAAAGCTACGTGTCGCCTCATTCCACCTTCCTTTTTTGGGAACCCTTTGCTCCAACGGTGCTGTCCGCGAATCCTCCCTTCTTAATACATCATAATCAGATGCGCTCTCCTTTCCTTTTTTAGATTTTTCCTTTCTGAAACATTCCCCTTGAGACATGCCTCTAATTCCGCCTTCTCTGTTTTGGGAGCTAGGGTTTTCACCCACCTTCGTAGAAGCTTCATCGGCGCCGCCAACATCATCCCCGTCAGATTCCGCCCATTTCCGATCACCCTGGTAACCTCTCTCCCAATGAGTTTCTGTGCTACCCTTTCCATTCGTTCCTTGAGAATGTGCTCCCCGAATTGTAGATCTCCCTTGATTTTTTTCGGATAGTCTGGTTGGAGAAGCAGCCCTCAACCACGGGCCATACTCATGCTCTTGAAGGCGGAGGGAACTTCGTCGGGAACAGCCAGACTTACCATGGATTATGACTCCACAATTGTAGCAAAATCTCTTAGGGAGGCACTCATATTGAAAGATAATCCAACGTAGATTTCCTTGAATTTTTAGTTTCCTTCCTCTCGGGAGTGGTTTCGTTAGATCAAGTAGGATTTTAACCCGTAACGATTCGCCCCACCCTAGCCCTTCTCCATCCGTGTCAATGGCTTCCACTACCCCTACCGAGGCCCCGATCATTTGTCCTATCTCTCGACCCATACAAGCCAGAGGCAGATTTTTCATTTGGACCCAGAAAGCAGCATGGTCAAACGTGAAATCTATTGGAGCAAAAGAGCCATCGAAATCTTCAATGAGAAACAAATTCCCTTCAAACACCCATGGCGTCCCTTCCAATACACGTTCCTTGTCCTCCTTATTGGTGAAATCGATCAGGAAAAGGTTGTCTCCAATAACCTTAAAGGAGAGAGCACCCATGGGCTTCCACCATCGCGAGAGAGAATCCTTGATGATTTCTTTACTGACCAGTCGATCCGTTAACAGTTTACCAACTATGCATGCCTGGCCACGTGAAGCTAACTCTTGAAACTGTTCCCCCGGAATTTCGAGTTCCACATCTTCATCTTCTGTAAGAGTGAATTTTTCCCAAAGTTTGGGGAGTTCATCCGCCATACTGAACTGGGATACTCAAAAAAATAACAAGAACGCTTTCTTTCACAGATTCAAGTCTGGAAAAACTATCCCTTCTTCTCTAAAAGTTGCTAGAGAGAAAACGCTACCATCATTCTCATGACTCTCATTTGATACATCATAAACTCATAGGTGCCACGTGTCAACATCTGATTGGTCCACGTGTCAGTTCTAACGGTCAACTAACGGATGGACTAACTTGGTCTTCATTAAAACCCCAATGGGGTCCTATAATAAAAATAAAATCACAGGGGAAAAAAAATAAAGTTGTCAAACCTCAGAGGAGAATTAAGTATTTAACCCTAATAGGAAATGCCGGGCCCCACTCCGTTTTGGGGCATGCACACACACACACACACACACACACATATATATATATATATATATATATATATATATATATATATATATATAAACTAAAGTGATTAATGAGACCTCGTGATTAATACTAATTTCATAGCAATGTAGCAACCGATATGTGGTCTACTGACGTCTATCGTAAGTTGATGTTGTGCTTGAAATTATAGAATATGTTTGGCAAAGTAATATTTTTGTTTTTAGCCATAAATTAATGTGTTTATGATGGCTAAAAGCATTTAGGGTAAAATCTAGGTACCCCTCAAACTATTACCAAATTGACAATGTCTTCTAAATTTTTAATTATGACAATGTCCTCTCAAACTATTAAAACATTGTCGAAGTCCCTCTCAATGCTAGAAAAAAGATAAAAATGTCATTATATATTTATCAATAAGACAAAAATACCCCTACAAATTCAATAAAAATATAAATTAATTTTTTAATTAAAAAATAAAACGAAAAATTTTAATTTAAAAAGAACGATTTTTTTTAAAAAGAAAAAAAATTAATTTAAACCCTAAAAAAATACTTTTTTTTTTCAATTTTGTTTTAGAAAACGAAAATTTTTGTTTTCTTAAACAAAAATTGTTATTTTTTAAAACAGAAATTTTTATTTAAAAGAGTTATAAAAAAAAAAAATCAATTTTAATTTTAAATTTGTCACCCTTTGGATTTTTTTTTTTTAGTTTTAGGATTTTTCTAGAAGTTATAGAATTTTTTTTTTTTATTTTACTTAGGGTAGTTTAGTCATTGGAGGAACATTGACAATTTTTTGTAGTTTGGGAGGACATTGTTACAATTGAAAGTTTTGGGGAGACATTGTCAATTGGGTGATAGTTTGATGGAGGTATGTAAACTTTCCCCAGACAATTACGTTACAAATTGAAGGCTAGCTATGTAAGAAAAATTAAGTCGTTAAACAAGTATTAAAAATTAATGCGTTTAACCCTTTTATTTTTTACTAGTAGCTATCTTTGGTTTCAAATATATATAAACAAGCTTCCTGTTTGGTATCAATGAAACTTTAAGAAGGCTATATTTTGAGTAAACAAAAAAGCTGAGACACCAAAACAAATTATTTTTATTGTGAAATCAAATAAAATATAAGATGTCATATGTCATCTGGTGTTTGGCAACCCGAAGGTTTGGTCTTGGCCCACCCAAAAGTTTGTCTGGTAAGAGCCTGGAGCTAGACTTTGTAAACAAAACAAGATGTCATTTGTATAATGGGTCTAAAGGAGATAGATATTATAGCCCATTTCTATTACTAGATTAGTTGTTAGTTGGGCCTAGTAGTTAGAGCTGAGTCTATATATATAAGACTCCTTAAATAATTGTGAAGGTATCAAAAGAATTTGTAGTATGTTTATTGTGAACTTTGGAGGTTTAAGCATCTTTAAAATGCTTGGTTTTTTATAAACAGTTTCAACTTTCATCAATTCATCATTCATCTTAGTTTTCTATAACCCTTTGGACATGTGGCGGAATGAAGGAGAGTGGTAACATGCAAGCGTCTGAGGAGAAGATGTGCTAAGGATTGTGTTTTTGCCTCTTATTTTCCAGCAGATGAACCCCAGAAGTTTGATAACGTGCACAAGGTGATTGGTGCCAGCAATGTCAAAAAAATGTTGCATGTTAGTAATTGGACCGCCCAATGAAAGCTTAAACCGTAACAAAAGAAGCTGGTCATTGTTAGTGTCCCTCTAGTCCAGGCCCATGACTAGAAAAGGCCCAAGGTTGTACATTGCCGTTCGGTGAGTGAAATGGGCTATAACTAGTCGTGGATTATTCGATGATTGAAATGGGGATCAGATCCCAATCCGAACATCTATTCTAATCGCTTGGCAATTAATATGTTAACACACTATCTAGGATCTTGTCAATGTTCTATTAGACCCATGAAAAACTAAGTTATATGAACCCCTAACTCCAATTCGGCGATTAGAGTATGATCACATAATGCTTATCAATCTACACGATGTGACCAATGTTGCTTCAGCCCCCTAAACTGAAGAGTATGAACACCACAACCTTCTGACACATAATATTCAGCTATGGAGCTACTCCCAATTTTGAAATTTGGGGGTATGGGGTTCTACCCTTAAATGCCTTATTCAATGCCACAATGAAAAGGAGCCCATATTTAAGCTAGGCTTAGATCAAGTAAAGTGGACTCTAAAAAAGTAATCTCCTTTCTTTGGTTTCTTTGGACCCAAGTCTTGATCCACCCAAAATCAATAATTCATTTAAGTATCGAAATTATTCCCTGCCAACACACTCCCACAAACTCCTTTGCCTAACATTTATTCTACCTTACTAGTTCCCACTTTCGTACCATAAACTTTGTTTCAAGATGCCATAATAATATATTAAGCAACTTCATGAGAAATAACTTCTTGTCTTCAGTATTGGCCACCTCAAACAAAATTTTCTAGTTTCGCCCTGCTAACATTATTTATCACATTTATTTCACACCAACTAAAGTAATGTGTTTTAAGTGACTTCCATGTCAGCCACTTAAAAAGACAAAAAAAAAAAAAAATCATTTCAAATATGCCACGCAACCAGTATGAAATGAGTGTGATAAATAAGTGTGAAGAGTGTTACTCAAAAGAAAAAGGCTCAAAGCGAAGAGAACATCTAATCTTGCTCTCTTTATGATTGAGCTCATTAACATTGAAACTGGTGTCAATTTCTCCCCCATTAAATCCCCGAAAAGTTTTGGTCATAGGGTGTGAAAACAAGCCACCAAAATTTAGGGGACAAACCAGCTGGTTAATATTTGTGATCAAAGTCTAAACAATATGATGGGAAATACTATACATGTAAAGTCATGAATGGGAAAGGAGCCGCTCAGGAAGTTGAGTTTTCTGAAGTAAGAAAATCTTTTGCTGCCATCAAGTCAGGAAGCACAATGGCACCTGATTTCCTCCATTCCTCAGCATCAGGAGTCTTAAATCTATCCAATAGTAATGCATGCATCCCCACACTCTTTGCTGGCACGTAGTCTTTGCGCATGCTGTCCCCAATATGCAGAACTTCTTCTGGTGCGACACCAGCTCTCTCCAAGGCAATCTCATAAATCTTTGTGTCAGGTTTCTCTACACCTTCCAGACCAGAGAACACACCAAAGTCCCATTCAGATCCCTGCACAACACATTAGACTTGACACTATCAGCATCTCTAGTCTATCCCAAGCAATACACACGAATGAATTCAAAAGCAATCAACTTCGTTGATATTTAAAAAGGGTAGGTATAGATAGGGATCTTATACAAATGCATGAATGGAAAATAACAAAAAAAAAACAGACAAAAAACAATACTCTTCACCAAAACTTTTTAGGCAGCTTGAAGTTAAATGGTTTGCAGTGATATTGATATAAATCATGGGAACCTGAATTATTGTAGTAAAATGAGAACAACTCAGGGATCCCATCATCCTGTATGCCTGACCACAAATGCATGTTTTAATGGTGATCATCAATATTACCAGTTGGTAGACTTTCATAACAATGCTAAAACCAATTACTCCTACTTTAATCCAGATCAATTAAGATAAACTAAATAAGAATTTGGGAACCAAAATACCAGAACAGAACAATTTTTTTTACCTGGTTCAGATTAAGGGCTGGAAGAATTACATCCCGATACCGGTACTCTGCATTACTAATAATCCCAACTTTAAGCCCCTGCTCATGCACCCATCTTAGAAATGGTTGGGAATCTGGAAAGATGGTATAAGGTGCAGATGAACCAAATGATGAATATATGCGTCTAAACACCTTCTCAAATGTCTCCTCATCATAATCATATCCAGCCTGTAGTCAAAACAATATTTCCATTATAACTTCCTAACAAGGAAATTATATGTAAAAGTCCGAGCCAAAAAGTACACATTTTACTTTCAGTATCATTATGGTCACTCTACTTTGTTAGTAGGGGTGTGTTTTATAACTCATAAAAGTAATAAATAAATTTTCACACATTGAACTAGACTTGCCTTTTTGGAGAACAATGTGGGTACCACCATACCATGATTTGATACACAAGGATTACCAACAAGCTAGTCATCACTATACACCATGCCTAAAGCTATACTTGCTACGTCAGATTTTCTTACCCTGGTAAAGGAGTCTCTCACACAAGTCTTCCACCACACTATGTTGGGCATTTTAGCGGCATACCCAAAACAAGGATAATTTCTGGCCATGTCTTTATAGGCAAGTTTGAAGCCCTCATGCACACGCTTGTAGTCAGGGCATGGCAGCCCAACAGATTTGGCTGCCATGCAATAGTAGTCACCAAGTTCTCCCTTGTAAGCTATCAAAGTACCAGTAACATCCACAGTGATGCAACGTAATCTTGACAATATTGACATTTTAGTAGCAACTGCAAAGCTGACTCTTGGAATAGAATGACTTTAAAATTTCAGTGTAGCACTTATTGAATAAAGCCAGAGCAATACTTTGGATCAACCAACCCCTTCAGCGGTTTCAACAAATCCTGCATTTACACTATTTAAACATTTAGGTAGCATTAAAAAAATGTCCCAACCAAGTCAATGAAAATGTTAAGGTAAATCTCCATTTTTTGTTTGATTAAGTTGCTCTACATCAATGACAAAATTATCTAAAATGCAAAGGCTTCTCCATCAAAAATAGAATCTTGGTGAACATGCATTTTCTTTTCAAAATTTTAGTTTTTGTCAATAATGCTAACATGAAAGTCCTTTTTGACAAAGTAGCTCAATCACTCCAAATGGAAAAATGTAGAAGGAGAAAAATATGGTCTGCACTAAAATCTCCTACTTCTGAGCTAATTATATGCGCTAAAACCCTCTCTTTAGATACTTTCGTTTTAACCTTCTCCGCTTGTTGCACAGTTAAGCGATATAGTCTAATCACTTAGTTGAAAGCATTGACCCCAACAATGGTCCTCACAGGCAGGGGCCAAACTAGTCCGGTCCCCCCAAGCCCCAAAAAGTTCTCCAAATGTTTTTGAAAATACCTGTATAATTCTTTTAAAATTAAATTTTCACCCATTAATTTCTTTTTTTTTTTTTTTTTAAAGTTTCGTCCCCCCACATCTAAAATCCTAGTTCCACCCCTGCTCATAGGATGCATCAAGGCAGTAGGTTGGTTAGTTTCTTTCTTTTCATACACCACTCCACCAACTTGTCATTTCAGTTCTCACTTCTTTCTTTTCATACACCACTTCACCAACTTGTCATTTCAGTTCTCACTTTTTAACACTTTACTAGAATTCCTGCTCTGTTTACCCCCAACTAAGCTTTGTTTGTTAGTTTCTCCACTGTCTACTTCTTAGAAGATGTATTAAATCCACATATGTTGTCAATCACAGCTCCCTAACTTCTGAACAATCAGCAAATTTAAAATAAAATGTATTTTCTTTTCTTTCACCATATTTATTTATCCTGTTATGAAGGAAAATGAATAAATTTACATTGTCTGTCAGGATCAATGAATTGTTACATTTAGCTAAAGACCTAGTCATATAAAACAGTTCTAGCAGAGGGAATACAACCCCACCCATGAAAAAGATATTACTTATTCCCATGCACCATTTAATAGGAACAGATCAGTCTAGTTCACCTGAGAATGAGATGCATACGTATTTCAACATCGTCACCCTTTCCCAACTGTCTATAACCCTTCGGTTTCTAAATTAACTTAAAAACGAAATCAATAACAAATGAAAACACTAATGTCAAAACCTACGGGGTTCTATAATCTACTTATGACTATGTAGTCCATATTGCTTAAAAAGAATTACGAAAAAAGGGACATCAACCAGTGACAATCGCATGAATATATCAACAATAAAGTTAGATACAGTTAGGAATTTTCCACGATCTATATTTTGGGGAGTTGCAGTGTCCTATTGAAAACAGAACTCATGTAAACATGTTGCAGCTACTTAGATCTACAATCACCAACTAAGGAAACATCAAATATTACAAATTATGAGCATCTTACCCGAGCATAAACAGTCTAAGAAAAGGAGAGAAATTCATAGCCACTTATCAAACTCTCATCTACCCCATGAAAATTCATGACTTGCCAATCTTTTCAAACAACACCGGATAAGAAACTTAGCAATGCTAACTAACTATACTTTCCTCTTCAATTAGATTCCATATCCAATTATACACACATTGCAAGTGTAAAATGCGGGAAAGATGGGATATAATTCCTTGATTAAGTATGTACATAAAAATGAAAGATATTAGCCTTCAAAGTTTTCTTGGGCACATGTCGCACAATCTTTACAAATTTACAGCATATTTCAGATACGCTGAAAAAAAAAAAAAAAAAAAAAAAAAAAGGAAGCAAACATCTATCTGCTTTCAGTCTCGATAACTTTCATTTATCAACTCTTTTAGGCATCCAGAAAGAACTTTTTAAACTATTTTGATCTTTTTGAGATTCTCATACTAAGAATGCCGCTTAATTGAGTTGGGTTTTAACACTATAGATAAAGTTACTATCAGTGTGTTAGAAGGTTATTGACTTGGCCACAGGGATATTAATCCACTGACCCCATTTTATAGATTATTTGAGTATCCCAATATATCATTTCAAAACTAAAACTCTTTCTAGTTTTCAGTTCTAAAATCAACAGACTGCTTTGAAGTGAATATACGTACGGCCTCATGCAGTTTCTAGTTACAAACAAAAATAACCCTCACCATATTTAGAAATACATTGGATATCTTTCTGAAGCATCTTCATTCAATGCATAAGCACCTAAGTGATGTACTGGATCAAGGAATCTAGATGTTTTTTTTATTTAATCAGTATTTCGAACAAGTTCTTGCTATTTTTTTGTTGCTGGCTGCATTAACGGATATGATGATGTCTCATAAGAAAGCTCGTTTTATTTCTTTCAAGAACAGTATCAAAGTCCCTTTAGTTGCACGAGACTTTCACAAAAAAGATTTTCTTCTTCTGATCAAGTAAAGGAGTGAGGAGTTTCAACCTTGAGAATGCTCTTGCAGCTTCTAATTTTTAATTCATCACAATTCACTGATAACAACAATGTACACAAAGAGAAGCAAATGAAGATGCAGTAGAAGCATGCTAAAACTTGTATAGAAAAAAAATGGAATACCTTTCAGATCAATAAATCTAAAAAAAGCTTGTGAACTAGGTAAAAGATTATATCCCAGGAATGAACTACTAATCTTCAACTCAATCTTTGAATACCAACATTATCAAATTTTTATAGCTAAACTAATAAAAAAAGTGAAGCTTTTCCCATTCTAGATCAATTTGACTCGCAACAGTACCACCTTTGTCATCCAAGTCTCCATTACCAATCTGTTGAGTACCAAAGAGAACACACCCAACACTGAAGATGCTCAAAGAACATCAAATCTCAGTCAAATAAATCAAACAGGACCATCATTTCCAACTTCCAAGAAAACCCAATCAGAAAATAACATCAAAAGTTCAATTGAAGATCAACAAACTAAACAATGTTGATACCACAGTTCACATCTAGCGAATTAAACAGAACCAAATATTCAGACCCGAAGCACTTACAAAAAAAAAAAATCATTAACAAAAATGAAATAAGAGCAGAGAAATAGAGAAATGTGATTGCAAGATCAGATATTAGCTGTATTTAACTCAAACTAATACTGCAATATACAGACAAATACAAATTTCAGGAGACAAACAAAAAAAAATTAAATTCATCGGGGAAAAAAAAAAGGGGGATTTTGCGACATACCCAGATGTCGGAATGGACGAGAATCCGAGTTGCTTCGCAGAAATCGCAGGTCTTGAGAAGTTAGCTTCAGCTGCACACTCATAGGACAGAAGCTGGCAGGCTTATAATTATATAAAAGAGAAAAGAAACAAAAACGTTTCGTTTTTGACAAGGTAAGTGAAAAGAAAACGTTTTGCCAAAACAACCAGCGATATGGGGACATTAATTATGTGGGCGTCGCAGGATTTTGGTGTCTGTTTTAGTTTCCCCCTCTTTTGGGGTTTTCTGTAATACCCTTTCCTTATTAAACTTTTTTCATTTTTTTTTTTTTTAAACTAATGATATAAGGAGAATTATAATCCTCCCGAATATGATGTAGCTTTTAAAATTACCATTGAATTTGAGATAGTCATTATTGAATTCCAATCTATTGATAATTTTAAAAGCTACATTACATTCGAGAAGACTCCGAAAAAACTCTAGTCGTTCTTGTATCACAACTCGTGTACTTTTAGAAATAATTGAGCCAAAATTTTTGGACTTTAGAAATAATATTTGAGCCATGTTGAGTCATTATAAGACAAGTGTGAGGAGCAGCAGGCATTTAGACAAAAAAGAATGTTATAGGTTACATCTTGGAGTTATACATGATAACATAATTGTGCAGCAAAAAAAAAATGAAGTTAGTTATAACACATGACTTCAGGAGGAGTAATCTGACTTGCGAAAATGGATGCCATTAAAAAGCATTTTTTTATAAGAAGCCCATAAACAAATTTAAAAGTATGAGATCTTAAGTTCATGAAGTCAATGATTCACCTAATAGTCAATTCTTAGAAGTAAAAAAGTCATGCAACCAATATTTATTTAGAGCTCTAAAATGAGGATTATAACTTCATCATTATTTAAACAAAAAAAGTATAATGAAAGTTGAAGCACTTTCTTTTTTCCTTTCCTTTTTATTAAAAAAAATAACGCGAAATAAGAATTCAGTACCTCTTTTACACCGCGATAGGATCTGGCTAAAGTTGTTTCACATGTTAGGCTCTTAAATTACCTAAGCCAAATTCAGAAAATCTCAATCACTTTGTTCTAATCATCTTGAATAGAAAGAAAAACTTATTGCATTATAACTTTAAGAGTGACAATAATTGGGTTTCATGCATGAAACACATTTGTATAAGACAAGAGAAGAAAACAGTTTAATTCATTTCATATCTTTTGCATGGTCTAGCATATCTAGCACATATGGTAGATGGATAAGAGTCAATTTGTTTTAGAGTGGTCATATTTAATAGAAAATTAAACCAATATCTTTGTATAAATATTAAATACCATTGCATAAGTGTAAATACACCAAAAAGAAAAGGGTACCAAGGTGAAGTTGCTTTTGGTTGAAAACATGAGAAGCATCCAAAACTATGTACTCTTGGCCGTGGTATTATAATCACCAAAACCATGAGCACAGATGTGATTCGTGAAAAAAATGAGCCACAAATGCAAACACGTGTTACTTGCAGTGCTCTCGGAAAAGTAACGCTATTATTCACATTTATTTATTTTAATTATTTTTCATGTACGAGTTTTAAGTGATTTTTTTTTATTATTATTCTTTTAAAGTGGCTCATATAAAAAAAAAAAATTACGTAAAATACATTATAAAATATACTTGATAAGTGATGTGAAGAGATTAATGGCATGCATATTGTTATAAAAATCACAATTATTTAATTTTTTTTTTTAAAAAAAAAATGATTGAATTTAATAAGTTTTATATTATAGAAACTAACAAACTATAGAGAATTTTAACCTAAAATAAAAAATAAAAAATTATTGCATTTCTAATGATAAAAAGTAAACGGCAATCTTTTAAGCAACACCACATTAATTATCCCTACACGGCTACACTATGATGCTTGTAGTCAAATTAATCGAGTTTAGTGGACCCCTCTACAGACTAGAATCTATTTCTTGAGACAGTGCTCTCCTTGAATCACTCCTCAACAATGACTTTTTTTTGAAAGAGATGAGGGGACAAGGATCTCTAGATTAGCACATGAGTTGATCATCAAAGCCCCAGTAGTTGCTTACTTTTTCAAGTTGATATGCCTAATAAATCAGACGATGAATGACACCCCCCCACACCACCACCACCCCCACCCACCCCCCCCCCCCCCCCCCCCCCCAATTGTTGGTCTTTTTAAGCATCATGTGAGGTATGATTGCTCTCTTCATGTTTCATCTCTAAATGTTTCTGTTTATGTTCACTGGCAAATTGCATAGCTGCCAAAATTTGATTATATTCCTCCAAAGCAAACATTTCATGTTCTGTTTTGTATATATATGTATGTTCAAGCTGATGATAAATTCCCTGATCATTCTGGAGAATAAATAAATTGGTCAAAATTTTGTAGGTCTCAAAAATTTAAAACCTGTCCGCCCAACATGCAAGTTATTAACTCAAATTGAAGCAACAAAAATAGTTTACATATACCATTTCATATTTTTCATTTGTATCAGTTTTTTCTATGTACAGAGTCAACTGCCATTCTAGCTCATTTACATACAATCTATCTGTAGAAGAGTAATGATTCTCTTCACACCCATTTCACATGGCTGTGTGTTTTGAATAACACTTAAAACGCGTCACGTCAGCCTATATGAAATGGGTGTGATAAATGAGCATGAAAAGTAACACTACTCATCGTAAGAATGATAAAATTGTATATGTACACAGTCTACAAAGAGCACTTCTAGGGCTAGCCTTGAATGCATGACATTTTCAGGTTTCCCAAGCTATTTAATAAATCCATAAAATCAATAAACACTATGTTTTTCTAGCTTGATAGATAACGCACCTATGTACAGTATGGTGTCATTAGTACTCTCATCTATTTTTGGCTGGTAAGAAATAATGAGCTATACTGGAGCCCCTTTTGACTACATTAGGCCGCTTATGAGGCCTGATCCAGGCCCGAACTTCTTCCTGAATATCTGGTGGTAATTCATCAACCACAGAGGGATCAATCTCATCAACTTTGTAACCCCATGCTTCCCTTTGTTGTTCAATATGAGCTGAACTAGACCTGCTACTGTTAGTCCCGGTCACCTCGAGAACAATTTCTTTTGGTTCGACTTGATTCGGGTCTGAACGGATACTACTTGTAGACTGAAAGCCTGAAGTATACTTCAAAGTTGAGAGAGAGAGAGAGAGAGAGAAGGGGAAATGCAGAAAGGAATTGGCATAAATGTAAAGCCTATAAAGGTTGGGTTTGAAAATTACCGACAGACGATGCTGCTTCAACATTTTGGACAGCTTCAACATGCTCCTGCTTCCTTGAGGAACAAGAGGGATCACAACTCTTAAAGAACCTCAATATTGAAGTTGCTCCCTGCCACAAAATAATTAAGAAATAAGTTAATGTTCAGCTCTAATCAGTACTCAATGGATCAAACAGAACAAAAACTTCACTTATGTTGCAGTTATGGCTCGGGCATTTGGCAGAGCAATGTTTGTGCAGAGATAATGGAAGTGCACATATGTACCTTCTCTTTTGATGTGTTTCTTTTCTGCACAACTTGATCAAAACTAGGCATGGAATATTTAACCCCAGGTTCTTCCTCAGGGATTTCTCTTTGTTGCTCACTTTGACTTATAATCTCCAAACCACTTGCACCTCCTAGACAAATACATGCCTTTATTATGATGCGGTAAAGGAAAACTAAAGAGTTAAGTGAGGCAACCAAAAGCGATAACCAGCACATGATACTACCTGAAGCAAACGACTGCAAAGTTTCTTGGATAATACCATTTTGCATCCGTTGTGGTGACAAACAAGATGGATCCTGCACATCAAAGGGTCTCACGATTGGACCTATTTACCACAGGAAGCATTTGCCCAAATTTTTCATTCAAGAATCAAGACACACATCGTGCATCATATAACACAAATCATGCTTTAGAAAAAGGGGTAAATTTCTGCCCAAACTCCATCTAACCTGTTAAAGCCTTGTAATATCTAACTACCCATGCTAAA
Organism: Corylus avellana; assembly: GCF_965113065.1. Lineage (NCBI taxonomy): Eukaryota > Viridiplantae > Streptophyta > Magnoliopsida > Fagales > Betulaceae > Corylus > Corylus avellana. The sequence continues at coordinate 16,969,148 of NC_142490.1, read as the reverse complement.
TATGCAAGAGCTGGTGTATAAACATCTCAAAGGGTTAAAAATTTTCTCATAGCATGGTAAAAATAATGAATCTGTGTAGAGTAAAACCTGTTCTTTCCAAATATTCTTTTTGTCTTCCTGTTCATCCAGACTAGTAACATCATACTTAATCTTAGTTTCTTCTCCATGGAACTCAATCTGTGGCTCAGTTAAAGTCAAATCCGAATAGCTTTCACTTCCTAACAAAAAACAGCCTCATTAAGACACAAGAGAATATTAGGAAACCAAGAATGAACAAGAAGCACATTTGAGACCAATGTACCTGAGGGTGACAAGGGTGCAGCATCATGGATGAAGTTATCCTGTGATTGCTTTGACAAAGAGTTGGATGAGTACTGGCCATGAAAGTACTTCATAATTGAAGATGTTCCCTAGCAAAAGTATATGCACCATTAAAATTATAGTAGAGGACAAGCAAATCTAAGCCTGAATAATTAGCTGAACATAACATTTCTTTCAGCAGCTGGATTAATTCATTTTGAAACTGATTTAATTCAAATACTTCTTGATTGCTTCATATTAAGAAGCATCTACAATACGAATAACAACTCCATGGCCTGCTAAACATATATTAGTTAGGTATTGAGAGAAAAAGAAAAGCAGAATATTATCAGTATTTGAGAAATCCTACAAAGGTTTGATCACCAACCAAGCTGGCAATGATACCCTGATGTGTTGAGAGCTAACTTCCTAAGGGAAAAGATAGACCAGAAAGACACAAAAAACCTAGACCCAAGAAAAACTTACAGATGGTATGGCAACGATTTTACTCGCTGAAACAGAAAGGGATGTTATACCCCAACCATTGTATTGACTTCCTTGAGTCTTAGATTTGTATGAGCCCACATATTCACGTAGTCCAGCTTGAAATAAGTTGAGGGCATCTTCTTGGATCTTGACAGTCCCATACCTTAGGGGACAAGACTTGGAAGGGAACTTCTTATGTGAATCTGAGTCATTGGACTGCAGGATAACTCATAATCAGAATGGAAACAAGGAGTATACAGAAACTAAAATCCAGATTGATTGATGGAAAACAACTACTTTGTATGCTCTAGCATGCAGAGTTAGTGTGTGAGCAATCCGTTTATTTTGATCCAAGTCGGAGCGAAGGCGTTCACCGAGTTCTTCACAAAGTTCATTGAGCCAGTGTTGAACCTGGAGGAAGAGCCACAGGCTGGTTAAGAGAAACATTTAAAATTCAGCATTAGAGGGATAAGAACTTCAAGAAATATTATGTCGGAACAAGAACCAGACAGGGGTAGTAATATTTAGAAAGATGTGGATTTCAAATTCATTCTGGAATTTCATATCTATTTAGAGACTCCCTCTATAACTGATCATGTAGGAAAAGCTGGGTAGAGTAATAGTTTCTCAGCACCCAGTAGAGTTTTCTCAATTGATGGTCCCTTCTAACAAATCAAAATAGCAATGGTTCTCTTTGGCATGCAAAAACAGTCATCAAATTAGATTTTCAAAAGGAACAAAAAAAAAGGGAACAGATTCATCTAATCATAATATGAGAAGTTTCAAATTACACAAAAAAAAAAAAAAAATCACTAGATTACAAACACAAGCCATTTTCTCTTTCCAAATTGCTTGCATAACTGAAAATACTGATGTTTTGAAAGACCTAGGAGAGATTATTGGGAAAAATATATTTGTTTCTTAGTTCCAAAATTGATTTCTTCAGCATGGCAATTTTGATCTACATGGAGATTGAAAGAGATATTTGTCCAATTAGATAATTTCTCCAACAGCATCATGGTTCACTTCAAGGGTCCAACAACAAGTCAATATTATTCTCAGAAACCAGATACTCTATTAAAACCCAAAGTAGTAGTGGCGGTGCTTATAAATACAGCCATTGGGCCTGCTCAACTACCATATCCTAGTCAAAATTTGAAGGCTACAAGGCAACACTCTTGGGAATATCATATACTATCATGCTTTTCAACACTTAAGATGACTTATAGATTCTAGGGTGATACATTGTATTATGCATAGAATATATAGCCACAACTAATACAAGGCTCATATCTGGCATGAAATGTCCAACTTTAGGCCTTATTAAACAAACAAACCATAAAATAGAGACTACCAAAAAGCTGGGAATGTCTTTACTTTAGACATTTTTGGTGACCACATGATAAGCACATCAAAATTAAGGTTAAAGATGTCAGAAATTGAAGAAGCTTTAATTGTCTAGGGACATTAGAACTAATCACGCAGTTTAGAGGGTTGATTAATTAGATTTAAATTTTAGGGAGAACATTGAAAATGAATCCTATAGTTTAGGGTGGGAAATTGTAATTTACCCAAAATAGTCTTAAAATTTTTCTATATTTTGGGATTTGGTACATGAAAAGCATTTTACACAGAGTAAGACTAATGCCTTAATCAAATAAATATCATTTAATGACTCTGTACATGGGATGACAAGATTATACGGCATCATGAACAGAGGCATTCATCTGGTTGGGAGAATAATTCTTACAGAAGAAATTGTCTTCAGAGCCCGAGGACCAGGAAATGTCTTCCCAGAACCATGACTCTTGGGAAGAAGGCGCCCCTGAACTTCTTCGCCACTGATTCCTCTTGCAATATTCCATAACCAAGTACTGGAATGCATGTAAAAAAGTATAAATCAGGAAGTACATTTGGGCAATTATTAGATGAATATTCAAATGGATAAACAACAGCAACTAACACAAACAAAAAATGGCATTTTTCCAGATACCATTCAGCATAGAAATTACTGTGTATATATATATCAGATAATAATGGGATAAAGCATAATGAAATTTAAAAAAAAAAAAAAAAGAAGAAGAAGATAACATCTGGAGATAATTGAGAAAATAACCATGATTTGACTTGGGAAAATCACAATGCTCAGTCAAATTTCGAAATTTTTGAAATAGAAAATTTCACCATGATACGTTTAATAGAAAAGCTGTCTATCATCTAAAGGTTCAAAACATTCAGAGAATATTGTTCAAGGATAGGTACTGACCCTGTGTTGATGCCATAATGCTCTTGTAGCTTCTCTTCTGAAAATTGCAGCAGATCACCCACAGTGTTCACACCCAAGTCACTTTGTAAAGCAGTTCCAAGCTTTCCTCCAAGCTGTTTCCTGCAAAACATGTTTGCTTCAACACTAGGCATTGCCTGTCACAAAATCTTACAAGCAATAAGCTTTTGAACCATAAGAAGAATACAAAACAAACAAATAATATAAGATCGACTTTTACTTTCTTTTTGAAGCAATCGTAGTAGCAAAATATGGCAGTCACCTCATGCACATAGGATTTTGACTAAAATGTCTAATTGAAGACAAGAGTATAAAAATCCAAACAAGCACTCACATTTTCTTAATTGGCAAGGACTCAAGTAATCCTTTCACAGATGAGAAGGGAACAACAGTTTGTTGTGCAGGTTTATTCATAGCACTTGCATGTTTGGCCAGCATCTGCTAACAAAATTCATAGATAAGCTGATTATGAAAAAATCAAGCCATGAAGTGTTCAGTGAAGAACAATTTTAAAAATTGAGGACCACTACCCACCTTATTATGAGCAACGCCAGCAGAACATGTAAATTCAGTCTCCCTCAACACTTGCATCCTAAGTTCTGCAACAATCAAGGCCCCACAAGCCAGTAGCTTATCACGGCGACCAGCATCACTCCTACAAAGCCATTCCCTCACATTTTCTTTGGCATCATTTCCATCCTGAATTCAAAACCAATTTCAGTCTAATGATTCCCCCTAACACAACACTAGGAAGTTCAGAACTTAGCAATTCAGCCCTGTCATTAGGTGAACTCTTAAAATATGTGCAGAGGAAAAAGAACCTTGATATGGTACATTTTAAATCTCAAATTTAACATAAATAAGTGCTGACGAATGTTGCCAAATTGAGATAATAGGTAAGTTTTGGCCTCCAGGGATAATCCACCGTTATACCTTTTCCCCAAAGCCCATGTCTAATATCCTTTTGATCTTAAGGAATACATTTATTGTTCCACACAGTGCAAGAAATCCAAAAGCTGCATATTGATAAACACAACCCCCCCTCCTTCTCAGCACCTCCCAAAAGAAAATTTCTAGGAAAAGTACCCTATAACTTTACATTTTTGTGCTCCACATTATGATCCAAATTTACTTTGACAAGTAGAGATTAATTCTTGATGCTCTCTTCAAAAGCAGATGCTTATACACAGAAGATACCAACGGATCAGGAGGCAGTTGCTGGATAAAAGTTTGTGGAAATATTCAGTAATTTAAATAGTTTAATATGCTTTACTCCATCAAACTTCCAGAAAATTTTAGCTAGAAACTGAAATCTGAATTGACATCCATATCAACGTTGACCTTTAGTCATACAATTAACTTCTATCATCTTAGCATTGATAAAAATATAAATGATCGGGAGATTTCAATGCACTGTCTCTGACCTCATTATTAAGTCCCAAAATGTGTGACTTAACAGCTTCCTCATCAATTACTTCCAAGCCTTCTGGAGGATTTTCTGCTAACATTGTTTCTGCTGCATCAGTAAGGTCAAGATACACTTCATCAATAGAAGCCCTCTCACATCGACCCTTCCTTGCAAGAACAGAAACCACCTGAAAATTTGAAAAGGAAAAAAAAAAATACTACCATAAGTTCCACTCTTAATGAGTATAATGACAAAAATAAATATAAAGTTATTAGGAGTGTTTTGAATCTACTTACCTCTGAACCCGCATTGCGGTAAGTGTTCAGATCAGCTTTACCACGAGCGACCGGGACTTTGACCAACTGAATTTGTGGGCAGACTTGCTTTGCCTCATCTCCTCGCATTGAACTGATAATCATGCATTTAATTTTCATAGTCTAAAACTATTCAGTTATTGGTAAACATGTACTAATAGAATAAGCAAAAACATTCTTAGTACCGCTTCACACCATATTTACGGGCCTCATAGCTAACAGCAATCAAGCTCCCACCTTTCCAGGAGTTATATTGTACCACAGCAGAGGGTAAACCTCTTAAATTGGGCTGTTTCCGCTGCTCCACTACAAAGAATAACACATAGTAGTTAGCCGGGGTACGACTATAATTTTGTGCCACTACTAACATAAGGCAACCACAAGAGGACATTCATGTTCAATATTTTTGACACGAAAGAGGTTCCTAAAAGTGTAGCAAATGCAAAACTATCAACAGATATCATGCCGAGTGCCTAATCACAAGTAAAAAAACAGACTTTTCCTGTATATCCAATTCTGAATTCCTCACTTTCGTATGCTTCTTTTAAATGCAAAACTACAAACTCATGCACTCCTTGGAACATGTCAACCATGTGTATGCATATTCAAGCCATTTTCTGTCTGAACAGAAAAGGGGCATTCTATAAATATTGAATATAAACAAAAACAACACCTTAGTTTGAACTGAAATCAAAATTCAATTGGATAAGAGCATCTTGCAGTACTGTTTCTTCTCAGAAACATGGAAGGGAGTAAGCAACTGTACTCAATCCTCTTTAACAAAGGGCATAACTTTATATCAAAATAACCAAATGGGCATGCTTGGGATTGGTCAGAAAAAACAATATGAGCCCAATTACACAAAAATAAAACATAAAAATTCAAAAATGTATCTCTATATTTGCATTCTTAACCATCACATCCTAATATAACCTACCAAATAACATATCTACATACTCACATACTCACATATATGCATTACCCATGTTTACATAAAACTGATAAAAGAGAGACAGAGAGAAAGTCGGAAACCCTGAACGTAGAAGCAGTCTATGTCGATGTGAGCAATTACTCTAGCATCAGATGATTCGGGTTTGGCCACAGGCATTTCTTTTCTATTTTCTTTGATCCTTTCTTTTCTTTCCCTCCAAATCCAAATCCCAAGATCGAGCGACAGCGAACTTTATTTAAGGGGCCGGGCGTAGCTTAGTGTAGAAGCAAATGAATTATCTAGATTCTATAGTACGCCTATTGGCGTTTTTTTTTCTTCATTTTTTTATCTTTCACCATAGTGACCTTTGAAATTTATTTGTATATCCATCTAGGGGATTAAGGCTAATAGGGCTCCTATCTATTAAATCAATGGCCGCAGGAGGGGGCTAGGGGTATTTTCGCCTGTTGATCTAAAAAAGTTAGTTAATTAACCAAATTCATACTGATATGAATAAATTTTGACTATTTTGATTAAGTCGGTTAATTCGATGAACTTGGTTACATGTTGGTCGAATAAGTTGGTTAGTCATACATTTTTTAAATTAGATCAAACATACTTTAATGGGCCAAAACGGATTGCTTTTGGGCTCAAATGGGGTTTTTTTTTTTTTTTTTGGCTAAACAAGTGATGCAAAAAATTATTGAAAGTTAAAGTCAATTAAGTCGGTTTGGTTTGGTTAACCCGCGAAATAAAAATTTTATCAACAAAAGTCGGTTCACTGTCAGTAGCCATCGATGGTCGTTGTTAAGCAATCGATAAGGCAGGGGATATTCTACCAACCCCTAAAGGCTACTTAAAAGAAGGGGGGATTAAGGCAAATAGCAAATGCTTAAAATTATTTTTTTTAAAAAAAAAAAGGGAAGAAGAAGAAGAAGAAAGAGTGATGAAGGAGCAAATTGCAAATAAATATATTTCATCAAATGACAAGTAGGTCCCATCTTAGATTCTCAAATCACTGCTGCTAATTAAGTACTAATTCCTCAATCAGCACTCCTAATGACCTATATGATGACCCATTTTCCATCACAGCCATCTTACTTTTCTTGCTCATTTCCTTCACCTTTCTCCTCACCTCATCCTCGCCGTCCATCAAACGCTTTATCCCTCTCTCAACCTCCTCCGCCCGCACCAAATCACTCCCCTCCTTATAATCCAACGTAATCTCAACCGCCAATCCCAATTCCTTCACCATCTCAAAGGCATTCATTTGTTGCTCGGCGTAAATCGGCCACGTGGCAATCGGCACACCGTGCCACAAGCTCTCCAAGATTGAGTTCCACCCACAGTGCGACACGAACCCTCCGATCGCCTTGTGGGCCAAGATTGTCACCTGCGGGACCCACCCGCAGACCAAGCCAAATCCAGCCGTACGTTCCAAGAACCCATCTGGTAAAACCTCCTCGAGATTTGCGTACTCATTCGGAAGATGTAAGTAGGCCTTCGGTTTCTCCCGTATGGCCCATAAGAACCGAAGTCCGGCCCGTTCAAGCCCAAATGCTATCTCTCTCACTTGGGACCCACTGAGACTTCCCATACTACCAAAGCACAAGAACACAACCGATGATGGAGGCTGGCCATCAAGCCACCTCATTATACTCTCATTGTGGGCCCTGTCTGGATGCCATTGAGCCGGCCCAGCAAGGTCCAGAATTGGTCCAACTGGGTAAACCGGTGGCAATGGGCCCGTGGAGACCGAGTTAACCGCATGAGGCTCAAGCTCCACGCACGTGTTTACAATAATACCCTTTGTTTCCGAGTACCGGAGTGCATTGTGCAAAAACAAAGCGTACCCCTCTTTCTTCAGCACCGACGGAGGCAACACGGTCGGAGGCACGGGTTTCACGAACGCCGGGATGACTATCTCGGCGGTGAGACGTTCGATGTCTAATACCGGAAGATGAAGCATGAAGCTGAGAAAAGTCGCTGGAGACGCAAAGAAAAGGTAGCAAGCGATGCTGAGCTCCTTGGCTACATCAATCATGGAAGTACAAAACATATCAACGAACAACCCGGCGAGTAGAACAGGCGAGTTGGGGTTTGACTCGGTTGCCGCCATGAGGTTGGTGATCGCCTGCTTCACGTGGGGTTTGTGTTTTTCAATGAGACAGCAAACGAAGCCGATGGAAGATTGGAACTGATCGGGTGAGGGAAGATCCTCCACAGTAGGGAGGTGGAGGAATCGGACGGTGTTGGTTGCAGGTGAGGTGGCGTGTGATTGGACGTAGGTGTTGACGAGGGGTCTTTCGGGCATGGTGATGATGAGTATGGTGGCGGAAAACCGACGGTCATGATCGATGAGGCGTTGCGCAAATTCAACAAGTGGGACCATGTTTCCGATCCCTGGCGTTGAAATGAACACCACCTCATATTTTCTAGCCGCCATGGCCATGGCTTTCTTTGAGCCTCTAATCTTTTTTGGCTTTACTTTTGGGTTGTGTGTATCAAGAAGATACACATGGAAGTGGTCCTATATATTGACATTATTTATAGAAATGGGAATATTAGAATATATACATAAACAAACCCACCACCTAGACTTCACCAATTGTATGGCACTATATATATATATATATATATATATATATATATATATATATATATATATATATATATATGTGTGTGTGTGTGTGTGTGTGTGAGATAGAGAGAACACCGGCGTGATGTCCGTGTTTTTTAATATTTTTTAATATTAAAATAATATATTTTTTAATATTTTAATTTTATATATATATATATATATATATATATATGTGTGTGTGTGTGTGTGTGTGTGTGATGATAGAGATAACACGGGTGTGATGCCCATGTTTTTTAATATTTTTTAATATTAAAATAATATATTTTGTAATATATATATATATATATATGGTAGCTCTATTTATTAGGGGTGTCAATCCGGTCCGATTTTTCGATTTTTTTTCAAAATCGAAACCAGTTTTACTCGGTCTGATAACCGGTTTTTTAAAAAAAATTTGTTTTTGGGCTTATTTAGGTATTGGGCCTAAATGAAGCCAATTTTTTTTTTATAAGCTGGCCCATTTTTAAAAAAATCTATTAGTTTCTTTGTTTAAATTAAAGGGGCTTTGTTGTGATTGTTCCAAATAATTAAAAAATAAATCTAAAAAGGTCCAAAAATCCTAAAAAATTAATGTTTTTGCCTATTTGGGCCTTAGAAATAAGAATTTAATTTTTTCAAATACCCTAAACCTAAACCTAAGTGTAAAAAATATTAATATATATAATATATATATTAATATGTAAATATAATAATATATAAATATTATTAAATAAAATGGAAACCCGGTTCCGGTATTCCCGGTAAAAACCGGGTACCAAAAATCGGTACCAGAACCGGGGTACCCGGTTTTTGAATTTTTCAAACCGGAACCAGAACTGGGACCCCGATTTCCCAATTTCCAGTTTCCCGGTTTCCCGGTTTTCCGGTTCCGGTTCCGGTTTCCCGGTAATTTTTGACACCCCTACTATTTCTTAATATCTATCTATGTTTGTTACAATATCATGCGGTAGCATCTATTTTCTTTCATTTTAACTCTAATAGGACAATTTTAGTCAGGTTTATATGGGCCTTTCTTCTCCAAGAATCCACTCCAATCGATGTTGATTGAGTCATGTAAAAGAAACATAAATAAGGCAAAGTGTTAGTCGGAGTAGGTTGGCGGGATATAGGTTTGATGCTTAAGTCAATTATTCCTATAGATATAGATAATGACTAAATAAACAATTCATATAGTAAATTCTGCTAGAGATCCATGTACTTGGACCTTGAGTTGTTTATAAAGTAGTCGAACATCAAATGTTGTTATGATGGCTAGTTCTTGCTTTGTAAAGACCTTTAGGTTAGGGAGCGCGTCGTCCGAGCTGAGCATCAGGTGTCGACACATGGAGAGATCTAGCACCTCTTCGTTGGTATTACTGATGCGATGTTAGTTTTTTTAGCTTGTCAAGTCGCCGTTTCTTTCACCTGACCATGTTGAACATATAGGAGCTGCTATCCATTGAATTGCGGATTCTTGGGAAGATTGACATGTTGAACACTTAGGATGAATCAATCGATGAGAGTCATTTGTCAAAGATATGATCGCCAAGCCTCGATCGTGGTCAAGACTCGTGAGTGACGTTCGTGGTCGTCAAACTTAATCGACTTATGTGGGCTGAATCCTCCTTCTGTAAGATGGGCCTAGAAGCAGTAGGCCCAATCCCCAACAAAGTCTTTGCTTGGTAATTTTGATTTGAATTTGTCAGAATATCAGCATTATATTCACGATATATTCATCATCTTTTAGAAGTTATTTAATATGAATGTTCGTCAAGATGTATAAAATGATTTTCTCATGCTATACTTTCATGGCTTTATAAATACTTGTACTTTCTTTACATTATCATTTTTATTAATTACCATTTTTAAAACAAACATGTCGTCGGACAAAACTAAGAATTTAATTTTAGAAGGGTCGGGCCGCATGCTTTGAAATTTCTTTTAAGAGAAATATCATAATAAAGTAAATAATAATAATAATAAAAAAAACTATCATAATAGATTGTTTAAATAATTTTTTTGTAACATTTTTTTTTTTTTTGTGGGAAGAGGGCCCCCCTCCCAGGCCTCCTTCGGTCCATCCGTCCATCCCTCCCTGCCTAGAGGACACTGGCCTGCATCATATATATATTATATTATGAAAACAAGATGCGGAAGAAGTTTGAAAAATAATAATAAAAATATTTGTGTGACAAAAGACCAACAATTTAAGCTCCCTTGTCTAATTATTATTATTATTATTATAAAACTCAACATGTTAAAGTTGGCTAATCGTATTAATTAGTGAAAAGGCAAGGCAAGCCATCTATATATGGCTCTATAAAACCCTGATGGTTGCCATTTTTTTTTTTTTAGAGAGAGAGAGAACTGAAGGTTGCTTAACATTCCCCACCCACCCCCCCAAATCAAAATTATTCCAATGGAATATTATTTTTTTTCCCTAAAAAAGTCTCTTTTTTTTATATATATACTATATTTTTATTTTCCCGTCAAAAAGATTACCCTAAACATCTGTTCAACGGACAATAAAGGGATGAGTACTGATTCCAGCTGCACACATTTTCTTGGAAATTAAAGAACTTTTTAAGATCCACTTGCACCAAGTTTTCTTGGAAGGCTTGAAGCTTCCTTACACCAAGTTTTTTTTTTTGTGACCTTTTTCCCCCAATCTGTACGTTGATTTAATTCAACTTTTTTCTTTTATTAATTCAGTGAAGAACTCGAACCAATAATCAGAATGATCATCTCTCCAAGTAAATGGAGAGTAGAAAAGAAAAAAAAAAAAAAAAATTGGGGGCACGTGGGTGATAGGACAGTAAAAAATAAACAAAAAGAAACCCACGTTAAAATAGAAATAAAAAATAAAAAATAAAAGATCACATCTGATAGAGAGGTTGCTTGTAGGAAACACTAATTCCCTAATATGATCGGTTAACCTTTTTCCAAATGTGGAGGTTTCTTGAAGGAAGACAAGTATTTCCCAATGTAAGCAGCACACTTTTTCCATTTTGGAAGGGTTAAGTCTGAGACAAGTGCTAAGACTAAAAGCATTGACACTTACAAGACAAAGACATGGACATGGACATTGGACATGGCGATTATTTGTTTCTGACTTAGATTTTGCTTCCCTTAAAACAAAACAAAAGCCAATAGAAAGAGAATGAATGAATAAATAAATAAATATAAATTATAATGAGTCGGAGAGATCAGAGAAAGGAGGATGGAGGAGTCAGAGAAAGAAGTGGAAAGACAGCTTCTTTACAGGCAGTGAATTATAAAAGAAGTGCATCTGAAGTCTGAATCTTGAAAGCTTTTTGTTGTTCACGCCAAACTGCGCTAAAAACCCATCAATGAGATTTGGGATTGGACGTATGATCTGACAAACTGTGTGTGATATAATACACACTGCTTTAGGAAATGATGCTTCTCTCCACTCTCAACTCCAAATCAAATAATATTAATATCCCATTAAAAAATCATTAGAACAATTACGATAGTGATTAAAATAAAAGGCAAGAGGTGGCAAGAAATTAATCACATATATGAAAATCTTTGGAAAATGCTAGTTATAAAGTGCTAAATCCAATTCATGAGTTACTATACACACACAAAAATGGACAAAGATTTTCTTTACATCGAGTAAAAAATATATGTACCTCTTACGTGCTAGTAAAATAATATGTATTTTTCACATTTTTATGAAACACGTGACATTTTTATAAATTGGATTGGAGAAAATTTATCTAACGTAGTTTTGAGAAAATTCAATCCAAACATAATTAAAAAAAAAAAGGGAAAAATATAAAAAAGCCCTCCAAACTACCAGCCGTTTTCGATTTAGCCCCCTGATGTTCCAAAAGTCATAAAGTAGCCCCCTAAACTACCAAACTGTCGCATTTTGGCCACTCCGTTAGTCAAAACCGTCAGTTTGGACGGAAACTACAAAACGACGTCGTTTGGTTACAGGTAAGTTACAAAAATGCCCTTCTATGTTTTTTTTTTTTTTTTTTTTAAGAAGGAGCAAAACGGCGCCGTTTTGCTCCCAAAAGGGTTTACTTACCCTAAGCAAAACGGCGCCGTTTTGCTTAGGTTAATTAAACCCTTTTCCCCATTCTCAATCAATCCCACGCAGCACAGCTCCCCCCCTCCCCCTCACGCACAGCCATGGCCGATTCTCTTCTCCACACGCACAGCTCCGGTGATCCAGCCCATCGCGCCGGTGGTCCCCCTCACGCCGATCGTCGTCGTCCCGTCTTCACGCCGTCGTCCTGCAAAACCCAAAAACCCAGAAATCATTCCGTCCAAAAATCATTCCGTCCAACCTAGAAATCATTTTGTCAAAACCCACTGGCCGGGTTGTTGATCTGTAACATTCACGTTCTTTGATTTCATGGCTACTGCAGAGAAAACCAAATTCAATTCCCATAGATGGGTTTGGGTGTTGTTTTCTGCCCTGGAGTATTTTTTATTTTATTTTATTTTTTTCTTTGGGTTCTCTTAGGATTGTCCAATAGTTAGAGGCTAAGATTTGAACCTAAGCGATTGAGAAGGAGATGAAACCATATTTCTCTCCAGAGGAGTTGAACCCAACATCTGAGACAAGATGAAGTCTGAGCCGAGAAGAAGGTTTGTTCAAGCGTGGAGGGAAAACGCTGAACAAGGGTTTAATTAACCTAAGCAAAACGGCGCCGTTTTGCTTAGGGTAAGTGAACCCTTTTGGGAGCAAAACGGCGCCGTTTTGCTCCTTCTTAAAAAATAATAATAATAATAATACATAGAAGGGCATTTTTGTAACTTACCCATAACCAAACGACGTCGTTTTGTAGTTTCCGTCCAGACTGACGGTTTTGACTAACGGAGTGGCCAAAATGCGACAGTTTGGTAGTTTAGGGGGCTACTTTATGACTTTTGGAACATCAGGGGGCTAAATCGAAAACGGCTGGTAGTTTGGGGGGCTTTTTTATATTTTTCCCAAAAAAAAATGTAAAACTTAATTACAATTATTTTACAATTTTTGACATATATGTGTCGGCGTGTGATTAGAGGGTGTTAAATCTTTTTAAGTGACATATGTGTCTTCAATCACATGCTCACACTTTTGACATGCATCACTTATTTTACTAAATTGTGAGCTACCTTCCTTTTTTTTTTTTTTTTTTTTAATAGATGAGTAAGAGCATTCCAGATGGAAGAGCCAAATGTTACTTTTATCTAAAATGACTCTTTAAATGTTTAAAAAACTCCTACATTGGATTAGCCAAAATAAAATGTAAAATAGATATTTGATTGAAAGAGCTAAAAAAAAAACTAAATGTAGCAACATTTTTTAAGAGAGTCATTTTATTTTTTATTATTTCTCTCACATGTTTTCTCTTTTTTCCAAATCTTTTTCTACTATTTCTCTACATGTTCTCTTTTTCCCAAACTTTTTCTATTTTTCCTCTCACATGTTCTATTTTTCCCAAAACTTTTCTCACTTTTAATAATATTTAAATAATATAGATAAAAATATAACTAATCAGATGTTGATGCATTTTAAAATTCATTAGCTAAACTAGATAAAAGCAAGTTTTTAGGAGCCATTTTGCATAAAAATTTGGCTACTCCATTGGGAATGCTCTAAGAACGACAACAATACAATTACAAAAAATAAAAAATAAAAAGTATAATGACCAAAACAAAAATCCAATATTAATTGATAGTAACCTAGCCATAGCTCCAGAGAGGATATTCAAAGACAGAGAAGGCAACCAAAAATAAATGCTACTAGTAAAGGTAGTTGTAACGGCTAATAGTAGACATTGTGGGTATATATCAACAAGAGTCGTGATTCACACAACGCCGGCGTGCATGAACAGTTCATGCACGCCTGACAATTTCTTTTTTTATAATATTTTAATATTAAAAAAAAAAAATTGTTTGGCGTGCATAAACTGTTCATGCACGCCGGCGTTGTGTTTATCATTACCGATATCAACAAATGAAACTCATTTTTAACTTAACTTCTGATCCACTTATGAGGGAAGTGGGGAGATTAAGAGGTAGTTATGCTGCGGTGCAAGAGACATCATCAAGGGTGATGGGGGCAGAGAATCACAAAGATCGAATATTTTTTAGGTCTAAATTCATACCTAAAATTTTAGTTGACCAAGAGGGCTCTACAGAAGAGAGCCAAAGGTACTGTGATAGAAGAGATCTGTTATAGAATATCAAAATGAGCGAGGGCACATGAACCCACGTGTGCCACAAGGGCGTGTGACACTTGAGGAAGGAGGCATTTGTGGGTGGTGGAAGTTGTGGGTTTTCAGTACATCTAACCTTTAATAACGCAAACAGAAGACTGGAAAAATTAAAGGATAAGCAAAAACACAGAAAAAGGATAGTAACAAAGTAGAGAATCTAGAGATGGTGAAAAATAAAGGAGAGGAGTGAGGTTTTTTGGGAGAGCTTTTAGGAGGGAGAGAGGTTTTTTGTGAGAGAAAGAGAGAGGGGTGAGCTGCCCTTGTTTCCTTTTTGTTTTTTAAGTATGCAAACTATCCAAAAAGAGTCAAAAGACCCTTGTATCTTCAATCAACTACTCCATTTGCTCCAATTTCCTTCTTTATTATGATTCAAAATATGAACTTTCGTACTCACAAAAAAAAAACAAATTAAAGTATGAACTTTCTGCATGGCTTCTTCTTCAAGAATGACATGTGGTAACCCCATAGAACACTCTGCCTTCAGTATTGTAATTGCCTCAGCCACAACATGATCTATAATGAGTTATTGCTTATTGCACTCACAATGGTTTCCTTAAATTTCAATCAAAATTTAGATAATCAAACTTCTTTTTTGCTTCATTATTGAAATATACTCTTCATTGACTTTCATATTCTTTCTTTATACTATTTAAATATTATTTATTCTTAAATGTAGATAATTTTTATGTTAACTATACATAGAATTTTTTTTTTGTATGTTAACAGTAGTCTTTTTTTTTTTTTACTAAATCCAAGCAATGTTAACAATACATGTAGATTTTTTTTTTTTTTTTTAGGGGAATAGTTGGTTGTGGGATGCATGTTGCTGGGATGAAAATACTCGTAGCTAAATCCAATCTTCCTGGTTTTGAAGAATTTCCATGTATTTTTAAAATATTAAATTGACATTGCTCATATTGCCATGATGTTATTACAACTAAAATTACCATACGTTTACATTTGTGATAGACTTTCTAGCTAGCTGCTCATTTTTTGTTTTTTGTTTTATGATTATTTTGTGTCCATCTATAAAAATAGACTTTCTAGCTAGCTAGCTAGTCACAACGTTAACATTTATATAATAAGACAGATTTAGACCAAAAACTTCAATTTTATTTTTATTTTTAAAAATAATAATAACTTCAATTTATTGCAGTTAATAGTTATTATAATGCCTTTAGAGGTTGACCAGTCACTATTCAATCAAGTCAGCTTCCTTTGTCATAAAAAGATACCGATCGGGTCCTTAAGGCTCATAATTATTAACGAAGTTGAAATGATGAATGATTACAACTTGAGCTCCTCCATTTTCGAGCAAGATTTATTAGCCTCTTTCTTTTCCTTTTTATTCTTCTATAATTTCTACATGCTTCAGGTTTCTAACTTAATTTTACTCAATAGTAACGGTACTTAAATCATCAATTATTTTAAAATTTTAAGACAACAACAAATAATAAATTTAATTAATATTCTAATAATAATAATAATAATTAACAGTGCTTATATACACACTTAATTAGAAATTAGAAATTTGTATATTATGATGATTAATAATAGGTCATAATAGCAAAAAATATCGAATCACGTGCATGCATGTACATATTTACTTATTGAGTAATGATAGAAATCAAAATTTTATTTCACAACCATTTCGCAATATTAATGATGGGCTAGTTTTAACTAACCTTTAGATACTACACATGATTATTACGTTGATCCGTCTTGATCATTTCCTAAATTATTACATGATTGTGTTGATCCATCTTGATCATTTCCTAGATTATTACATGATTGTTTCATTATCAATTGCCCTTGACTCATTTTTCCCGTCTAAAAAATAAAAGAAAAAAGAATTAATACCTATTTCTGAGACAATTATCGTGGAGTAGTTGTTATATATTCATAATATGATCTCCTCTTTAATAACAAATTGGGTTATTCACCACATTCAATATTGATGAAAATGCCATAGCTCTCTACCATTGCAGTCTGTCTCTCTCTATATATATATAGGCACAGTAGGGCATATATTCTTGGGGATCATATAGCATACAGGCACTTAGGAATCTTTTTCAAGGCATCAAAACAGACAAGCAGAACTCCCAAAGGGCTCGCATGATATGTTCAATTTGTTAAGGAGAGAGCAAAAATATCTGGGGTGACAATTATTGGGAGGCGCAAAAAGATCCCCAGCATTGGCAGTTTATGAAGGCGTGCTGCCACTCATACAAGATAGACTTTGAAGTTTTGTAGCGAAAAGCTACTATACACATCAAATATTGCTGTCAATTAATGCGTTATCTACAATATCTCTGGCCATCTCTATGAAAAAACAGATTAGTTTTACAATCTTTGCAAGTTGCAACATGTACAGTTCATGGCCGGGGAGGTTCTCTGATTTTGTTGTCCTTCAGTTAAGATGATACATCTACAGTAACGAACAAAATCTCCGCTATTCATTTTTGTTCACGTTCAGATATTTCGAGTCTTGCAATGAAAATCTCTAAATCTAAATCTAATTAGTATTATCCATTTTGAATTTTCACTTACAAAAACGACAGAATTGGTGATGTCTTCATAAGTGATATCCTTTCAGCATTGAACAACGTCAACTTAATTAAACTTAAGAGAGTGTTTGCAATTTTAATGATGTAGACTCTTCTTTATGCAGTTTCCAGCTATCAAATGCGCTGTCATGATCAAGCTAATAGTCACTCTGGCCTTTTTGCTCCAAAAAGAAAAAAATATTCTTCATGTTGCTTGGTCCTTCAACTTGTGAGAGTTTGAGCTTGGAGGGTGTGTGTGTCGTGTTAATGATAAGTGGAAGGACACTCGTGTTTGCATTCTCTCTCTGTCTCTCTCTGATATCTCTCTGATATCTGCACTCTGTCCTTCCTCGGCCTTGACATAACAACACTGAAATGATAGATGCATCAATCAGAATCACTGCCATTAATTTTATCATCACTTGAAGAACACAACACAAAAGAAACCAAAGAGAAATAAGAAAAACTAGGACCAACCCGTCTTATATAAACACTTGTCCACCAAATCAATCCAAGGCCAACCAAACTTCTTGAGTTCTAGTTGTCTTTTATGTCCTTCTCCTTCTCCTTCTCCTTCTCCTTCTTCCACTTCTCTCTCCAACCCCACCTGGGATAGAGATTTCTATTTTTATGTCGCCTTCCAAAGCTCTCAGCAAAACATATACATCAGCCATGCACCTTTCACTCTAACTGTTAACACTAAAAGCAAGGCATTCTGTTCCATACACATGGAAGCTTTTCACTCCTCTATGACGACCTTACCCTTTTCCTACACTTTCGCTACTACATTCACTGGAAGTAGTAGTAGTAGTAGTAACACTGCAAATCATCCTATCACTACTCCATGGATGGACAGAAGGATTTGGAGCAAGCTTCCACAGAGGCTGCTTGATCGTGTGCTTGCTTTTCTTCCACCCCCTGCCTTCTTCCGCGCACGTGCTGTCTGTAAAAGATGGTATGCGCTCTTGTTTTCAGACACCTTTCTTGAAATATATCTCCAACTATCTCCTCGCCACAATTGGTTCCTTTTCTTCAAACACAAAACCCTCAAGAGCTACATTTATAGAAACAGAGGCCTTGGTGGAGATGTTGACAATAGCTCACCTTGTGAAGGATATCTCTTTGATCCTTATGACATCACATGGTACCGCCTTTCCTTTGCTTTGGTTCCTGCCGGCTTCTCGCCAGCTTCTTCCTCCGGTGGCTTGGTTTGCTGGGTTTCCGACGAGGCCGGTCCGAAAAGTATAATCCTCTGCAACCCTGTTCTTGGCTCTCTTACTCAACTGCCTCCCACGCTAATTCCCCGGCTCTTCCCTTCCATTGGGTTAACTGTAAGCCCTTCATCAATCGACGTCATCGTCGCCGGGGATGACATGATTTCTCCTTACGCCGTCAAGAATCTGACGGCAGAGAACTTTCATATTGATGGGGGTGGGTTTTATTCAATATGGGGAACAACTTCTTCTCTCCCAAGGCTTTGCAGCCTTGAATCAGGCAGAATGGTTTACATGGGAGGAAAATTCTACTGCATGAACTACAGCCCTTTCAGCGTTTTAGCTCATGACATTTCAACAAACACCTGGTGCAAGATTCAAGCCCCCATGCGCAGATTCCTACGATCGCCAAGCCTGGTTGAGAGCAGGGGAAATCTTCTCCTAGTTGCAGCAGTGGAGAAAAGCAAGCTGAATGTTCCAAAGAGCTTCAGGCTGTGGAGCTTGCAGGCTTGTGGGACCACGTGGGTGGAAGTTGAGAGAATGCCGCAGCAACTGTATATCCAGTTTGAGGAGCTGGAAGGCGGAAATGGGTTCGATTGTGTCGGGCATGGGGAGTTTATTGTCATTATGATTCGAGGGTCGTCCGACAAGGCTTTGCTGTTGGATATTTATAGGAAGATTTGGCAGTGGATTCCGCCGTGTCCTTACTCTCAAGGCGGCGGCGGTGGACGAGGTGGTGAGTTGCATGGTTTTGCTTATGAGCCTAGACTTGCTACTCCGGTCACCGGACTTCTGGATCAGCTGACCACCCTCCCATTTCAGCCTTTCACCGGTTAAATATTAGTAGTAGTAGCAAAAGCAATGGTTGCATGCACTTTTGTTGTAGTCGTAGTAAATGTACGAGGGGGGGAGGAGCTACTAATTTTCGCATATATATGTTTAGGGTTAATTAATTATCTACATGTTTTGTATGCGGTTATGTAATGCTCTAATCACTCTATTTATGTCTTTAATCTGTTTAATTAATTGATTCTGGCATGCATGAACTTCAAGCTTGGTTGACACTAGAACAAGAACTACAACTACTCTCGAAGTTTAACATCGGTATTCCAACAATTTTCTTGTTAAGTCCTAATCAAGATGTCAAAATCTTCAAAATACCCTTTCTAAAAATATAAAAAATAGAACATTTACCCAAAGGCCATAGAACATTTGTGTTTTTAAGTTAAGGATAAATTTGTATTTTTATAAATTTTATAGGAGTATAAGAGATTTTCACATGTTTACTTATTGATTTAGGTTTTGTTTGGAATTGCGGTTTTAATAAGTGCGTTTTTTAAATTGCAATTTTTTAATATCGCAAAGACATTTGGTAAAACATATTAAAAAATATATTTTTTTATGAAATATTTGTTATGAGAAATTGTGATTTTGATTTAAATTTGTGACTTTTCAAATAAGCATTCTCTAGTCTGCTTATAGAAATTATAAGTTTTTTTTCTTATTTAAAAATTTAGTAATTTTTAAAATCGCAATACTAAACGCTTTACATTTTACAATAATTTTTAAAAACACAAATTATTCTTACAAAATCACAATTTTAAACGCACCTAACCCTTAACTTTAAACCTAATGAATGGATGAAATTGAAAGGAAAAAAACAAAAACACCTCAAGTGAAGCGAAGATTCTCCAACAACTTTTGTGAGTTTCCCGACAGCGTATTAATTAATACTGTTGTTATTTTGGGGTTGCACCAAACATGGTCCAACGTTAACTAAATCCAGTTTCAGTTTGGAATAGCTTACATATATAGTCAAAAACCCGAATGGTTCCATTTCTTTTGAGGTTTCTTTTGTGTTTTGGGGAAGTGGATCCACATGGATGGGATGAGTTCACACGCGTGTCAGAGCTAAATTTAGGGATCCCAAACGTAGGCATAATTTGTAGAGAAAAGTAGAGTTGAAAACGATGAAGAATGGCTGCTATATATAATTTAGGGATCCCAACATAGGCTACACCATCCAGCTTCTGGCTGACTGTTGAGTTTAGCTCATAGGCCACTCATAGGAGCATCTCCAATAGGAGGATGCTCTAAGCACTAATCAATACTCACACCAAAGAATCTGATTTTACCTTCTTTTTTTTTTTTCTTTTATTGTAAGTTGATTTTACCTTTATATAATATAATTAATGGTAGAAAAAAACAAAAAAGACAAAAGCAAGGTAACAATAAAGAAAAAAAAAAAAAGCAAGGAACATTGGAAACGACAAAAGAAAAATAGAAGCAATAAGATTCTTATTGAACAAGGTTCACCCGTCTAACTCTATCGCAAGATACTTTATCTACATTATTAAACTTTTTATATGTAGTTTTGTATCACGTTCAAAACCATCATCAAAATAGTTGGTAAGAAGGCACTCCAAATTCCAATGTTGGCTCTATCCGAAATACTTTACCTACATTGTTAAACTTGGAACATTTGCTTTTGTATTGCGTTTAAAATTATCATGGGAAAAGTTAAGACAAGTAGATCCTCTAAATTCCAAAGCAAATTCCATTTGAAAATATCTTACATACATTGTTGACCCTTGCATATTTTTTTCTATATTGCGTCCAAAACCATCATCCAAAAAGTTAAAACAAGCAAGCACTCTAGATTCCAATGATTACACCATCTGAAAATACTCTACCTAAATTGTTAAACTTTGCACGTCTTCTTTTGTATTGTGTTCAAAACCATCATCGTAGAAGTTAAAGACAAGCAAGTCCGTTTGAAAATTCGTTAAAGTTAAGCTTTGAGGATGTGGGAGATGTGTGGGGGTAACGAGTAAATAAGACTTGGAGAATCCAAGATCTGATTTCAACAACAGAGAGCAGAACATCAAAGACAACAATGGTGTATAAATTATAAATGAATGGACCTCATTATTAAGATTTCATACATTGGTACATTGAGACAAAATGAAAGAGAACTATCAAAAGAGTGGACAATATATATTCTCAAAAATTTTCCAAGATTAACAAACTAGATGCAGAATGATGGGAATCCTTCTGGCAAATATGGAGTCTCCCGAGCCCATCTCAGCCCCAAACCCAGATCTCTTAAGAATAACTTGCCACTTTGAAGCTCAGCTCCACATCGCCTTTGGAAGATTAAGTATCGTATAAGTGCACCTAACAGGCCTTTTTATGTACACTTCCAGAAGGTACGCAGAGAGGGTGCATTCTTGACATTCGATTCAACTTGTTAAACACATCATTTCAGTCTAACCTGGAGGATGAGATGTACTTCCCTCTTGAAGATGGACCTTAGCTCTTCGTTAGCTTCAACGCCAATTCTCCTGTGCAAGTAACAAGCTTGTGATTCTAATTAGGATTGTGTAAAGTAAAGATCTAAAAACAGATGCTGTTTATTGGTCAACCGCAGAAAGAGGAATAAAACTGTAAAGCAAAAGGGCTGAAGTGCCAATACAAACAGGGTCTTCTTATAAGAACCTAAGAGGATATATTATGGGGAGACCAATACAAGTTGGGCTGTAAATGAACTGAGGTGTTCACGAACAGCTCGAGCTTGGTTTGTTTAATGAACGAGTCAAGCTCAAAAAATAATTATTGCTCAAATATTAAACAAGCCATACTCAAATAAACTTAAACTCGGTAAGGCTCGGTTTAAGCTTGTATAACCTCAACTCGACTCATTAAGTATATAATATATATGTATATATTACATATATACACATAACATATACATATCTTGAAAACAGGAGTTTGGCAGATTACCCTATTTTGGAGCCACCCTTTCCCACGAGAATCTTGCGCTGGCTTGTCTTGTGGGTTATAAAGTGCTGTTCAATCCTTAGAGAACCGTCTCGTAAATCCTTCCAGTCCATTAAACGATGTTCAATATCATATGGGATTTCCTGAAATGAGCAGAAGAGTCATTATTTATGATAATTTGTGAAATAAGCAATGGTCGTATTGGTAGATAAATACCATGGCCTTAAAGTAGATAAATGAAAAAATCTCAAGCTCTACCTGATGAACATGGTCCAATAGCCTTTCACGGACAACTTCTAATGATATGTTCTTCATAACTTCTTCAGTCATAGTGAAAGGATCTTCGTCCCATGGTCTTTTAACTGCCTAAGCATAAAAAGCCGTTGAAGAGTCAGAGTTAGGAGTGCAACTTGATTGAGTAAAGAAAAAAATGAAACAGAAATAGTAATGCTATTTTCATCAGGTTTCTTTCACAATCCATTCACCATGTACCACATCCACCTTTCTTAACGTTCTAAAAGACATCTAACAACAAAATGAAGTCCAGAATCTCTTATTACAGAACAGTAAATTCAACCAGAAAAAATATTATAATGGGGATAAAACTACATACCTGCTCCATCAAATATTTAGTAAGATCTTTCACTCCATAGCCCTTCAGTCCTGAAATCATGAAATGCCTACAAAATAAAATTTTTTTAAAAAAAATGCAATCAGGGGCTGTTCTAAGCACCGCAGACAATTTTCAGAAAGGTCACAACCTAATCTTCCTTATTTCACAAAAGAAACACTCACCTGTCAAATCCAGGAAGGTCTTTGAATTGCTCAGCAACCTTTAATAGATCTTTCTTTTTCTCAACCAAATCAACCTTATTCATACATAAGATGCGTTTTTGTTCTGGGTGTGGTGCTCCCATACGTTTAATCAATCTTGTCACCCTACTATCAGGCCTATATGTATGGAAGCATGAAAAGGTTCAAGTAGTGAAAGACTGAACTATGATTAAAATAACCATGCATTCACGAGCATTTATATACCAAAAGGAGCATAAAGAAACAATAATAATAAAAAGAAAAAAAAAAAAAAGCATCATACAGAGGACTAGGAGCCATTTTTTGTTTGTTAAGTTTACACACAACTTAATCTCTTCAATAAATCAGATAACAAGGTGAGCCACCATTTTCTTCAATTACATGGAGTACTACAGATGAGTTTGATAGTTAATTTAGTTGAAGAAAAAAAAAAAAAAAGCAAGATATTCCTTGTCGCCTTCATTTTTTATACAATTTTCTCGGCGACTTCCAATGCTCTCTTCTCCTGGATGAGTGGAGGCATTAGCATCTCAAGAGACAGCTCATCAGCACTGTATACTAAATGACACATGGATATTATGTACATCCTACAAAAGATACAATTTGATAATAAGAAGACAACCAAGAAACACTCTTGTACTGACAAATGTTGATATTTGTTTACCAAAACAATTGACGTTCTCGTCTTATTCCTTACTGACAATCACTTTGTCAGCTCCTTACCCTGCTTAAAATTTTTCACTTGCCGTACACATACCACTTGCTACAATTTCTAAGTAAAAATTGTTTGTATACATCCTTTATAATTGGGCTTCTCCCCTTTATGTGTTCCTTTAAACCATTATCTCATAAATCAACGATTTTATTATTTATGAACAGTGTCCATGCAAATCAGCAATAAAATCCAAAGTGGCAATGCAATAGGATCTTAAGTTTTAAGGGTTAATATAGAAAGCAAGTAAATTTCATCATTTTTGGTAAAGGCAGTGTGAGATATTGGTATCAAGAATAAGCATAGAACATCCGAGACGCTATAAAAGGCCTTGAGAGAGGCATGACTAAGGGTTTCAAAGGGTATCTCTTTTGTAATTCTTTTATCTTCCATTTGGTGAATTGCTGAGGTAAAACCATCGAGTCTCTTTTGCTTCTTATTGCAGAGAATTGAGGAGAAAAAGAAAAAGCTCAAGGAAGATTTTAAAATTTAAGATAACAAACTCTAGTAAATAAAATCAGTATACAAAAGTGGAAATTTTTTGGCCAAAATGTATGCTTAGCAGATGGAAGTAGGTGGAAATGTAGCAGTCAAGTTAATTTTTTTTTTTTTTTTTTTTTTATTTCGGGGAACCTCTCCAAGGCAGGGCCCTTCGGACCCACCCCTGCAGAGTAAACCCCGGTCCCATGCACCGCACTCTCGGAAGTTAAATTAAATTGATCACAACATAACTTGAATAATGGTCTTTTAGACAAATTCTTTCTTTTCAAGAACCGAATGATGAGTAATAATTTTATTAGATAGAGGATATGCTTACTGCATAAAGGATGCATACAAGAAGTTCAACTACAGAACTTACAATCTAACATTTAGAAAATCTTAAAATCTACAGAAGTTGGAGCAAATAGGGCAAAAAGGAGACCAAAAAGATGATGTCGGTGGAAGTTATAACAAAAGATAGTCTTCAGAGAGTAAATGGCAATATGGCTCTAGATAGGGCTAAGAGGCAGATAAATATCCATGTAACCAACCCCAATTAATTAGGATTAAGGCAATTCAACTTCCAATATGATCAGACCTTGACCCCTCGGCAAACTCAAATACAGAAAATTAAGGAGCGAATCAAGCAAATCTAACTCTCAATTATGAAAAGCATGGATAAATATTAGATTCCAAGAACGTATTCCCAATCCTGAGATGGTATAAATAGGAATGCACCAAGGCTTCTTTATCTTCATCTATCACAAATAGATCAGGAAATATATATATATATATATATAGAAGTAATTGAGATAAAATTAAAAGTGAAAAGCACTATCCAGGTACACAGGAGAAACACCTAGCTAAGAGGAGAAAAAAAAATAGAAATTATGAAAACTAAGCACCTAGGGAGCTACAAATGCAGCTCCTTTCAAGTAGTTTCCTCACACCAATCATCATGCCAAAATTGTATGCTTCTACCATCTCCCAACGCAAACTTGATATATCCTGAAAAGCATTTGCACCCCACCCTAATACACCTCCAAGTCCAAGCATCTTTGTCTTCAGCTACTAGGAATAAATTAAGAAATATCTTTTTTAGGGCAATGGACTCAAACCACACATCATGCCACAAGTGCAATCTTCTACCACCCCCTACCACAAAAATGATGAGTCTTGAAAAGCCTCCAATTCTTCTTTGGACTTTGTTGCTCTTAAATTTTAAATACTAACGTCTCGTGAGGATATAGTTTACACCTGTGTACTCTTCTTTTTTCTTTTGCAAATTTTTTATTAAATATCAAGAGAACTATAACAGATTAGTTTCCTATGATAGCTTTTTGTAATTCAAAAAATAAAGGTTCAGACAGAAACTTCTCTAAACAGTGACAAGATGAGATCGGTTGTGCACCAAGAATGCTATGCCAACTTATAAGATTAAAAAGATTGTATTGTGTAATAACAAGGGCAGACTATCTTCATAACAGATTAGCACGAAGAGTGACATTTAAAACACACACCACATACACACGTAAACACATACATTAAATGCATGCAGATACACACATGCACACATACTAAAATGAAAACTAAGCTCCCTACAGTGACGATGTTCTGGAATAATAATAAAAAAAAAAAAGTAAGTCTTTAATGGGAATCTAAGCTGTATGAAATTTTTTGCTTAATGGAAAATAGATGGCAAATGCATCAAGGTGTCAAACTTCTGTTTAATTTTCTATGTATCTTAAGCTGTACATAATCAGTATGACCTAAATGAGACAACACACCCATAAAGTAACCGCTTTAAGATAATTTTCTTGAAAAAAGAAAGAAAGAAGAGATTTAACATAATTAAAGAACAAAAAAGAAGGATAAGTCTACTAGTGATCAAATGCTCACTGACCTGGTAAGATGCCTATGGACATCAAAAATAACAATGAGCACATCGTAGAGACTAACAGCACTCCAAACACTGTCCACACGAACCTTCATATCCTTGTGAGGAAATCCACTTTTATTCAACGTAATTCCTGGTGTATCAAAAATACACTGCATAGGATGCACAGGAAATTTGTAAAATTATATCAAACCTCAAAGAAAAACAATTACAATAATGAATGTGCATTCCAAAAAGTTCTTTCTCACTAGAAAACTTAAAGACAGTGAAAATATCATTCAAGTCATGTTGTAAGCTTCGACTTTATGTGCTTTTGAATAGTAAGAAATAAAAACAAGATAAAAAACATTTCCAACAATAGAATGCTTCTCTTTGCAATAGAAAAACATAATCTAAACCAGGAAATTTGTAACATTCCATTTTAACTGCAATGCATTCCAAAGGATATAATTAGGTATAGTATTAAAAATCATAGAAAAATGGAAGAAGAATATCTTTTCTCCATCATAAAATTACAAGCATAAATCTGCCACGATTTTATGAGAAGAAATTCCCAAAGCTTTGAGATGGGGCATCAATATAACTGAAAAAGTACTTAAGCATAAGAGATACACATATGAAAGGACTGCATTTTTTTATTTTTGATAAGTAATAAACATTTACAAAAAAAATGCATAATGCACCCCTAAGTACACAAGAAAACCAAAGCTCACCCACGCGATATGCATTTTTTTTTGCGTTGAAGTTCGCTCCCATTGTGTCGTTGTCTTGTGGGAGGTGACGAGAAAAGATTCTTGGATCTTTTTTCAATCATTGAAGAGGAGCGGGAGCCCAAAAATGACGTTTCTACTCCAAAGGCTAAGGGGAAGAGGGAGCTCAAAAATTTGGAATGCTCCATTAATTTTGAGGCTAGAGGCCACGGCTCAAGTAGGGTCATTGGCAGGGTGATGTAGGTTTGCCTATTGAGCTTAGGGTTTTTGTGGGTTTTGGGGTATCAGGATTCTTTAGGACTCTTTGGTTTTTTAGGGTTGGTATAGGGTCTTCTTTTTGTGGGATTTTGCGGGTTTTCCTATGCATACTATCTGTGTACTTAGAGGCGCATTGCGTTTTTTTTTTTTTTAATTATTATTATTTATACAATATTACTTATCAAAAAAGATATGCATCTTTTTTTAAAAAATTAGATGCATAGGAAAACAATTTTAATTTTCGTTTTAGATTTACTAACTAAATATTTTCTGTTTTTACTTATAAAGTAAGTAGGTATAATTACCTGTGTGTTCATGGGGGCAAGACATGTATTCCTAGTATATTACCCTTTTTAAAAAAATCTTTATGAAAGTGTTTTACAAGATTTAAAGCTTTGGAATTGTGACATCAGTAGATTTATCCCTTAAGATGGAATTTAGCCTAAGTTATAACAGAAAAGAAGATCTGAACAGATTAAGTTTCACCAATTTAATCATTCACACTAGAAGCAAATGCAAGAGGAATTATTCCTTACACAAAAATTCTTTTATCCTAAATTTTAAAACCCATCATTATTTTTTTTTTTTTGTGCATATGAAGCCCAATCTTGGATGGAAAAAAATTTCAGGTAGAAAACTTAGAATATTTATTAATTCATATGTTCTCCTAAATTTTAAAATCCATCATTATTTTTTTTTTTTTATGCATATGAAGCCCAATCTTGGATGGAAAAAATTTTCAGGTAGAAAACTTAGAATATTTATTAAATTCATATGTTCATTTGTCCCGTAGGATGTAGAAATTATCCGCATGCCATGGTAAAATGGATTATAAGTATTTAGTTTTGGAAGCAGACAGACATAATACAATATAATTCATGTATTTACACACAAAGAAGAGAATAGGTAATATATCAAAACAAGAAACATACAATTTGGGTGTTTTCTTTTGTCATCACTCCTAACACTTCGTGAGTAGTGGTATTTGTCTTGCGGGAAACAGCAGAAACCTTGGTCCCAACCTACAACAAATGTACTAAAGATATAACACATCTGTATGTGGTCATCAGATAAAACAGCTAACAATCAAAGAAGCAGGCAAAGATCATAAAAAATGCTAAACAGAATAATAGAAAAGAAAAACTAATTACTGAAAAGGCAATAAAGAACATCATCCAGCCACCAAGGGAAGGCAATAAAATACATCATCCAGGTACCAAAGACTTTGATAAACTAGGCAGTTGTGCCCTTGTAATTCATTAAATACACTCCACGTGACATAGATAGTACTCTCAGACAAGAAGAAAAAGAAAAGACAATACCAAGGTACTAAAAAGGCTGACCTTTTTCACAAGTTTTTAGCACTGATATACACTATAACATCCATGCATTCATTATCTTATACATTTTTGGAAGCAGACATGTTATTAAACCACACGTTTCAGAAAATAACATGACAGACACCAAATAGGCAGCACCAAATTTTGGGAAATGAGCTACATATCAAGATAAGACTTGTTGTTTAGACACCTTTGAATGGCCAAACTATAATTCATCGGGCACAATTCACTGTCAAAACACTTCAGAAAGTTCAACCTTATACAAAAACTGGCGTCTCAGAACATGTCTATATTAGAACCAAACTGATTATAGAATATGAAAGAACAATTTTACAGACCCAAAATAAGGTATAGACATCATTGAACACCAGCAAATACTCAATGACATTCCTTGCCAAAATTACCATGTAACATCGTAAATAGAGGACACAAATGGCCCATTTGACACATCCATGAATACAGATTTGCAGAATATGAACGGATGGTACCCATCTCAAAATATTCAATAAAGTCAAATATTAAAGAACAGCTACATCTCACAATCAACAATAAGACACGTCACTTAGTTCCAACCTCAATATCTTACCAAAAACTCATTTTCCATTTGACCAAGAGTGTGCTTATTCTCCACAACAAGGTAAATTAAACATCCATGAATGCAGGTTTGCAGAATATGAAGGGAAGGTACCCATCTTCATCACAAAATATTTGATAAAGTCAAATATCAAAGAACGCCTACATCTCACTATCAACAGTAAGACACTTCACTGAGTTTCAAACTCAATATCTTACCAAAAACTTTCCCTTTAGACCATTGGGCAAATCTAAAACTACTCTGTACCAGATTACCAACAATAGAAATAAATTACCAGTCCCTATTTCACATCACCAATTCCATCCTCCAAAACAATATAACCAAATAATAATCCAACACATTCAAAAACTAAACTATCACACAAATAATTATCTTGAAAACAAAAAAAAAAACCCAACATCTAAATGTTGTATCAATTGCCAGAAAACCAACCATAGTGTTGGTCAGTGCAGACTTCCCAGCATTTGGGACACCGATTATCCCAACCGACAGTGACTTCTGGTCCTCCTCCTTCACCACCATATCCTCCTCCTCATCCTCATCATCATCATCCGCCGCCTCCAACGCCGCCTCGAGCAGCGCCTTAGCGAGCACTCTCCTCCTCCTCTCCTCCTCTTCCTCCAAAATCTTCAATTTCCTTTTCTGGGCTTCTTCCCCAAAGATTAACTTATCAGCTTTTTGCCTGTATTTCTTATCCCAAGTGGGTTGCTGAGGGACTTGAGTACTGGGTTCCGAACCAATGCTTGGTATTGTGTAATGGGTGCTGTCGAAGACCGAATCTGAACCATCTTCAGAGTCTGAGAAGGTGGGGTTGTTTGTGGGTTCGTCTTCTTGTGGCTGCGCTGAGTAAAATCGATAAAGAAAGGTTGGGTAAAGCCGGGTTTTGCAGGGCTTTGGAGAGAGGATTGTCAGGGTTCTTAGAGCTCTCAAAGCTTTCATCTCTCGGCTTCTATTGACTCAACATAGAGAAGAGAGAAAATGGGTTTCCTGGAGCTGTGGAAGTGTATCCTTTTGGTTTTGCGGAGGTGTGTTGCAGACCGCTCGGTTCTGGGGTTTTAGGGGTTTTAAGGCCATGTCTGTTCGTTCGTTTATTTTGAACATAAAAACCTTCTTTTTCCTTGCCATAAAAAACAAGGAAGATAATTTGTTTATGTAATTTACCTTATTTCTTTCCTTTTTATTTTTTTACAATAACATTAGAAAATGAAATCACAAATATTCAGTGAAAATACATATAGAGCATAGGAAAAGCTTGGATAATAAATATGAAAAAAAACAAATTATCCTGATCAATAATCTTTTTTCCAAAGTCAAATATGGGGAACATTTAAAAAAAGAAAAAAAAAAATGACTGTTTTGAGGACCGTCAAAATTAAATTTTAGCAAACATTAAAAAAAAAACTACCAAAACTTTTGTTAGCATGTCATATCACACTTGCTTCACAGCATAAGATTTGCTCTTAGGTAATGTTAAACTTGGAATAGAGTTTAGGTTTCATTGAGGTTTATATTTGTTCATAATTTGAAAGAACACTAAAAACACATTCTTTTCATTTGAGGTTGGATTTTTTACAAAAGACTTAACTTGTAAAGTGGACCGGGCCGTAACGGGTTAATAACCCTACTAGTTGGCCCATCTCATGGCCCGAATTATTAGAAGACCTGTTTGTGTCAACCCGTGAACCCTAATGGATTTATTTGCATTGGGCTGAACCAAGTGGATATATTGGCCCACTTTTTTTACAAAAGACATAATTAGCAAATTGGGCCGGGCCTTAGCAAGTTTATAACCCTACTCGTTGGCCCATCTCCATTACCCTAATTAGCTTCTTTTTTTTTTTTTTTTGAGAATATTAGGAAATTTTCATTACTTAAGAAGAGCCTTGTTCAACGGTTACAAGATCCGTAATGCATAAAGGGAAATTTTCGGTCCATAGAGTCTCTTGTTGCATAATAAGAGCCAACTTTGCTAGACTATGTGCCACACTATTACCCTGGCGATGCACGTGCGAGACTTTCCATTCCATACATTGACGTAGCTTCTGTTTTGCCTCCTGCAGAATATGCCCATAGATCCCCAGCCAAGTCTCCTCGTTCATTAGGACATTGACAACCTCCAAGGCATCCCCCTCCAGCACTACTTTCCCCAGACCCAAGCTTTGGCTAAGGTCCACAACTTGCCAAGCTGTTAAGGCCTCAGCAGTAGCAGCATCTGTAATAAAATCCCTGGTTGCACAGTAAGCAGCTAGCAGCACTCCATCATGATCTCGTATTGCTATCCCCATACCCATCCTCTTCTATGAAACATCCACTGAGGCGTCCCAATTAATTTTAAGAAAGCCTACTGGTGGTTTGTTCCACATGACAGAGATGGGATTTTGTCGTGCAACAGCCCTACCCAGATTGCGACCTGCTTCCGCTTTATCAAAAGCTTCCATTTGATCCTTTGCCTGCCGTATTATCACTGCTGGTGCTGTCAAGGGTCCTCCAAAAACGAAAATATTCCGCCTAAAGCCACAGTTGGCGTGCAATGACTGCAAACAGCTTGATCTCATCCGGATCCAACTTGCTCGATAAGTCTCTAAAAATGGCAACGAAATCTGCTTCAGCACTCCTGCACTTCTGCAGCTTCTTTGTACACTCCAGCGCCTATCCACAGCTCCATAGTATATGCCCCATAGTTTCTGGTTCCAGACCACATATCGGGCAACATGGATCATAAATTATTTTACGTCTGTGAAGGTTTTCTTTTGTGGCTAAAGTTTTACTTTTACAGCCGCATTTAGTTTAAATAAATATTTTATTATATATAATTGGAGTCATTTGTACTCAATTCTTCTCTTGCATGCAACACCCAGCTTCTCCTCTCTCTCTCTCTCTCTCTCTCTTTCTCTCTCTCTCTCTTTCTCACGAGGCCTCGTGCAATTCCTCTCCAACCTGTTGTCTCTTCTCCCACTACACTTCACAACCAAGCATGGCTAGCTTTGTTATGCAATACCTCCACACAGACGTGAAAGACGATATATAAATATTCTCTTGTATGAGAAATAAGTGGCCAAGGTTTGGGATTTCGGACAATCCAAATTCCGAACCAATTAACTAGTGAATGCAAGACCCATGGTGGTCAAAGGTCCGACGTTAAATTATTGGGTATATGAAAGATTTTACACCTACTCATAATCAAAAATATGTGCATATATTAACTACTATAATTATATCAAACAATCAAAATCAGCACGAGAACAAAAGAATTGAAAATTATGGTATTTGACTAATTTTTCATTGGACCTTAAAGTTAAATTAATTATTGTTTTCACACATTCTACAGTCACAAACTGTGTATAGCTTAAGATCCAATATTTTTTATTGCCTTAACCAGACCCCAAATCCAGTAACTTTCAGGAACTTTGTATAAACTTCTAACTAACAAACTAATTCAGTTAACTTAGTTGCATTTAGTTAACTGTTAGTTTGACTTATAGCTAGTTAGTTAGCTTAGTTTATGTATTATATAAGCTCCTTTGTAAATGTAATTCTCATTCATTCAATACGAACATAAAATTCTCTCTCAATTATTGAGTTTACAAACTTTTCATTTTGTTAAGTTTCTGTTCTTGTTATGGTATCAAAGCCCCTCACGAGTTTGTGAAGATTCATCAATGGAGTCTATTCCATCATCCTCAAGTGGCATTCCTTCTATTCCTTCTTTTGACCCTTCTTCACCTAAATCCAGTCCATTCTTCCTCACCAATGCTGATAATGCAGGCATTATGCTAGTATGCACACCTCTATCTGGAGATAACTACAATTCTTGGAGTCTTCATACTCATGGCTCTTAGTGCCAAGAACAAGATTGGATTTGTAGATGGTACTTTGAGGAAACCAATGAACACAACTAGTGCTGAGTTTAGAATTTGGACTCATTGCAATGATTTGGTTGCATGATGGATTATGAATTCCATCTCGAAGGAGATTGCAAATTCTCTCATCTACACGACCAATGCTGAAGCTATTTGGTTGGATTTGAAAGAAATGTTTTCACAGAAAAATGGTCCAAGAATTTTCCAATTGCAGAAGTCTCTTTCCATGCTCACTCAAGACAACATGTCAGTAAGTCAATATTTTACTCGTCTTAAGGCATTATGGGATGAATTGAATAATTTCAAACCTCTGGATTTGTGTGATTGTTGTCATTGTGGAAAGATGAAGAAAATTCTTGATCTTCGAAGCCAAAAATATACAATTCCATTCCTTATGGGTCTCAATGACTCATATTCTCAGATTCGAGGCCAAATTCTTCTTAATGATCCAATTCCTTCTATAACCAAAGTTTTATCTTTGATTGTTCAAGAAGCAAAACAGAGAGAAATTTCTCTTAGTTCATTGTCTCATGAGACTGTCGCACTCATGACAAGAACTCCACAAATTGGAAATAGGGCTGGGCAAAAACCCTCCCAACTCGCAGACCTGCCCCTGCTCACCCCACCCCGTGCGGGTTTTGTGTTTATTTTCGCGAGTTCGGGTTGGGAATCTCCAACCCATGCGGGGCGGGGCGGGTTTCGGGTTTACCAATTTTTCCTATGCGGGTACCTGCCCCGACCCGCTCTTACCCGCACTTAACCTAAAACACCAAAAACCCTAGAGACCCAGCACTCAACATAGCCGCGCCTCTTGATCTCTCATCTCACTCTCGACTTTCAGTCTCTCACTCTCTGAGTTTCTCACGATCTCCGGCACTCAGTTGCTCAGCCTGCTCTACTCTCGCCTCTCGATCTCTCATCTCACTCGCGACTCTCATCTCTCTCACTGTTGGAGTCTCTCTCACCGTTGCTTCTCCTCTCTCCTCAGTCCTCACAGCTCACTGTCTCCTCTCCTCTCTCTCTCGCCGCTCATCTATATGTCGCCGTTCTTCTCTCACTGTCGCTTCTACTTTTTATTAAGGTTTGATTTTCTTGTTAGGATTTTATTTTGATAAGCAATTTTTGTTAAGGATTCTTGTTAGTTGTTAATAATTTATGGTCTGATTATGTTGGGTTCAATTTTTTGTTGAAGTATTGATTTCAGTTTTGCGTCTTGTTAAGGTTTTTGTTGAAGTACCGAATCAAGCTGATTCTCTCACCCCTCAGCCTTAGGTAAAGAAGTTTCGTTTGTGCCTTCTGGTCTGATTATGTTGTGTTGGATTTTTGTATGCCAATTGATTATTTAGTCTTGTCTTTACTGTATGCCGATTGATTATGCAGTACTGATTCTCATTTCATGTTGAAAAATGAGATGCTAATGACATGATTATGCAGTACTGATTTCATGTTGAAAAATACTAATATTATGCAGTATTGATTTTTTTTTTTTCCACTTATTGTAGATTCATGGATGGTCATTCATGTAGTGATGTTGGTTCTAGTTCAGTGTCACCTATTCATAACCCTAGTTCAGCTCTCCCACCAAAACCTATAAAATATGAGTAAACATCAATGATTTGGGAACATTTTACCAAGTTAGAGGGGGGTGATCTTAAGGATCCTAAACACAATGCAAGTATTGTAACAAATTGTTTAGTTGTTACACTAGAAAGCATGGTACAAATGCCATGCTTGGGCATTTGAGGAATACTTGCAAAAAATATCCCGGTAGGTTTGATAAAGATTATAAGTCACAATCAAAGTTAAGTTTTGAGGGTAAGAGAGAACGCCAAATAGCAGTGAGAGAAGGATATGTTGGTAATTTGGTAATTACTAAGTACAATGCTGCGAAAATAAGGGAAGCAATTGCTAAGATGATAATTAAGGATGAATTGCCATTTAGGTTTGTGGGAAGGTGAAGGGTTTCTGGATTTCAAGAATATAGTTGAGCCTAGGTTTTCAATTCATTCTCGTTATATTGTGATGAAAGATTATGTTAAGCTCTTCTTGCCTGAGAAGGAAAAATTGAGGGCAACGTTTATGACAACTGGGGTTTGGGTTTGTCTTACCACTGATACGTGGACTTCGGTTCAAAACCTTAATTACATGGTAATCACCTCTCATTTTATTGATAGTGATTTGAACTTACACAAAAGAATTTTAAACTATTGTTTAATTCCTAATCACAAAGCTAATACCATTGGGGAGAAGATTTTGTCGTGTATGCTTGAGTAGGGAATTCGTAACATTTTCACTATCATAGTTGACAATGCTATTGCCAATGATGCTACTTTGAATTTTGTGAAGAGAAGAACTAGTAATAAGGAAGGCGCCATATTAGAGAGTCAGTTTATGCATATTAAGTGTTGTGCACACATACTAAATCTTATTGTGACTGATGGTTAAAAGAGGTTGATGACTCAATTGTGAGGGTTAGAAGTGCGGTGAAGTATGTGAAGTCTTCACCTGCAAGATTTGACAAGTTTAAGGCTTGTATTAAAAGAGAACAACTTGATTTCAAGGGTTTGTTGTGTCTTGATGTACCCACTAGATGGAACTCTACATTTTTTATGTTGGAAGGTGCTGAAAAATGTCAAGCTACTTTCCAACTTATGGAAGAGCTTGATAAGAACTTTATGCCTACATTGACCGAGGAAAAGAATAAGAAAAATGGTTTGGAACCTCCTACTTGTGCTGATTGGAGTCGTATTAAAATTTTTCTCAAGTTTCTCAAACTTTTTTATGATGCCACAATTCGAATTTCTGGGTCATTGTATTGTACATATAATATGTACTTTTAAGAAATTTGTGGCATTCAAATGCATTTACAAGAGTATATTGATAATGATGATTATGTATTGAGTGCTATAGCATAGAAGATGGTGACGAAGTACAATAAATATTGGGGGGGATCTTGAGAACAATGATAGGGTTAACTTGATGATGTTTGTTGTGGTTATACTTGATCCATGAACCAAATTGGTGTCATTAGAATATTGGTTCAAAGATGTTCTTGGTGTTGATAAATGTAATGAAATGAAGAAAAAATTGAAGCACATCCTTAAAAAATTATATGATCACTACAACTCCTGAGAGAGTTCATCTCAAGTTCCACATAGTAGTGGATTGCCTCAAGGTTCCTCAATGAAAATAGAAGAAAGTGAGAATGCTAACCTCTACTTCATAAATAGGTTTTTATAAGTACCTAACTTATAAAAGTGATATTGAAAGCAAATCGGAGATGGATCTCTATTTGATGGAGGGTATTGAAAAAGCGAATGCAAATTTTGATATTTTAAATTGGTGGAAGGTGAACTCAACCAAATTCCCAATAGTTGCTAAAATAGTACGAGATGTGTTGGCTATTCCCATTACAATAGTTGCTTCAAAGTCGGCTTTTAGCATCAAAGGACGTGTGTTGGATCCTTTTCGAAATTCATTGGCTCAAGTACGGTTGAAGCATTGATATGTTCGCAAAATTGGTTAAGATCAAAGCCCTTAAGTTCTGACTTAGATATGGTTGATGATACTGAAAGTTATAAGCTCGATTCATGTCAGTCTTTTGATCATTTATTCATTTTAGTTTGCTTAATATATTTTGCTATTTACAAATTTCATTTATCGGTTTCAATTGATATTGTAATGTTTTTCTTTTTCATTCTTTGTAGAAGTAACTTTGAAGAACATCAGCATTTTACTTAAGGATGATTAGTGACTTGAAGTTGAAGTTGCATTCGGGACTTTACTTGAAGTTGAAGTTGCATTCTGGATGATTAGTTATTTTACTTGAAGTTGCATTCTGTTGAGTTTTGTTGCTTAGAGTTTGAAGTAATGAATTTTTGTTGCTTTGATGTAACTATAAATTACGGGTGTTAAGTAATTTTTTGGTTTGTTTTTTTCCCCATCATTTTGATAAAAAAAAGAAAGCTAACCATACTTTTATGAAAGCCAAAATATCATTTTATAAAAGATTGAAAGCCCAAAAAAAAGCCAAAATATCATTATAGGTGTAGCCTTTTAGGCTTAGACCCAACAAAAAGTCCATATTCTGATTCGAAAATAATAAAAAATCCCATATAAGTGTGGCCTTTTAGGCCTAGCCCAAAAAATTGAATAAAATAAATTACAAAAATGCCATGCCAATAAACCCGACCCTCCCTACAAACCTGCACCGCAATACCCGAACCCGTGCGGATCTTGGTCATTGGGCTCGGGTGGCGGGTTGGAAAATCCCAAACCCGCAAGGTGCGGGTCAGGTGGGAAAAAACCCGATACCCGCCCCGACCCGTGCCCAGCCTTAGTTGGAAATAGGTTTATTCAACCTGCAAAATAAAGCTTTATCAAGAAGGAACGTCCAGTATGCTCTCATTGTAAGATTCTTGGACACACTGTAGACAAGTGTTACAAACTTCATGGCTATCCTCCCGGCTTCAAGTTTACAAGAAACAAGATAGCTTCACATTCAGCCAATTATGTTCAAGAAGCTACCAATATAGAAGAGTTTTCTCCTCAACATTTTTCTCCACAACTGCCAATCACATCTAATCAATGCCAACAATTGATGAGCATGCTGAAACAATATTCTCCAATGCCATCTGTAATGTTTCCTTCATGGAGATCTTGATGAAAAAGTATATATGACCATGCCACCTGGTTTTAGTACTAAGGGGGAGTCTAAAGTGTGTAGATTAACCATGTCACCAAATTTGGTGATGTGGTCAGTTGACATGTCACTAAATTTGGTATTTTCATAATTTTTTTTTCCTAGCCCATATTTATTTTTTTAAGTTTTTTTGGGTCGTTTTACCCAAATTATACGGGGCGTTTTACCTGATAATCCATTACACATAATCCATTACAAATAATTACAAATATTCATCAAATATCCACCAACTAAACATCAACTATCCACAAATAATCCATTACAAAAATTATACATCAACAATGTATCAAAATTATCCATTACCAACACTATATATCAACAATGTCCATATCCATGTACAAAAGCAATAACATATAGAAAAAAGCTACATAATGGATCATGTGATACAACTGCAAATGATACGGGGCTTTGCATCTCCGCAACAACTGCAAATGAAAAAAATCAGCCATCAGCAAACATGATAACACTTTATCAAGTCTAGGTCACTAATCAATGAGCAAAACCTTAATGTATAGTTTTGAGTGCACAAATACATATAGGTGCATGGATCTTTATATCCATGTACAAAAGCAATAACATATAGAAAAAAGCTACATAATGGATCATGTGATACAACTGCAAATGATACGGGGCTTTGCATCTCCGCAACAACTGCAAATGAAAAAAATCAGCCATCAGCAAACATGATAACACTTTATCAAGTCTAGGTCACTAATCAATGAGCAAAACCTTAATGTATAGTTTTGAGTGCATAAATACATATAGGTGCATGGATCTTTTGGTGGAGAAATGGAGAATGGTACGTGAAAATGTAAACGAGAATATATAATGTTACTGCATGTGGTCTGTATGGATCTTTTGTAAACTAGGTTTTA
This sequence comes from Corylus avellana, assembly GCF_965113065.1. Lineage (NCBI taxonomy): Eukaryota > Viridiplantae > Streptophyta > Magnoliopsida > Fagales > Betulaceae > Corylus > Corylus avellana. Next base: position 16,930,781 of record NC_142490.1, on the reverse strand, counting down.
TGGAAAGTTTTATGGATAAATATTGGATGTAGTTATGGTTGTCTTTTTAATTCTTTTTTTGTAAATTATATTATGTTTACCAAATTAAAACCTAAAAAAAGAGACTCAAACATTACTCAACCTATCATAAACCCTATTGTAACCCTACAATATATATACTAAAGGTGTATTTATTGACAAGTAATTATCAATTAAGCTTATATGCTAAACTTACAGCACAAGTAATCACATAGATGTGCTTCTTGTAGGCATCAGATCATGAAGGATATATATATATATATATATATATATACACACACAAAATTTCTTCTAGTTGTCTATTATAACATAGAATTATCTTTTTTTTTTTTTCTTTTTATTATTTGTAAATCTATTATTTGTAGGATTTTTAACTAATTAGTTGCTTCACCGGGATCATATGAATGCATATATAATTGGTTTGACAAGTTATAGATTGAATCAGTAATATATAGATCTAAGAAAAAACTTTAACTATATATAATTGGATCAATATTAAACATAACATATAATTAACAAATTGTAACTATACCAAACATGACGCATTTGAACATGTAGTTTTTGAGTTGTACTCATATGATTACATAAGTGTAGTGGTGCACATATACTTACGGTTATGCTGATCCACGAGACAACTTTGAATTATGGAGCATTAGGGTTCGGTTGCATCTTCGTCCTCAGTGTCTACTATTACTTCTCCTATGCATATTACGTTGCAACTGTGTTTATATATATATATATATATATATATATATATATATATATATATATATATATATATATATATATGATCGATTACATAAATGAGAAGTGGTGCACATGCTTCTGTCATTAAGAAAAAACAAGAAAATCAAAAAGTATATTATGTTACCTGGTCGGCCCCCAACTGAGGGTCTCACCCTGGGATGGTCCAAGGACTCAGGGTTTGGCACAACATGAAGTTGAGTCGTTTTAGTGCTCACCTGCACCATGGGCTCAAGCATACACAAGGAAGAGATGGCTACACGGTGGGCAGATATGAATACACAGATGGAGGTATATATATATATATATATGATCGATTACATAAATGAGAAGTGGTGCACATGCTCATGTCATTAAGAAAAAACAAAAAAATCAAAAAGTATATTGCGTTACCTGGTCGGCCCCCAACTGAGGGTCTCACCCTGGGATGGTCCGATGACTCAGGGTCTGGCACAACATGAAGTTGAGTCGTCTTAGTGCTCGCCTGCACCATGGGCTCAAGCATACTCATACGGGCCTCATATTCAGCCAGTTGCGCCTCCATCTGTGTATTCATCTCTGCCCGCTATGTAGCCATTTTTTCCTTGTGTTTTTCCCGCTCAACTTCTAGTGTTTTCTGAATTAGTTGTTCTGTCTCCTCCTGTTGAGTGTACTGTGAGCGTGATCTGGAAGGCCTATGATAGGAGTGGATGCTTCCGTGTACTGGTAGAATCCCAGGTCCAACCCTTCGAACTTAGCCAACATATTCTTGCTTATTGCCCATACCCTGTGCATATGCGTCGTCCAGTGCCCTCCTTACCATCCCCTCTATGATGCTCGAGGTTGCCGCAGTGTCATTTGGCAGTAGCTCCTTCATTATTTCCTGTACGATATATAGAACGGTATAAAATATATGAGAGTGTTAACCCTAAACCCTAAATATACAAATAATAAGCAAGATCATAGTAGGTAGCATACCACTCTCTCCTAAACATATTGATTGGGGTAGATACCGTATTTCTTTGTATGGGTCGTTATGCACATATGTGCCCGTGTAGGAGCCATGCCCTCACGGACGGTCTACAAAAATAAACAATATTAACAAATGTTGACATATATGTTACAATCTTTATATATATATATGGTAAATGACACACATACTGTAATATGAAAAGTATTGGCAAAGCTCCTCGATCCGGTTGTTTGTTGCATTTTATTCAACGAATGTATGACTCTCATATGATATGCCTTTGTCTACACATCACTAATTAGCGACGTGTGAACTTTGACACGTCACTAAAAAAAAAAATAGTGGCGTGTGATAAAATCACACGTCACCAATTGGTGACATGTGAAAATAAAAAATACATTGTAAACACGTCACTAAATCCCGATTTTTTGTAATGGCATGAGGTGGCTGAGAGCATAAGCATTTGTTAATAATTTTGACGAAAATACTTATTAATGCCTTTAATTGTCAAAGTTAAAAATTCAAATTATTTGTTAGGATTTATTTATTTATCATTTTTTTTTTCAACAATTTATTTAGGGTTAATAACTTTTTTAGTAGCCGAGTTCGTAATTTTTTATTTTTTTCCCTTAGGTTTCCAAAACAGTCAAAAATGGTACTTAACCTATGGGAAAAGACGAAATTGATACTTTCGTGAAAGAAAATTAATGATCTGCCACGTGTCACTCCCAAAATATGCCACGTGTTCTAAAAATAAAAAAACCTAAAAAAAGAAATAAATTGAAAATTGCATGCCACCCCATTTTGGCCAATGGGGGTGGCCGGCTATCCCCATTTTAGCCATTGGGGTTGGCTCACCCCCTTTTGGCTATTGGGGGTGGTTGACCAAGGCCAAAGGGGGTGGTTTCGGCCACCCCCTTTTTGGCCCTTGAGGGTGGCCGAACCACCCCCAAGGCCCTTGAGGTGGTTCGGTCACCTCCAAAGGGGTTGCAGGGGTAGTTGGCCACCCTATGCAATTTTTCAATTTTTTTAGGTTTAGTTATTATTATTATTATTTATTTTTAATTTTTAGGACATGGGGTATATTTTGGAAGTGACACATGGCAAATTGTTAATTTTGTCTCACATAATCTAATGGAGATATCAATTTTGTCTTTTCCCATGTAGCATTTTTGACTGTTTTAGAAACTTAAGGAAAAAAATAAAAAAACTGCAAACCCATTTACTAAAAAAAGTTATTAACCCATTTATTTATCATTATCTACTCCTAGCAACTTCTCCAACTCTGTCAAGCAAATAAAACAATTTTTTTTTTTTTTTTGGAGAAAGCAAATATATATAAGATCGCTTGTTAATGTTCAAATAAATTTATAAGCAGTATAAATAAATGTTTTCTAGATCTGTTTTGAGTAATAGAATCAGTCAAACTGTAGAGCACTCATAAAACGAAAGTACCTAGCATATATAGATAAAAATGAAACACCTATTTTTTGCTACAAAAAACAATTAAATACATTAATATGTGTGGTTCTCGATTTCATTAAAAAAGGAAAAAACCCTTTCTGGTTCTCTGGCATTGGTTTTTCACTGACCGTTTTGTTTTTTGACTTGAATTTCCAGTCTCAAGCAGCTCCTGAAGCAAAGTTGGAGAAGTTGGGTTTTCTCTCATCAAAAACCTTTCTTCCATAGCTGAACGCGCTTACTTCCACAGCGGAATACGGTAAGTTGGGTTCTATTTCTTTTCCTCATCCGTGCTTTAAATTTGGCTTTTCTCTAAAGTAGTGAATTTTAGAATTCTGCACACCACCTGTTCGATGAATCGTTTCTACAAGGTTGGTTGTTAAAATATGGGAAATGTTATTAAACTAAGGAAGGCCCAACATATTATTGACAAAATTAATGATATATTATTGACAAAATTGAATCTTTTGTTTCAAACTAACGTACATATTTCAACAATACAAGTAGACACAGCATTATTCGTTCCTTGAGCAATTTATGTTTACAGATATTCTTTGTGACATTATTGCTTGTGATTTATTCTTTCTAGGTTGCAGGCAACAATGGGTGGGGTGATAAAGAAGTTTTTCGTTGCGTCAATGTTTATGTGGATTGCTCCTGTTGCAATTTTGTATGGTTTTAACCATAATTTGCTTCCTGGTAAGATTATCTTGTGTTAATATCTATACCATACATTTTTGTTTTCAAATATGGCTAAGTTAATGACAATGTATATAGGCTTTTGTTATGTTTTAGAAATGAATTCTTTTTCCCATGTTATATTTCAGAAATGAATTCTTTTTCCCATGTTTTTGAAGATACTTGCCTGGGAAGGCTAAGAGTCCTAGTTAACATAAATCAACAAATGACTATAATTGGCAACTGCACTTATGGCGCTGTTGGCTTGCTAGCATATTTAACAAGAAAACATAATCAAATTGAGTATGCAAATATCTTGAATCAGACTTGGAATGTGGGCAATTCATCATAGGACCTCAACTTCAAATAGTTTGGGGGAATAAAAAAAGCTTTGCCAAGTATCTACAACAATAGAGTCAAACAAGGTTCAGGAATTGGAAGAAAGAGGTGCTGGAAATTGTATATTGTGGCTAACTTAGTTGAAGTAGTTACTAAGGATTCATGATGATGCCGGTTATGAGATTGAGGTTCTCTCACAGATTTGTTAATTACTGAATTTGAGTTCTGTTTCTCTATGTTGAAACTAGAGATCAATGGAAAAGAGAACTCCTAGCTGTTGAAGTTGATGTAGAACAATCTTACTCCAAAACCATTTAATTTCATTGGCTGGTTTAGGTTTATGTGATCTTGTCCCAGAATCCTGCTGATAACTTATTGTTTCTGTATGAGCTTCTAGGATAAAAAATTTCTTTCCATTTCCTAAGAAGGTTGAATTATAAGATTTTATTTAGCATGATGAGTACTAGTACATGGTTTAAAGATGTCTTGGCTACAAAGTATAGCCAGGCAAGAGAAAATAGGAAAACAGACCCATTAATAATGCAGAAATGCAAAACTTTATGCACCTCTCCGATTGCTCTCTAATCAAATAGAAACGAAAAGAAAAGAGGGAGAGAACGTCTTTTCACCTATAGTTCCTAGTATATCCTGTTATTATAACATTTATGGGAATTTATTGGGTTTCTCCTCCATCATCGACATTCTATGGTAATGTAGAAGGTTTCTACTTTAAGCCTATTTTTGTAGTTAATTAAATGTGCTTGGCAACCTTAATGTTCCATGTTATGGTTTGCGTGTAGCATATTCTTGTGCCTTTTCTCGTTAAACTTTAAATAATTGCGCTAAACTTTAAATAATTAGCACTTGATGTTGATGAGAAGTTCTTCTGGACTGTTAAAAAAATCTACTTAAGAAACGGTAAAGGATCATGCAAAATTTTGATTCTCTATGTGAGCGCATTCTATTTTGGATCTGTTTTCTTGACAATTTTTACATATTAGAACGTAGCATCTTATTCTTTAGGGGCTGATTAATCATTTTTCCATAACCTGGATGGTTTATTTTGTCTAAAACACACATTTTTGATTTATTATTATCAGGTTTATGTCTCTCTTTCTTGTGTTAAAGTCAGATAATGCAGCACACACTCGCAGTAGAATCATGGAAGTGGATATTGGCTATCAACTAGAACTGTAAATGATCTCAATATCCTTAAAGGATTGCAAGATTATTATGTTATTCATAAGTATTTTACTGGGATGGACATTTTCTTCTAAAAAATAAATAGTCTGAAATATTTTCTAACCAACACCTAATTTGGACCCTTGAGTTAAATCCACCTTTCCATGGAGTTACTCCAATGTTTTTGCAAGTCAGATTTCTCATATTATGATCACTAGGAAAACTGATAGTTACATTGACCAATGCAAAGACATTTATGTGACTTTTAAAGGCTGTCCAGAGCCCCTTTCAGGCAAGTTGTAAATCTGTTCTTGTGACCTCTAAGATATTGCTAGCTGAACTCTTCAGTGGCAAAGTATAGCTCTTCTTCCAATCGTAGCTTTTACAGTTTTGTTTGGATGTACTTCTTCCCCTTTCTTTCAAAGAGCAAAATGTCATTTTCATATTAATTTTCATTGTGCTTTGGTTTCACTTGATCAGATTCTGTGCCAAGATTTTGTAGGGGGCCTATGCAATTAGTTTATGGAGTTTCTTCTCTAGGTATTACAGTCAGATGACCTCAATTAGTATTTACTTATCTTGAACAGGTTCAACCCATTTGTCTCCCTATTCTTTGACACTGGTGAGTGGCTTCCTTGCTGTCATCTCAGTCAACGTGGTTATTGCGTTCTATATATATATGGCGATGAAGGAACCATTAGATAAACATGAGCCGGATCCTGCGTTCCTTGCTGAAGCCAAAGCTAGTGTCAGTCGGCCCACAAATCAAGCTGAGGATTCTTCACAGTCCGAAAAGAAACAAGATTAGTTTTAAGCTTACGCCTTTTTCATGTACCAAAAAGAAGTGAAAATGTGGATTGACTAGATAATTGTTCAGATTCCTCTTGATGAAATTATCCTCATGTTTTATGTTGTGAAATTATCCTCCGTTATATGCAAAATCCCTCACACTGCAAGGGGATTCATGGGGGGGGTAGATACCACACGTGTTAATTAGCTGCCTGAAATTTTGTTTTTGAGACTTACCTATCTGGGTAGTTTAGGATGTGGGACTTACCTTCCAAGGGCAGGTAAGCTCCACAACTCCCTTTTTGTTCAAATTTTTTATGAAATTCAATAATTTTAAAGATTAATAACAAGCAATCTCAATCCAGTACATTTAACCATTGTAAATGTGCAAGCTTTTGCAAGCCTAAAGACTTTTTGTTAAACTAACATTGACCCGAATTGATGCCTCTTGTGTTCGATATGCAATCAGTCAAATCCGAATTGGGTATTGAGTTCTATTGTCCTATTGCACGAGAAAGTGAAATTTAACTAAACGGAAATGCAGATACTGATATTTGGAACAAAATTTGACTAGATTTGATAGTAAATCTTATAAAATGAAGAGAAGAAATCAGGATAGTCATTATTCAAATAAGTCGTGAGAAAGTCCACCATACAAAGGTTAGCGTTAATGATCTCAATCCGTTATATCAAAACAAAGCTTAGCCTCATCCCAAGGGCCATTAATCTCAAACTTGTATTCTTGAAGTCGTATAAGGCAATAAGGACACACTACAGTCACAAAAACCAATAGACCCAACAGCAGCACAAAAAGCAACCCATGCAGCGTGTAAACAAAAGCCAGGGTCACAGCCATCAAACTGAAAGAAAAGCAAAGGTGCAACCGGAAGGAGTATTTCTTGATACAGTAAGTGACCAGTGGAGCAAAAAGGAAGACTTGCAAGGAGAATAACATGATAGCAAAAACATGTAGCCTCGAAGGAAGGCGAGAGGCCATGAAAACCGAGGCCACAATAGAAGCATTTAGAGAAATAAAACTGGTCAAGGTTGGATTCTTCAGTGCCCCAGGAGCTCTTACAGTTGATCCTGCGTAGTCATGAAGGAATAGATGGAGTACGAGAAGCGAAACGGTTACCGCCGAAATAGAGTCCGAGCTAATGGATCTTGTCAGAGTTTGGTAGATGGGAGCCAAAACAAATAACCCAGTTGTGAAAAACGAAATGTTAAGGAAATAATGCAAGAGGAGATTGAGGGAAAGCATTTCTTCGGTTAAAAGCAGAACTAGAAAGCCTGATCCAAGAAGGCTCACATCAAGATACAAGAGGGAAGTTTCATTAAGATTTGATCTGAGGGTATAAGTCCAAACCAAGCCAACGAGGGCAACAATGCATAGATACTCGGAAATGGAAACCGAGTCTTGCATCACTTTTAGCATGTCCCGTTTGACGACATTGGCATTCATGACCATGTCTTCAAGGAATGACTCACCAGTGTGATTGTCATCAAATCCAGGTTGCATCCCTCCATATGCCACTTTTCTCCATTTGGGTCGAGTTGGAGACGGGTGTTCAGCATTGTCATTATCCATTGCAATCTAATGCTCAATTGCAGACCTAACTCCTTAAGTTCAAAGTTCTCAGCAAAGAATAATTCATCCTATATCACATATATCCTGCTCTCACAGATGGTGGTCTTGCAATCTGCAGGTATGCATAGTAAAAGACATCTTAAAAAAGGAATGTTCACTGCTGTTGGGCTCATTATGAAATGAAAAGAAAACCTGCACAAGCATGAAAGCGATCAGATCCATAACCATGTACAGCATTAATAATTGAAGGTCAACCAGAAACCATTACTTGGAAACTAAAGCACAAAGATAAGGAATAAAGTGCTCAAAGTGATCGAGAATACAGTGGAATTTCCTTTTTCAAGCCGATTATACATGATGGGCATATACAAATCTCCTATTCCTGATATCATGCAATCATCCATCTGATCATGCAAAACTGATTGCCAAAAAACAAAATGAATAGAAAAGAGCTCCTCCTTACAGTATGAAGCAATTGATATGCATAGTATAGATGGTTAAGAGAGACCCAGAATCCATCCAACCACAAATGGTCTCATAAATGCATGAACCAGAACCAGCGGAAAACCAATTTCCTAGACCCAGTTTGGTTACACCACAAAGAGATAAATGTGATTATTTGTCAATGAAACAAACCCAAAATTTGCCACTTCAAAGAAACAAAGTGGTTACCCTATGTTTGGTAGCCAAGAAAATATAATAGAAGCAAAAAAGAGGACTGAAGAAATCAGAATTTCGCTATCTTACGTTTTGGGTTGTATGGATTATCAAGAAAGTATAAACTCACATCAAACAAGTGAAAGTTTCTATTTTGCAGAGAAATTTTTTACTTCCTGATTTTTTTCTCTTTCCTAAAACTTTGTGGGCAGCCAAACAGAGCAATTATTGGGTTTTATTTTTGACAATTTGAAAAGCAGACGAACTCAAGAAAAGCTACTAAGAAATGATCCATCATAGAAACTGAAAAGATAACAGAAGAAAAACTCAAAATCTTAGATATACCCCAAAATCGAGGAAGAGGAGAACTGAGCTCTCGTGTTTGAACAGGGCCTCCGAATCAGCCGACAGAAAAATTCTCAAACTGTGTACCAGAACAGTTCCAGTCATGTTTGGCCGACTAGGCTAGTCGTTTTTACCATTCAAGAATTTGTGATTGACAAATTACCAAACTTAACCCCGTAAAACGTGATCGAGATCCCACAATTATGAGAGGCCCTAATGCTTGAGCACCGCTCGAAATCTCACAATTGCAGGGAATCCCTGCAATCCGGGCAAGGGGATTGTATCCGTAAAACGTCCAAAAGAACACCCTAAATACACATTTATACGTTATATCAAAGCACACATTCTTAGGTTTAAATCCTAATTCTATTGTCTACCTCCCATCTAAAAGTTAAAATCCCATATTCAAGTCTTATTTATTGAGAGAAAATATAGATCAACACTTGATGAGAATATTAAAATAAGATTTTAACGATTAACTTAAACAATTTGTATAATAATTAATAAATGGAACGTAGGATTAGAGCATATGACGCTTAGTTTGAATATTGATACTCTAACTCTAGCTATCATTAATAAGGAGAGTTTGTATGCACATGCAAAAAAAAATTACATAATTAAATCATCCCACAATTAAAATGACTGTTAATCTAATATAACACCATTCACTAGCCAAAGTTTAGCTAAATTTCAATTAAAGAGTCCCATTTTTCCATATATATATATTTTTTTTAATTTTATTTTAGCTACCCACTTTTCGGAAGTACCATATATCCCACTCGCAATTTTAGCTACCCACTTTCGCTACTCTATTTAAATAAAGAAATTTTACAAGAATCAACAAGATAGAGAATTATAGATAAACTTGTCAAAAACATCTGGATAAACATGCCATAAGCATTCAAGTGAAGGGGTAGACTCTAATGTAATACTTGGTTAATTTAAACATATAAAACTAGAAAAATAGAAACTGAGAAGTAAGATAGAAAATAGTTTCCGGATCAGATACATGTTCATAGTTCCATTCCCAGACCTTGAAAAGGTCTCATAGAGCTGGGATTAAACATTGGTCATCATCCCAGAAATACCCACACATAGATTACAATTAAAACAATGAAACACTTGAGGAGTTTTTATTATAGGTACAAACATACAATTAGAGAACTTTCATTGTTTGACATCATATACAAACACGTTTATACATTTTGACAAAGTAGTGCAACCAAATTGCGCTCGTTTGTACCTATGGTCAATTTTGAACATTTGTCTCTTCCCAATGGTCATGATTTAAAAAAACAATTTGTCCAAAGAAGTTTTGAAGCACATCCAAATGACACCCTTCTAAAACTTCAGCTGAGGAAAAGCAAGAACAGAAATTTTACGAGATAGAGAATTAAAGATAAACTTGTCAAAAACATCTGGACAAACACGACATAAGCATTCAAGTAAAGGGGTAGACTCTAATGTAATACTTGGTTAATTTAAACATATAAAACTAGAAAAATAGAAATTGAGAAGTAAGATAAAAAATAGTTACCGGATCAGATACATGTTCATAGTTCCATTCCCAGACCTTGAAAAGGTCTCATAGAGCTGGGATTAAACATTGGTCATCATCCCAGAAATACCCACACATAGATTACCATTAAAACAATAAAACACTTAAGGAGTTTTTATTATAGGTACAAAATACAATTAGAGAACTTTCATTGTTTGATATCATATACAAACACATTTATATATTTTGACAAAGTAGTGCAACCAAATTGCACTAGTTTGTACCTATGGTCAATTTTGAACATTCGTCACCTCCCAATAGTCATGATTTTAAAAAAAAAAAAAAAAAAATTTGTCAAAAGAAGTTTTGAAGCACATGCAAATGACACCCTTTTAAAACTTCAGCTGAGGAAAAGCAAGAAAATAAATTTTACAAGAATCAACAAGATAGAGAATTAAAGATAAACTTGTCAAAAACATCTGGATAAACATGCCATAAGCATTCAAGTGAAGGGGTAGACTCTGATGTAATACTTGGTTAATTTAAACATATAAAACTAGAAAAATAGAAACTGAGAAGTATGATAAAAAATAGTTTCCGGATCAGATACATGTTCATAGTTCCATTCCCAGACCTTGAAAAGGTCTCATAGAGCTGGGATTAAACATTGGTCATCATCCCAGAGATACCCACACATAGATTACCATTAGAACAATAAAACACTTGAGGGGTTTTTATTATAGGTACAAACATGCAATTAGAGAACTTTCATTGTTTGATATCATATACAAACACGTTTATATATTTTGACAAACTAGTGCAATCAAATTGCGCTAGTTTGTACCTATGGTCAATTTTGAACATTTGTCTCTTCCGAATGGTCATGATTTAAAAAAAAATTTGTCCAAAGAAGTTTTGAAGCAGATGCAAATGACACCCTTTTGAAACATCAGCTGAGGAAAAGCAAGAAAATAAATTTTACAAGAATCAACAAGATAGAGAATTAAAGATAAACTTGTGAAAAACATCTGGATAAACATGCCATAAGCATTCAAGTGAAGGGGTAGACTCTGATGTAATACTTGGTTAATTTAAACATATAAAACTAGAAAAATAGAAACTGAGAAGTAAGATAAAAAATAGTTTCCGGATCAGATACATGTTCATAGTTCCATTCCCAGACCTTGAAAAGGTCTCATAGAGCTGGGATTAAACATTGGTCATCATCCCAGAAATACCCACACATAGATTACCATTAAAACAATAAAACACTTAAGGAGTTTTTATTATAGGTACAAAATACAATTAGAGAACTTTCATTGTTTGATATCATATACAAACACATTTATATATTTTGACAAAGTAGTGCAACCAAATTGCGCTAGTTTGTACCTATGGTCAATTTTGAACATTCGTCACCTCCCAATAGTCATGATTTAAAAAAAAAAAAAAAAATTTGTCAAAAGAAGTTTTGAAGCACATGCAAATGACACCCTTTTAAAACTTCAGCTGAGGAAAAGCAAGAAAATAAAGTTTACAAGAATCAACAAGATAGAGAATTAAAGATGAAGTCAAAAACAACTGGATAAACATGCCATAAGCATTCAAGTGAAGGGGTAGACTCTAATGTAATACTTGGTTAATTTAAACATATAAAACTAGAAAAATAGAAACTGAGAAGTAAGATAAAAAATAGTTTCCGGATCAGATACATGTTCATAGTTCCATTCCCAGACCTTGAAAGGGTCTCATAGAGCTGGGATTAAACATTGGTCATCATCCCAGAGATACCCACACATAGATTACCATTAGAACAATAAAACACTTGAGGGGTTTTTATTATAGGTACAAACATGCAATTAGAGAACTTTCATTGTTTGATAACATATACAAACACGTTTATATATTTTGACAAACTAGTGCAATCAAATTGCGCTAGTTTGTACCTATGGTCAATTTTGAACATTTGTCTCTTCCGAATGGTCATGATTTAAAAAAAAATTTGTCCAAAGAAGTTTTGAAGCAGATGCAAATGACACCCTTTTAAAACTTCAGCCGAGGAAAATCAAGAAAATAAATTTTACAAGAATCAACAAGATAAAGAATTAAAGATAAACTTGTCAAAAACATCTGGACAAACGCACCATAAGCATTCAAGTGAAGGGGTAGACTCTAATGTAATACTTGGTAAATTTAAACATATAAAACTAGAAAAATAAAAACTGAGAAGTAAGATAAAAAATAGTTTCCGGATCAGATACATGTTCATAGTTCTATTCCCAGACCTTGAAAAGGTCTCATAGAGCTGGGATTAAACATTGGTCATCATCCCAGAAATACCCAGAAATAAATTACCATTAAAACTATAAAACACTTGAGGAGTTTTTATTATAGGTACAAAAATACAATTAGAGAACTTTAATTGTTTGATATCATATACAAACACTTTAATATATTTTGACAAAGTAAAGCAACCAAATTGCGCTAGTTTGTACCTATGCTAAATGCTAGGTTACTGTCTAGTAAAGAAGCATTAATGGTTAGTCTGCTACCAAGTTGCACTAGCTATTGTTCATACACTCATATGCCTCGGCAAGCAAATAGATGGTTTCTTAAGCTACTGTAGAATGAAAAACTAGAAATACTAATCCTTTCGACTACATTATCCCATTTTGCAACAACCATAAATTTCCAGAACAGAACACACAACAATCAAGTATGCACTCTCAACCATTCCTTTACTTTTCGATGAATCGGCTGATTTTATATCAAACACTCAAACCATTACAAGACTCCAGAAAAAAAACCGGTACACAATTGCTAAATCAGCAACTACACAACTGCACAGATCCAATGGCAGCAGATTTGGAACAGAAAATTGACAAATAAGAGGAAGAAATTGAAAAGAACATGAGAGAGAGAGAGAGCGATGAGAGTGGAGGAAGAGGAGAATTACCTCACTCTTCCTCTTCCTGATGAGCGGCGGGCTGAATGATTTGCAGAGAACTTATAGCCAAATGAATTTTGTGTGAAAACTTAACCTAATTTTGGAACTTTAAAGAATAAATAAAATAAAAATATGATAAATCTACGTGGGACAAGGTTGAACATGCTGACGTGGCAGAATCCTGTTATAAAGTATACATGTACTCTAAACTGGGACCCATGAAACGCAGCTCCAGCGAGAAATCCTTCTCCGGGTCAGAGATGGAATAGTAAAAAGTAAGGAAATAAAATAGAGTATAAAATAAAATCACCTCCATAAATCCCTTGCTATTGTAGATACATCAACTAGTTTGTCTTTGCCGAAGGGCGAATAGCAGAGAGAGGGACTCAGAGACGCACCCCAAATCCCTAAATTGGACGCGTTGATCATTGAAATCGGAGAAGGAGAAGGAGAAGAGAAGAGAAGGGAAGGAACAAAATGGGAAAGAAGAAGAAGAGAGCGTCGTCGAAGGTGTGGTGTTACTACTGCGACAGGGAGTTTGAGGACGAGAAGATTCTGGTGCAGCACCAGAAGGCCAAGCACTTCAAGTGCCATGTCTGTCACAAGAAGCTCTCCACCGCCGGGGGCATGGCCATACACGTCCTCCAGGTTCACAAGGAGTCCGTCACCAAGTAAATTCCATTCTTTCTTACCAAACCCTAATTACACACGCACACACATGATCTGCTCTAAAAAGGGTTTTATTTGAATGGCCAAATAGTGCCTTTAACGAGAAAATTTGGGCTCTAATTGATTTGGGGTCTCTTGGAATCGGTGTTGAACTGCCCTATTAGTTGATTTTTTGTAAAGTTTTATTTTTCTTGGTTGTACGAGTTATTGGGGGTTTTAATCGATCAAGTTGTGTTTGTCAAAATTGTAGCTTTTAACTCGATTAGTCTTGGGTGCAAGATAATGAAAGCGGGATTCTTTTATCTTTTCTATTGTTTATCTTTGGACAGCTGCAATTGTAGCTCCTTTGGTGCTTAGTTTTCATATTTCCTGTTCTTTTTCCTCCTCCTACCTAGGTGTTTGTCCGTGTACCTGAGTAGTGCTATTCGCTTTTAATGATACTTCTTTTTTTGTTTAGCTGGAAACTCAGTTCTTTACATCAAACAACGAAAAACCAAACCCAACTCAAACAATTACAAATGGTCTCCTACAAAAAAATCACAAGCTAAAAAAAATACTACCACCCATTAAAGAAAAAAAAGAGTTTTGTCACCCATTTTGAACCAAGATACTTAGAGGACTGCTCCAATTCTCACAAATCTTGACATTTTCAATAGTATGCTTAAAATTTCCTTTGCCCTTCCCCATGATTCTTGTACTAATCTCCCAACAAATAAGCTGTAATATGTGCTCCTCAGAATTCACCCTGTTGCAAAATTTAATACTATTCTGGTGCTTCCATATGTGATACACAGTTGCCCCCAAAAGCCAATTTACACACAGTGCATTGCAAAATTTTCCCCTTCCATGCCTTCCCTCACCACCTCATCCCAATCGAGCCAAATAGGACTAACCAAACTTTTAAGCATCACTTCTTTCCATAACCTCTTACTCCAATCACACTCAAAAAATAAATGCTCCCTACTTTCAATAGTATGGTGACAAAATACGCACTTCATATCCTCCACCATACCCTAACTTAGCAACCTATCCCCAGTACATAAGCCCCCTATAATAGCCAGCCATAGGAAGAAAGAGTGTCTATGAATAGCAAAAGAAAACCATACCAGTTTATGCCATCCAACTTTAGGAAACTTCTCTCTAAGAGCCTCCCATGTGTCCCTACAAGAATATTTGTGGTTCTTTAAAGGCTGCCAAATTGGCATATCATGAACACCCAAATCCGCTAGAGACAAACGGCTTTGAATTGCAACCAGCTCTTCCGGCCTAGCTGGCAGCCAATTCCAATCTCCATTTTTCATCACACTTCGATTACTTGTATAAAAAAAAAGGGGTACAGTCGGAAGTTATTTAATTATCTAGGGAAGTAGGAATATTTTTATGGTTAATTGTTGGTTGTACGTGGGCTGGTATTGGCTGCTTCGACATTGTTTGTTTAAATATGTATCTGGGGCATGCATTGGAGAGGAGGAAGTAACATTAAATTAGTATGAAACAACCAAGAACAATGGGTTGCTTCAGAAATTAACACTTATGGTAGTTGTGAATGGGTGTTTTGTGGAATTGAGGAATAGAACTGGAGATGGCCACCATAGGTTTTTGTTGGTAAAGGTTTGAGTATTTCTATGAAGATACCTTACATTGGTTTTTTAGTTATCTTTTGAAACTGTTAAGCTGTCTCTGGTCAATTATGTTGCCATTCTACTGATCCTTTTTGTGATGATAATGTTGTTTTTTGCAGAGTTCCCAATGCAAAACCTGGTAGAGAGTCCACAGATATTGAAATATATGGAATGCAAGGAATCCCACCTGATGTCTTGGCTGCTCACTATGGAGAGGAAGGTGAGGATCCTTTAAAAACGTGGAAAAATATGTTATTATCTCGTTGCTTTCTACATTTTTAGTGTACTTTGCATTATCATAATTATAGTGATTGGGAAACCTATTCTTTCTCCTATATTTTCCTCTTATGTTGTACCATCAAATCTTAAATTTGGAACTTAGCTGTTGGCTGATTAAGCCTATGAAATGTTAAGCATTTTCTTTGGAATACTTGGGTTTTCAAACTGGATTCATGGGTTGCAAAATCAAGGGCAAGCATTTGATATGTAATAGGGATTGCTCAAGTCGTTTATCAAAAATAGGAATTGCTCAAGTCTCCAATTGAATGGATTGGGTTTAGTACTTAAATCTCCTATTTCTGCGTAAGAATAGGGTAGCTTTCCTGTTTTGTTTGCTGCTTGCTTTTAGCACAGTTTCGCAGGCCTTGTGTTATAAGTCCGCCTTGTAGGTAAGATCTTATTACAAGATCCTTGCTTCTACAAATCCCATCCCTTTCCCATGGAAAAGTATTTGGCGCACTAAGGTTCCTTCAAGAGTGGCTTTCTTTGTTTGGACGGCCGTGCTTGGGAAGACTCTAACATTGGATAATGTTCGGAAGAGAGGTATTGTAGTGGTAAATCGTTGTTGCATGTGTGAATCGGATGGGGAGTCAGTTGATCATCTCTTTCTTCATTGTGGGGTTGCGCGTATCTTGTGGAATGCCGTGTTCTCTCGGTTTGGTTTGTGTTGGGTGATGCCTGGTTGTGTTAGGGAGTTGTATGCTTCTTGGTGGGTGGGTGGCAAGTCTCGCAGTGCTGTTGTGTGGAAGATGGTTCCTCTTTGCCTCATGTGGTGCATCTGGAGTGAGAGAAATGCTAGATGTTTCGAGGACTCATCTAGGAATATAGAGGACATTGTACACTTTTTCTTGTACACTCTTTTCACTTGGACTGCTGGATGGCTAGCGCCTATAGTGATTAGCTTCCCTGACTTTCTTTTTATGTTTTCTTCTTCTTTTTCTTCCTCTTAGTCGCTCTCTTGTATACACCCTGTGTACTTGGGTTGCGCCCCTCTGCGCTCTTTAATTCATCTTTTTACTTATCAAAAAAAAAAAAAGTCCGCCTTGTAGGTTAGAGCCAATTGAAATAATCTTATACCTTGATAAAGCCCATTTAAATAGTTGCAATAGCACTTTGTGGTTATAGCTCTGATTTTGGTTATTCTTAATTAGGATTGCCTATGTGGTAGTGCCGTCATCTAATAAGATCACTGACACTGATTTCTAATAGTAATGGTTTATATCTAAATATGATATCCAATCATGAATGGTTGAATGTATTAGTGAAATGTTATTGAGTTATATCATCAATATATTAATCAACAGTTTTATTTTATTTTTGCATGTACTATATAACATTGTGAATTATCATAGATATAACAATTTTTAGGAATATGATACTAAAGCATGCTCTATAATGTAATTTAAGAGCTGAAAAAGTTAATTCAAGAATTTCCTTGTTTTATTCACAATTTCTGTAATTATTTCTTTATGTAAATTCCAGTATTAACACAATTGCTATATTCTGTGATGTTTCTGTATCTTGGAACTTCTGTAAGATGGTTGAAATTGATATTTATTGCTTGAGTTTTGATACTTTTTTTTTCCCATTTACATGGGATCGTTGCACTGCAAAATCTTTTCTTGGTTCTCTGTAGCCCATTGGCAAATAATTCTTTCGCAGAAAGCTTTTGTTAGCTTGGCAGACTTGTACACATTGTTGTTGTTGTTTTCCTCCTGGGCATGAGGATAAACTGCTTAACCCGTTAGGGGTGAAAGTTCCTGGATTACCTGGTAACTGGTTCTGGCGGGTGGGGTCAGTTACACGTAGGAGTTTGATTAATGGTGAGGATTGTTGTATAGTATGCGTTTGCGACGTGCAATTAATCTGAGTAAAGTTCTCCTACGTTATCAAAAAAAAAAAAAAATTTCTTCCACAGTGCTTGGTTTTCCATCTGAAACATAATGTTCTTGTTCTCTCTCTCTCTCTCTCTCTCTCTCTCTCAGTTTTCTTCTCTATTCTCAAAATACTTCTTTGATAATTGTTATTGTTGTGGCTTGGTTGTGGGAGGCCTTATTACGTTAGAAATTAGGCAGTAAGGGGTCACATCTGAACATAGCATGTGGTTTACGTTTAGCGCAAAATCTAGTCAAGGGCAATTCAATAACTGAGCTGACCCTACTTGAGATGTGTGATTTTGTGTGGGTATTGAAAGGTCCGGTCTGGTCCTAGGTTATGCGAATATAAATGATTGAGTAATGTGTTTTTGGGTTAAAAGGTGGGTATGTTAACCAGCCGAAGAACTCATCCCCATATATGTAGAAGGAGCATGCCGTAGTTTGGTGTTCCAGGTCCTATATAACATTTAAATTGGAATGACCCTTCAGTTTATTGGGCTGAAAGATTAGGAAGCATGTCTTGGTCAGCTGCTCAGTTTGAAAGGAGGATGCATTTTGAAAGGGGCAAACGGTACTCCAACTATCAACTCATGAATCCATTCATGTGGGGGTGGTGAAATTTTTAAGAGGATGGTGGTAGGGAAGCACCTGCTAAACAATTGGTGACACTAAAGGTTGATGGGAGCTTCATCTCCTTCCCTTCTCCTCTATTTTAGTAGTAGCCTATCCCAGTGTACACCAACATGCGCAATAAAAAGACGGGAAAATTATAAGAAATTGCAACTCCCAAACTACAGATCAGTTCATTTGCTCTCAGGCAAAATGACCCTATAGTTTGCAGTTGTGGTTTCAGAGGAAATAATTCTTTTGTGCATTTGATTAGTTATTACCATGTGTATCTTTCCTTTTCGTCAAATTACATCCAGTATTAAAATGTTCCAAATAGTGAGGTTCTTTTTACACATTAGCGGTGAGTTTGAAGATGTTGCATTTAGGAAGTTAAACCCAGTAATAGACTATGATTACCTTCTGACATTCATGACTTTTTTGCAGAAGAAGAGGCTGCATCAAAAGCAGCTAAATTGGATATCCCATCCACCCCACTCGTTGGCGGTGTTGTGCCAGGATCATTGGGCATTGGATATCCTCCTCAATCTACTTTGGGATTAATTCAGCCAATGTATGTTTTCTATTAGATTTTTCTCCCAAGATTTTTATGCTACACAATTATGCTGCATTTGGTCTCTAGTGAAGTAGATCCCGCATTCTCAAAATTTTCACTTTTCATGGTGGTTTGTAGAAAAAAAGCAAAAAACAGTGTTCTGTGCTTTGCAAGATATGTGATTAATGCATACATGATTAGCTCACATTTTGATTATTTTTCTTTTCTTTGGGGGCTTTGGTTACAGTTACAGTTCTGCAATGCCAGTGCCTCCTGCTGCTTGGCCAATTCCACCTCGTCCCCAGCCCTGGTACCCACAGCATCCAGCAGTTTCAGTTCCTCCTCCTCCCCCATTGGGTTACGCACAACAACCATTGTTTCCTGTGCAGAATGCGAGGCCTCCTTTGCAGTCACCCGCATCATCTGCACTACAGCCTTCACAGATAACTCCTCCAGGACTGCCCGTGTCCACCCCTTCTGCCCCTGTATCACAACCATTGTTCCCTGTTATTGTGAACAATAATATACCTACTCAAAGTTCACCTTTTTCTGCTCCTATGCTTTCAACAAGTATTATGTCAAGCTCTCCAGCAGAACATAAAGGCTCAATTGATCCACATTCAGGTGCTAATGCTTTGGTGACAAGTAACTACCAAGCACCTAACATTCCAGGTTGGATATGTTTTACAATTGATTTCTGCAAATTGGTTTTTTCAATTCTGGCTTTCTATCGATTCTCATAGTGGTTGATTTTGGAAATAGGTCTCGAATTGAGTTTTACAAAAATTTCAGAATACTGTAATAAATTGTTAGGTTGTGATTAAAATAAATTGAAAATAAACGATTAATCATGAAATTATGTCATAATATATAGGCATGTGGTTTGAGTGGTATTGGCATGGCTAGATGTTAATTTACATTGGTGGAAACAATCGTGTGTATTCAATCATGTTTAATTGAACCGCTACCTTGTATCTCTTAGTTTGGAGACTTAACAATGCCATACATAGGAGTCAAAAATTGGTATCTCCTTTGTTTTATTTAATTATATCTACAAGAAATCTATCTAAATACTGTTATTCCATTATGAGTTTGACTCTCTCTCTCTCTGTATATATGTGTGTGTGTGCGCGCGCGCCTGTGCACATGCGTGTGCATGTGTCTACACATATACCTACAAAATCATCACCTATTAAATGTGAAATCAACCAACTATTACGATAGGAATAACTTTGCTGCTGTTGTGCATTAGTTGGGCCACAATGCTACTTCAATTTGGTTTGTTTTGGTTATAAGGTGGCTGGTAATTTTCACCGGATTCCATGTCAAGAAGTTGAACTTTGATAATTAGGTGTTTGGCTGCTTTGGTGTGGACTTGCCCAAAAATACATCTCACTCCTAATTGGTGTCTTCATAGTTTATAATTATGTTGATTTTGTGAATCTCTGTAATTTAATGTATTTTTTTGAACTTACATTAGGTGGGCCGTTGAGCAATTCACATTCTTATGCATCTGGTCCAAATACTGGTGGTCCTTCAATTGGACCACCCCCAGTAATTGCAAACAAAGCTCCTGCTACCCAGCCAGCCACTAATGAAGTCTATCTAGTTTGGGATGATGAGGCAATGTCCATGGTTAGTTGTTTTCTCCAAATGCCCATTATGGATGCTTTTGACTATTATCATTGCTAAATTGGTACATCTGGTTATTGCAGGAGGAAAGAAGAATGTCCCTAACGAAGTATCAGGTGCATGATGAAACTAGCCAGGTAAGTTATACTACCTCTTTCATATATGGAGTTGGTTTCGCATCTAACCCAATGGGTAGGCTTTACTTTTCGTGTTTTCAGATTCAATTCTTTACGCTTTCTTTCCTATTTAGAGGTATTTTCTGTATGAATCTTCAATTGCTTCCTCTTTAAAAGAACAACACACTTGGTTAAGAATATGTTAAACCATTTAATTGTTCCATTTTTCTTCTTCCCACCCATTCGGTTGATGGGCATATAAACTGCCATCTTCGGTTTGCACGCAATGACACCACCCTTGTTGGGCATCGAAAAATGCAAGTAGGTACTTACATTATTTTTGCTGGTAATTAGTAATTACAATTTTGTCAAGCTAGCTACTTATCAAAAAAACAATTTTGTCAAGCTTGCTGGAATCAACTCCAGGATTCTTCAACTAGCATTTGTAGTCAGTTAAGAACAATTTGTATGTATTTTCTCTTTTAAAATTTGAATTTACCTGTTGTTATTCATTCTCCCTATGCTTGATTCCGAAATGTGGGGTTTTGGGTGGAACAAGATCTTACCCATCAGATTTTTGCCTATTCGTACAATTTGTTTTATGATCGAACAGTGAATTCAGACTTGGCCAGGTCAGCTTCTTCTGCAAAGTTTGGTATATCTTGCTTAGGACCAAGCTTTATGACCTATCTGGTTTGTCCAAGTGGTTGACAGTGAGGGTTCCTTTCTGATCAACCCTATTGTGATTTTATGTTGCAGATGAGCTCAATTGATGCAGCCATAGACAGAAGAATATCGGAAAGCAGGCTTGCTGGTCGAATGGCCTTTTAGATGAAATGGAGGCCATGGTGAATTCTTGGAACATTTCTGTCGATGCATTGAAGTACAAGACGCAGCCCTGGTCTTCATTCTCACCCGCTCAACATTTATTTGTGCTGTATTCTTTGCAAGAGAGGTTGGAGCAGTAAATTTTGTTAATTATGAAATGGGAGGGGTCTCCAGAGAAGTTGCAATAACAATTTTTTCTCTTTAATTTTGGGTTAAACGTTTTAGGATCTAGTCTTGAACCCCTCTTGACATCGCATCTAATTAAGCCCTCTGAATACATATGTATTATTGGATCTTTGTAAACAATTACTTGCCCCCTTGTCGTTTAATATTAATGAAGAGATAGCCTTCTCTCTCTCTCTCTCTCTCTCTCTTCTGTGGTCTTGGCATTGTTTTTTGTTAGTCTAATGTTAGTAGTAGGATTTCTATCATCTTTCTACTTAGATCTTCATTAATGCTATTTGTGTAGAAAGAAAAAATAAAAATAAAAATTTCTTCAAAAGAATACATGCGGCTGGAAAAGAAAAAATACCCAAGAAAATAGATTAATAGAACAATGGGATTGCCGGTTGCTTAAAGGAATATATTTTAGATCTGGGCATAGAGATTGGTCTTGAGGAGTATCTGTTTCAATTCAATCTGAGCACAGAAGAGGGTCTTTATTGTTTATTTTTTATTTTATGAACTTGATAAAACATTGGGTTGTCATAAATATAATGTGAAGGGGCTAAATTATTCAGACTAAATTGATACTTACATCAAAGTTCAAGGGTGATAATTGTGTTTCCCTATTTCATTCTACTAAACTTGAATGATTTTCCAAAAATGAATTATGTGAATTTCAACTGAGTAAATGAAGATACAAAGAAATGAATTAAAATGGATGTAGAAATAGCTTGACTTCTTAATATAATTTCCTAGCCGATGCATTTGAGTAATTTTAGGAGGCTTATTTGTGTCTTACTAAGAATGATATGCCTATTAAAATCACTATTGGGCTTGTGATTGATCATTATTAAATTTTGATCAAAGAGTGATTTTAATAGCTACATCATTCTTAGTAGGACACAAGTAGGACATTTAGAATTACTAGACACATTAGCTACATCATTCTTAGTAGGACACAAGTAGGACATTTAATGCCTATTTTTCCTTTTTGAGTTAGGTCTCTAGCATTTTGGGAATTGAACTGCAGCATTTTTCTTCCTACTCTTCTATACTATGCTGATTAGTCTTATCCCTAAGAAGATGAAGAGCATATATACTCCAGGCAATCAGTTTATAGGAGAGAATAAAGATATATTGTTTTCAATGAAGTGATGATACATGTTCCAAAATGTCTTCCTGATGCACTGTGTAGTACTTTTCAAATAAATTTATGTCTATAGAATGCAAGAACTTCACCCAAGTTAGCTAAAATGCTGAAATGGCTTCCACGCAAAATGGCAATGGGAGAGGTTTTGAACTTCGGTTGTTCTTGGTGTACGGAACTGGTAATAGCCTCAAGTCACCTTCTAGGAAGGAATTTCATCTACAAAAGAGGTGGAAGATGTCAGAAGCTCTTTAGACTTGAGGGTTGGAGGAACTCGGATGTTTAAGTAAGGGGTGAGAGAGATAGCAGATTTGGTAAGAAAAGCATTATTGGTATAGTTGTGGAATTGTAAAAAATGTGTATCTTAGGCCTTATATACAAGCATGTAGAATATTCTAGAGTTTTCTGAAGTGTGCCAGAAGGGTAATGGCTCTAGGTCCATTGGATATTAGGCTCCTTCGATGTACTGGAGGTAAGTCTATTCGGGCCCTTTCAATGTCGTGGGCTTTTAGGAGATTCCTAGGTTCTACATGAGTCCTTCAATTTCCTTACATGATTAGTAAATTTATCAATGAAAATTTTAAGAGCGTGTTGAAAAGTTCATGGTGGGTCTTAGCTTGTTGAGTCCTGTTGGTTCATCTTTGGGACCCTCTATGGGCCGTGGGCTTCAGGTGATTCCTAAATCCCACAATTCTAGAGCCATAACTCGTTGGTATTTGTGTTTGGATTCAAAATGACGGTCAATGTGAGAGGTTATCATGACTTGTTGATAGAATTTTGCCTCATTTTGCTATCCATTAATCTGATATAAAGTGTTTTTAACCAAAAACGTGACCCTTAACTTTATTTTTCTCGTTCTTTTTTGTTTGTGATTGATAATAGCATATTACCTTTTTTTTGTTCATTTTTGTTTATTATCCTTTATTAATATTCTATTTAATCAAAAATTTCATAAGAAGTAAAATTTTTGAAGATTTTGTAAGAGAGAATAGTATAGCTTTACTTTTACCCATCACCCATATACTAAATCTGAGTTAACTTACTTTGCAGGTTCATTGGCTCATCTACTTTGTTACTTTTTTTGGGTTTTCCAGAGCAGGTTCAGCTGATGAGTTAGCGTAGGTAGCAAGAAACAAGTCATGGATAGGATATGGTTGGAAGAAATTTCTCCATGTATCCGTGATGTAATTTTGATCGAGAAACAAAACTCTATCAGTTTTTAATTTTCTTATGATAATACAAATCTTATTATTTCCAAAAAAAAAAAAAAAAAAAAAAAATTATTAAAAGAGAGACATGGAGAGGACATCTAGCGTTATTTTTTATTTTTATTTTTTTTTGATAGATAACCAAATTGTGGAATTTCATCAAATACTATGTTTTTTTTCTAGCACCTTATCTCTAATTTCTAATTTAATGCTATTAGATTTCTACTTTGGGGGACAATTCATATCACGATTGCCTAAAATTCTTAGCATATTATACCGAATATATCTATTCAAATTTCGAACATTATATATTAAATAACTATTTTTACCAGATTTATAATGATTTACCATATATTAAATTACTATTTACCGCATTGGTGAGAATGGAACATAAGATATGCGGCTCATAGCCGGAGTATTGCATGTGCATATGAAAATGCAAAATTTCATTTTGTCAATCCAATTGATACGGAGTTGTATATGTACATCTGACTCACATGCATACAATATTCTAGATGTTGGACGGATATATATCGTGATGAATTTTGGGGACGTGTTATTTTATAGGATGGTCCTGGTGGAATCAAAATAGCTAGCTTGAGTTGTATTAATTTAACGTCCAATTTTCATAATAATGAGTTTTCTCAAATTATTAATGTTCTATATATGTGACCATATATATATATAGGTAGTTTGTTACTGATCACTTACGTTCTACTCACATGGAAGTGGGTTGCATTTATTTAATACATGGTGGAATGCACCTTTTATTAGGAAGCATTATCTTCGATCGGACGATCGAGAATAAAATTATTATTATTATTTTATTTTTTAGCTTTAATTTCACTACATTTTTCATTTTTGTCTTAATTTTCCATTTTTCCAGCTCAATTTCTCATTCATGATATATATATTACTTAAATCCCAATATAATGCAACCGAAAAAAGACTCTTACTTACCAACTGAATGGAAGACATCAAGATAACTTTTAGTTGCATGGGTATGATATATATATATATTGTTTTTCTTTTTTATTCGTTTTTTTTACTAGGTTATTTTAATTTAATAATTTATCCCAATGATCCCAGCTAGCCCACTCTTAAAGGGTTTAATAGTAATTACCAATTACAACAGCTAGCCGTGCATGCCAAACCTTGGTACAGGCATTATTTAGAGTGAAAGTTATGCATGCAATATATATCAGCTAGCCATTAATGATCTATCCAGACTCCACCTCACCATTTGCCAAAAAAGATACGTGGAACTGCCATTAACATAGCCAGAAATGGCAGAAAAAAAATAGTGGAAGACAACTACTGGTTATCCCTCCATGGCAAAAATCAGTTGTTTTTTTTTTTTTTCCACGTCGAACTAATTAATTAAATGATCAACAACTTATGGAACATAGAACATTATGTGCAATATTGGCCTCTCAGAGAACCATATCAATTTGTATTAATCAATAAAAGACAGATGCAGAAGAGAGAAGCACATGTACTAGTATTTCTCATTTGACGAGGAATAACTTCAATAATTACAAACAAAACAAAAACCTGAAATTTTCCATTTTAGTCAAGTGGATGCTTACTTTTTTAGTAATGAGCTTCTTCTTCCGCTACACGTTCTTTTAAAAATGTACACATTTCTTTCAAGCTTTAATAGCTTTGCTGGTAGAGTTTTAAGCGTCCAGTCCATGTCTTTCCAAAAAAAACCAGCCCTCTTGTATTTAAAGCATTTCTCATTCTCTATAAAGTTTCTGATTTACATGGAGTTCTCCCAAATGCTTCTCAGATGATCGATCCTAAAGGGAACTAGCCAAGTGAAAGCGCTGTGTGTTGTGCAAAGATATCAAGGTGAGATTCACTTTCTTTCACCATGAATCTCTTTCTTCTTTTAATCTTCTTTAATTAGCATGTCTTCTTCTCTTTTGGTTGCAATTTGTTCGATCTTCGATCCATAGTTTCTTTCGGGCTAAGCCCACAAAATATATTTCACCATGAATCGCCATAAATGCAGCTTATTCTGTCTTTGCATTTTTCTGATATTACCTTCGAAAGCAGTGAACCCACCAATCACATCACAAAGAATGGGCACCTCCTAGTCACAGAACCGAACCTCCTCGACAAAGACCGGCATTGCGCACAGTGACATGATCGATGCCGTGCAAGGCATGGGTTGGGTGTCATGTGGCCGCCGGTGCCGGCCGCGTGTAAGTGCCGGCGGGGAGGGTGAAATAAGCTAATTCGGGTCATGTAGATGGGTACGTAGTTATTACCTGAGAAGGCCCAGCCCGGTTTTCTAATTATGTCTTTTAAAAAAGGTAGGCCGACTCATTTGATTCAGCCCAGTCTAGGCCTAATTTAGTTTTTAAAAAGGCTGGACCCACCCATTTGGTTCAGCCCAATAAAAAGGAATCCATTGGGATTGCGGGTGGAACCAAGCAGGCCTTCAGCTCTGCCAGGTCCATTTCATTAAGAAAAAACAAAAATGGTTTTGCCGGTTGAGGGCCCGATCTTTCCTTTTGACGATGATAGTTGAAAACTCTGTTAGAACCTAGAATCTGTCTTCACCTTTAAGCCAAGCCATAACTTCTTGATGTTTGTGTTTGGAGCGAGAATGACAATCAATGTGAAATTATCATGACATGCCGATAGGCTTTTGCCTAATTTTACGATCCTCTAATTTGACATAAACTATTTATTTTTACCAAAAACCCGACCCTTAACTCATTTTTTCTAGTTCTTTTTTGTTTGTTATTGGTTCATTTTGTTTGATATCCTTAATTAATATTCTAATTAGTTTTTGAAAATCAGTAAATTATAAATCAAATTTTTATGAGAACTATAAAATTTGAACATTTTGTAAGAGAGAATAGTATAGTTTTATATATATATATATATATATATATATATATATATATATCATTTTTGTCCTAATTTTGAGTTTTGAATATATATAATTTCATATACTCTCATTAACATTGTAGAGTATATCAAATCATCGTATCGGTGATTGCTCCTCTCAGATGGCTCTTACTTTGGTGCGTGCTCATACTTTGGTACGTTCTTCTCTCTCCCATTGTATTATTAATGATGTATTCTCCAATATTCATTTACTAACTACTTATTTAAGTAAAAAAACTGACTTTATTCTTTTTCTTTTCTTTTTGTAATAAACATAATTTTTTTTTTTTTTTTTTTTTAAATTGATCCTCAATTGTAACGAAGGCGTAAACGAACTTAGTAGAAAGTCCAAAGCAATTACAATTACACTAAATGAAAATGATGAAGAATTAATTACGAAAAATGTAAAATCGAAACATTAATCAAAACGAAGTATCATAATGTATCTCCCTTTGTCCCAAGGCATTTTAAACATAACATGCAAATTAATGTGTGCATGCATGTGATAGTTCCTCCAACTTAGTATATGCTTTCTTGCCATGCCACCTAGTTTACTTGCTTCGTGCCCTGAAAAGGGAAAAACAAATAGAAAAATATTAGTTAACAATGAACGTACATTTTATCAAAACAAATTAAGTTAAGCACATAAAACACTTTAATGTAAGATAAATACTAACTTCAAAAATTTTCTGTTACGTACCCTATAAATCATTATTTAAATTTTGATCGAATTTAAATAAATGCATTTGTAATGGGTAAGGATTAATATTACTTTCCTCGTATCACCTTTATATTTACAAGATCCAACATTGATCAAGACCTATCTCACTTAAACTAGTTCGATCTGGACAGTTTGCACTTAACTCTTTAATGTACCTAGCTCCTACGAAATGGCTACTATTATAACCTGAATATTTTAGGCTTTGATTTCAGTAATCCCTGCTAATTGTTAATTCCCAAGTATTTATATATATCTAGAATTTTAGCTCTCTATCTTAGGGTTCGTTTGGGATTGCATGCGGTTTCAATAAGTGCGATTTTAAAAATAGCGTTTTTAAAATCGCTACTTTTTAAAATCGTAAAGGCCTTTGGTAAAACATGTTAAAAAATATTTTTTTATTAAATATTTGTTATGCGAATTCATGATTTTGGTTTAAATTTGCACTTTTTCAAATAAGCACCCCTTAGCTTGTTTATTGATATCGCAGATTTTTTTTCCTATTTTAAATTAAGTGCTTTTTAAATAGCAATGCCAAACGCTTTACGTTTTACAATATCTTTTAAAAACACAGATTATTCTTGCGAAATCGCAATCCCAAACGCATCCTAAGATATTATATATAATTTTCAATTTGATTGGCTTCAAGTTATATATATTGTACCATATAAATTACATTAGACTTCTAGAGCAACCAAAGCATGTATATATGTAGGTCATTCTTTAAACGACCCATATGCATGTGTAGATATCATATGCCTAATTCTAATGTGACTTATACACTAAATGGAAAAAATATATTATATATCTAACATATATATATATATAATTTGCATGCAGATTCATATTATTTGCTCCATTTGTTTCTTTGCTTACGCCGGAGTGCAAGCAAATGATGATGAGGAAAATAAGCATCATCATGATCATGACGATAAGTGGAATGATTCTAGCCTTTGGGTGTTTGCCGCTTATATGGCTATCTTGATAGGCATTACCCTAGTTCTTTTCCTACTACTCTTTTTGTGGCACCGCTTCTGCCATGTGGATCCAGTGGCTGCTATGATACAAAGGTTCCCTGTTTTCACTTTTGTTCCTGGTGGGGAATCCGGGTTTGGAGCCACAGAGTGCAGCATCTGCCTGACGGAATTTGCCGATGGGGAGCATCTCCGGATGCTGCCGTGTGGACACATATACCACCGGCAGTGTCTTAGAGAGTTGGTCGCTTCAGGGAGCATGACTTGTCCAGATTGCCGCCATAATTTTGGCAATAATAATGCATGGGAAGTCAGATAATTAATTAGAGGTTTTATTTGTAAAGCTTTTGCTTACAGAACTTTGTAAAAGAAAAAACCTATATATACTACTTGAAAGCTTATAGTAACCTTTTGATATTAAAATGAAATATAATACTAATTAAAGATGTGTTTTAATTTCCATTTACAAGGGATCTCGTCAATAATCAACAACGAATATCCATATCTTCTATCAAATAATGTATAGTCAAATGTTATAACTTGAATGATTTCATAAACACGTAATAGGATAATTTGTTAGGTTTTAAGGAAGTTTAGATTCTTTCGAGTTTGATAAAGGTAAAGTTTTAACTTCATCCAAACAGACATGCAGTACATGATTCTAACACAGAAATGCATTGACAGTCAAGTAAATCCAACAAGAGGGCTGCCTTACAGTTCAAGTTTCCGGCTGGTATATATGTGTTCTCAAAGGAGCTAACTGCAGAGAAGTCATGGTGGTTGTGAGGGTCTTCTTATACAATTGAAGATGTTCTCTGTGCTGTATTATCCAATAAATCTCCATAATTCATCATTAAGTTAGAAGATCATACTAGCAATTAGAAGAAAAAAAAAAGAAAAGCAGAAAGAAAGAAAGAAAAAAAGTGAGAAGATACTAGCATTTGCTGAAATTGAGGCCTTAGCTTAGTTCTAATTCTCACCTCGAGTAATGTTGAAATTTTCATTGTGAGATTTGAACCCACGCCCCTAGTGTGTGCCTAACAACTTGAGAGTTTCCTTAAGACAACTGGATTAATTACCACGACCGCCAATAGTGAGAGAAGTTGATGTAAACCTATAATACCCTTAGGGTTGGTTTGGTCCAATATGCACACCAAAAGTCATGCATCGTTGAGAAATAAGTGTCAATTTCCTTTTCAGATCTCATTGGTTCTTAGAACCTAAAAGAGCCCCCATGCTAAGGCAGTCCCCAATTAACTTTTTAGTTTTGTCCCACCTAAAGTTCTAGTTTCACTATTGAGAATAAATTCAATAGAGATTTGACACAAATCAAGGAGTTATAATATATAGCTCAGATCGATCTTTTTGTGAAAATTGATATATATTTTTTTTTGTGTAATTTAATTTTTTAATGAGATCTTCCATAGTTGTTGGTTAGTAAATGATAAATCAAATATTGACTATGAAGCAGAGAAGAATAGTTTTTGTTTTTGGAAAGTTTTGGCTTGCTGGGTTCTCCATTGCTGGTCAGTTCTGTATTCTTCTTCCTCATTTGGTGTGTTTGTAGGATTGGTTAAAGTTGTGTTTTCGTCTCTCTCATTTGGTGCAATAGACAGGAGTATCTATTTCTTATTGGATGGCACAAAGAACCAGATATGTTCCAAGTCCCTATAGAAGTTATTATCAATTAAAAAAGATTATGAATCAAATATTTGTACTTAGAGGTTGGTCCACCCTTGAATAGCCTGTCATTGTGACTTCCTCCATTTCTTTTCCCTTAATTCATAACATTATCTTTTCATTAGTTCAATTGTTCCCATAAAGATAAATCACTACAGTTCATTATGAGCCAAATTATAGAAGAACTCGTATGAAAATAAAAGGTTCATAGGATTGAGAACAATTGAATTATAACAAACTTCTTACCTTAACATTGTGATGCCATTTTATTAGCCCTAATACAATGTTCATTGCCATGGATTAGGATTCACTACAATTGGCTGTCCGAATTTCAATAAAAGCCCACTTGCTACATGATTTATTGCATTTGGTCGATACATGATTCATGAGTCTGCTATATATATCGATCAACATCAATTTTGACCACTCTTAATTTGCCTCTTCCGAATCAAGGTTCTTCCCAAGAGGCGACCATTTGCCTCTGCTTGTGAA
The DNA here is from genome assembly GCF_965113065.1 of Corylus avellana. Taxonomy (NCBI): domain Eukaryota; kingdom Viridiplantae; phylum Streptophyta; class Magnoliopsida; order Fagales; family Betulaceae; genus Corylus; species Corylus avellana. The sequence goes on along the minus strand of NC_142490.1, from coordinate 16,900,113 downwards.
GCATCAACCATTAATCCATGAAAAACCTTTTGGGCATTTGGGAAAAAAAGTTCATTAGCCTTATTACGCCTTAGGTTACATTTTTGCTAATACCTCTAGTGGTTCCCAAAGAGTTTATGCAAATGCACAAATAATGATGCCCAAGAGTAATTTTTCAGCCTCGCACAATGTCATGACATAAACAACCTAGTCCACCGGCATGCATGGTTCTACCTATCGTTGGCTTCTCCTATACCTATTGTTGCCTTATACTAAACGATTCTCCTCCTAGCCGAATGGTCAACTTCAATGTAATGGATTTAAAAGCCCACCGTATTGATGATATGGGGACTTCCATTTTTTTTTTATTTTTTATTTTTTATTATTATTATTTTTTTTAAATGTCCACACAAGAGGGGGAGATGAGATTCGAACTAATGACATCTGCTTCATAAGGCGCGATCCCCAGTCGATTGAGCTACCCCTTGGGAACATGATATATATGAGGACTTTTCCTTCTTATGCTTTTGTGCTTTTCTTTGCTAATCAAGGGAATCTTCAACTTTCCTAGAAAAAAAAAAAAATTATATTCATGTCTTCCATAATTCCATTCAGTTGGCAAGTAAGAGTCTTTTCTAGGTTGTATTGGGATTTTAAGTAAAAGAATAAACCAAATTTTAATAAATGAAAAAATGAGCTAAAAAAAGGGGAAATTAAGACAACAATGGAAATGTATTTAAATTAAAGCTAGAAAAAAGAATTAAAAAAAAAAAATTCAAAATCATTCTATTCCCAGAGATTATGCTTCTTAATAAAAAGTGCATTCCACACAAAAATTACACATGCAAATGCAGGTGAACACAAGTTACACAATCATGGTAATGGTATAATAACAAAATGGTTATGGTCACATCCAATATTAATAATTTGAAAGTAATTAATATTTTGAAAATGAGACCTTAAAATACAAGTCAAGCTCCTTTGATTCCACCAGGACCATCATATAAAATCGTACGTCCCCAATATTCACCATCATATCCAACATCTATAATATTGTATGCATTTTGATCAGATTTATACAACTCTGTATCAATTGGATTTGAAAAAAGAAATTTCGCATTCTCATATGCACATGCAATACGCCGACTATGAGCTAAATCTATTGTGTCCCAATCCTGTTGACGCGGAAGTTTGCCAGTGCCCATTGGAGGACTAGGTTGGTCCAATGGACTATAAACTTCTCCTCCCCAATCAGCTTGATTTGCGAACTCACTTAATTTGCTAAATAATGTTGGGGGCCAAAAACCAACTACAAAATTCTCATCATCAAAGTACAATGTCCATAGGCATTTTGTTGAATTTGGTCCGTCACATATTCCCTGCCATGAGGAAGAAAGAAAAACAAATAGTATTCGATTATAAGAACATATATTTATGGCTATTTATTTTTCCATGCACATATTAATTTTCTTACCTTATTGATTCGCAATTTTATTGCCTTTCGTTCTGGATGGGCATCGGGGCAGGTCCAGCCTAGAGGTATGTTAGAATTGATTTGTACATATCCGGGACAATCTTGATTAAAACATTGTATTCTTCCATCGATCTGATAAAGTTCACGGAATACAAGTGGTTTTTCTTTTTATCAATAAAAATATAAAATATAAATACTTTCATTTTTTTTTTTTTAAAAAAAAAAATTACTCGACATAGTTATCTACTAAACCCACCGTTACGTGAGTAAATAGCCGGGTCTTGTTGTCTTTGAACAATAAAGGATTTACCTGAAAGGAAATTTACCCCAATCCATATTACTTTTTATGTTGGGATAAAGGAAAAAATCATGACAAATGAAAAACTATTTCACATTAGAGAAGTACCGTGAAACCTGTTTTTATGCTGTCAAGACCGTTTGATAATGTCATCCGGAATGCACTATACTGGGATCCAATGATTCCTCTTGGGTTAAATAAGCGAAAGTAAGATTCAATTCCATCAAGCTTTCTATTGGGATCATCTTTTGTTCGAAGTATTGCATACTACATGACAACAATATGCATGGTAGATTAAAGGACAAAAAAAAAAAAAAAAAAAATGAAACAAGTATTTTTTGTTGCTAAGCACATGCAAGAAATGAAACTTACATGATGTCCAGGTTCTTCATCAATATTCGTCGGATGCATTTTGGCTCTTCCCAAGTCATCTTTATTGACTCTTCTAATCGGAACTGTTCCATAAGGACAACCTACGCCTTTAAACCTAGTATTTAATGGTGAATTCGCATTGGTTCCCCTTCCTTCTACAAACAACTTACGTTTCATCTGTAATAATACACTAAAAGTTAGAACGATATCAATGATAGGAGATGAGATTGTAAAAGAAATAGGTTTCAATAATGAATAGTACTTCAACCTCATATGTAGTATTCTTCCAAAATGGATGATTAAAGCCAGGTTGTTTGTAGAAATCAATACAATCATATATGTCTCCATCTCCTATCTGTAGATGTCAAATTAAATTAATGCAGATTAAAAAGTCAACAAATCGTTATGGTTATAATTAGGATAAAAACAATATTATAACAATTAAATATGGCTTGAGCATATATAGGCACACTACGTACTCTCCATCTCCTACGCAGAAATGCTAGGATAGATAATTTGATTTTTATCATTAATTATCAACTTGGTCATAACAATATTATTGGCATAATATATAAAATTTACTTAGAAAAAATGAATAAAAAGGACTTAATAAAATTAAGGAGTAACTTCCAGAAATCTTACTTGAATGCTTTTAATTGCAAACTTCTCAAGATTTAGAAATTGCTTCTTGAATTCCAACTCTTCCTTTGTAGATAATCCCCAGTCCGCTTCAGTTAAATTGTTGCTAACACAGATAAAGCAAAGGAAGAAAACTATTATGTCCACCCTTAAAGCCATTGCCCTCGACAAAATGGTTTGCCAAATCCGAGTTTGTCACGTATGTATATATAGATGGTATATACAAACTGCATTAATTACAAAATTTGTAGGATTTCCCAAAAATAATGACTCTATCGAAAAGAAAAGGAAAAACATAAAAACTGTATCAATTACAGAATTTATAGGATTACCAAATTCGAATGAATTAGGATCCTATTCCAATTGACCAAACAATAATGACAGATGATTCTAATTTTTTTTTTTTTTTTTTTTTTGAAAAATATTATTCCATTGAAGAAATTATCAAGAGCATAGCTCTAACATGACAGAGCAGACTGCTCTAAAGTTACAATAGAGATAATACATTCCGGAATTTCCTCCAACCAAACTTGTTCCGAGGAGCATGACAGTCCTAACTTTGCCAGTTCATGAGCTGCCATATTTGCTTCCTTCTTTACATGGCAACACATCCATATCCTCATTCTCCCCAGAATTGTCTTGGCATCCTCTATCACCTGACCGTAAAATATGAAATTAGCTCCAGGATCCATGAATGCTTGAACAACCTGTAGCGAATCCCCCTCCATGATAACTTCTTGAAGACCCACGTCCCTACAAAACTCCACAGCCTCACGAGCTGCCGTGGCTTCCGCAACTGTTGGTTCTTGGAGGATGGGAATTTTCTTACTTTGAGCAGCAATGACGGCACCCTGATAATCCCGTATGATCACTCCACATCCCAGGCAGGAATTTTTCCTATCAATCGCCACATCCCAGTTGGCTTTGTAGGTCCCCTCAGCAGGTGGCCTCCACTTGGTCTTAGCTGTCCTTACTGCAGGATCTGATTCACTCAGTTCCACTGCCTTATCGTTGGCAAAGCATAACTGGTCCCGGGTCAGCCTTGCTTCTTGAACAATCTTATTTGGATTTGCAAATTCCCCCCCATGCAACACAGAGTTACGACGTGCCCAGATGCGTTTTGCAACCAAAGCAAAAAGAGACATTTCCTCTTCACTGCACTTCATTAATAACTGAGCCACCACGTCAATGAACTCCAGCCCCACCAACCTGGATATTTGGATCTTTGGATCACAAACCCCCCACACGTCCGAAGAGGAGGAGCATTCCCATAGAATGTGCGCCACAGTCTCCTTCTCCTTAAGGCAAAACAGACACATATTTTCAGCCACAACCTTCCGCTGCATTAATTTTTCCTTGGTCGGTAAAATATCCGCACATGCCCGCCACAGGAAGACCTTGGTAGCATTAGGAACTTTCAGGTTCCAAACAGATTTCCAAACCTGTTCATATCTCGTGCTGCAGGACCCTTCCCCTTTCAAAGACTCCATTCTCATTTTTTCCATGTAGTAGGCGCTGCGGACAGTGAACACACCAGTTGGAGTGGCCCTCCAAATCAATTTGTCATCTTGCCTATAACGGCTAAGAGGCAAATTGCAAATTGTTGTAGCTTCCTGACTTGTGAAAATCACCTTAATCAGTTCGGTATTCCACCCTCCTGTAGACTGGTCCATTAAATCCACAACCTTCGCCTCTTCCCCCAGCCTAATGCATGGAGACTGAATTGAAAACGTTGACGGCGTAGGTAACCATCGATCTTGCCATATACGGACCGTACGCCCATCCCCTATTCTCCATATTAAACCCTCTTGGAGTAGTTCCATAGCCGACAATAGACTTCTCCACGCATAGGCGCGGAAGGCCGACTGCCCAATTTGGTCCCAACAATGAGTTCCGTGGGTAATATTTAGCTTTAATGATTTTACCAGCTAGGCTTTCCTCATCCTGCATTAATCTCCAACATTGTTTTGCCAATAAAGCTTTATTAAAGCAGCAAAGGTCACGGAAACCCATACCTCCTTGTGATTTTGATACCCCCATCCTCTCCCAACTCATCCAGTGAATTTTTCTATCATTGGCCTTATGTCCCCACTAGAATTTTTGCATGATGGAATTTAATTCCCTACACAACTCCTTAGGAAGGAGGAAGATGCTCATGCTATAAGTGGGGATTGCTTGTACCACCGCCTTAAGAAGGACTTCTTTGCCCGCTTGGGATAAGAACTTCATTTTCCAATCCGAGACTTTCTTCTTAACTCTCTCAACTATAGAGTGAAACTCACTAACCCTTGACCTCCCAACCAAAGTGGGGAGGCCCAAATATGTATCAAAGCGCTGTGAGGCTGGGATACCCGCCAATTGTATCAAGAGTTCACGAACCTCCTCCTTTGTATTTCTGCTGAAGAAAATTGACGTCTTTTCTTTGTTAAGCCGTTGCCCCGATGCCCTTTCATATAGCTCTAAAATCCCTGACAAACACTCCCACTCTGCTTGGTTCGCCTTGCAAAAAAGGAGACTTTCATCAGTAAAAAATAAGTGATTTAGTTTTGGACCTCCTACCAATGTCGGAACACCCCTCAAAACTCCCATTCGTTCTGCTTTCTGAAACATTGAGCTCAGCGCTTCTGCACACATAATAAATAAATAGGGGGATAGGGGGTCCCCTTGATGGATCCCTCTGGATGGGTGAATGTACCCCACATGAGTTCCATTGATTAGAATGGAATAATGAATTGTAGTAATACAATTCATAATCAGCTTAATCCATCTGTGATCAAAACCCAATTTTCCCATGGTTTCTGCCAAAAACGACCACTCCACTCGGTCGTACGCCTTGCTCATATCAATCTTGATGGCCATAAAACCTTCCTTACCCCACATGCGAGAGTGCATAGTATGTAAGGTTTCATAGGTAGCCAAGATATTGTCTGAAATGAGCCGACCTGGTATAAAAGCACTTTGGTTACTTGAAATAATTTGGGGAAGAATTTTTTTCAGCCTATTTGCCAACACTTTAGATAATATCTTATACACCACATTACACAAACTAATAGGCTGAAATTCCGTGACTTTTGTGGGGTTTTTTATTTTTGGGATCAAAACAATATGAGTATAATTTATATCTTCATCAATAAAACCAGTAGTAAAAAAATGCATAATAGCCTCACAAACCTCCTGGCCTACCACCTCCCACTGTTCTTGATAGAAGCACGCTGAAAAGCCGTCCGGGCCCGGTGACTTGAGCGGCCCCATGTCTTTTAAAGCTGCAATAATCTCCTCCTTAGTCATGTTTTGAAGCAGCCTCTCATTCATTTCCACCGAGACCATTCTTGGCAAAGCCTCAAGGCATTGAGAGAATTCCACCGGTTGTGAAGTGGTAAAAATATTTTGGAAGTGCTTAATAAATGCTGATTGGACAGCTTCTGGAGTAGTACACCATCTTCCCTCCCCATCTGAAATGCACTGAATTGTGCTCGCCTTCTTTCTTTGATTAACACAGGCATGGAAATATTTTGAGTTTCTATCTCCCAGTTTCAGCCAATGTTCTTTCGCCATTTGTCTCCATTTCAGCTCATCCCGTTCCAGAATTTCATCCACTTCTGCTTGTAGCGTTTTGATGGAGTTAACGTCTAAGAGGCCATCATCTCCATAAAGCTTTTGTAACTCTCCCACCTTTTGGTTTATTATGTTTTCAGATGTGCCCTTGTTTATTTTCCTCCAGACCAACAGCTTCTTTTTACTTCTTTCCAAATTGCTTTTGACCGTTTCCCAAGCACTTCCACCCACCACCTTTTTTCTCCAGACCTTCCTGACCTCCTCTCTTGCCTTCACATTTTTCCCCCACTTTGCATCATATCTAAATCTTTTATGTCTGGACTGGGGCAGTCCCTTTTGCTTCTGAAAATAAATATCCAGTGGGGTATGGTCCGAGCAGACCGAGGCTAGAGCTTCTACTTGTCTTATAGGATAACGTCTAATCCATTCTTCATTTGCCAATACTCTGTCTAGTCTCTCCTTTACAAACTGGCCATCACTCCTCATATTGCACCATGTAAATTCAGGTCCTTTAAAGCCCAAGTCCCATAGTTGACAGGCTTCCAAAGTAGACCGGAAAGCCTCCATTTGGTTTTTTGCTTTTCTGACTGCACCATACTTCTCCTTTTCCTCCAATATTTCGTTGAAATCACCTAAGCATAACCAAGCCTCAGGGGGATATATTCGCAAATGCTTCAGAAGAGCCCATGCATCATGACGCTTCCACACATTGGGTTGGCCGTAAAACCCAGTGAACTTCCACGGCTGGCCATTAACTTCAGATTGCACCACAGCATTGATATGTCTCCTGCTATAATTTTGAATCTCCACAGAAATATCATTGCTCCACAAGAGAGCTAAACCCCCACTTCTTCCGACACTATCCACCGAAAAATCACTAACAAAACCTGTTCGAACTCTAATTGCTGCCATTCTCCGAGCTGATAATTTGGTTTCCATTAAGAACACCAAATTGGGTCTCTTAGTCTTTACCAAACGGCAAAGATCCCGAACTGTCCGAGGGTTCCCAAGCCCTCGGCAGTTCCAACTTAAGGCTCTCATGATGCTTGGCAGGGCTGTGAGCCAGCCACCGCCTGAGTCTGCAGCTCCTTCTCCACTTCCATCGCCGTCGGTTTTCCCCTCTTATTCGAAGAGCCACCGACCTCTTTGCTTTCCACCCCATCATCGAAAGTCTCCTCCTCCAACGTCCCAATTGGGCAGCTCTTTAGTCGTCGTTTTTTGGTCTGACATGGACCCCTTTGATCCATTAGGTGGTGAGCAAAGAGAGTAGCCATGTTAGCAATTGGCTGCTCCGTAACATCTTCATCTACCAGCACTGTTCCACGTGTACCCTTGGTGGACATTACCCCTTCGTTGGATTCCTTCCGCTTAACTTTGATGGACTTACGTGTCTTCTCTGTTTTTGCCTTTTGCATGCCAAAGGATTTTGGTATATTCTCATCAAGAGAACTATTCTCCAGAATCTGCGCTGCCCCTTCCCCATCAGATTTTTGCATTGAATTCAGCGCACCTATCTTGGCCTCTTGTGGGAAATTAATTCCCTCATCACTTTCCCACCTTGCATGTTCGCCTCTTGCACGTTTTTCCGCCAAATCTGCTATGTCATTACTATTATTCTCCATAACCGTTCCGCCATTTTTGTTACCGTTATGGGAATTATTTCCTGAGGAAATATTCTCATAATCAATATTCGTGCAATTTTGGGGATGCCCAAAATTTCCGTTTCGAGTCTCCCCATCGAAACGTCTCTCCGTCGACCCAGCATTCCGGTGAACCTCTACCCACGAGCCCCCACTCCTCTGTCGATCACTCCCTTCCAGTGTCTCCGCATCTTCTCCATGTCCCCACTGGCCCTTATCCGTCCCTCTCAGGGGTGGACTCACCCTCAACCATGGACCGTATTGCAGTTTCGTGGCATCCCCGGAGACGCTCCGTGGTTCCTTGACCGGGCAAGCCTAACCTCCGTGACTGATCCTCCCACACCGATAACAATACCAGGGTATATTCTCGTATTGGAAGGGTGTCCTAATAGATTTATTCTCCAACTTCAGAATTCTCCCCCTAGCGAGGGGTTGAAGAACATCGATTCTGATTTTCACCCGCAAATATTTGCCCCATCCAATACCATCTTCGTTTGTATCCACATCCTCCACTATACCCACCGTAGCCCCCAGCTTCATCCCCGTAACTTTCCCCATACAAGCCAGGGGTAAGTTGAACATTCTGATCTAGAACGCTACCTGTGTGAAAACAATCTGAGTTGGTGGCGTTAAGCCATCAAACTCCTCTACCGCAAATAGATTTCCCTCAAAAATCCAGGGTCGCCTCTCTAACACTCTAGACTTGTCCCAGAAGTGTTCGAACTGAATAAGAAAAATATTGTCTCCTAACACACGAAAAGATAAATGCCCAGTAGGCTTTCACCACCGAATCAGTTTGGCTCTGATGGTCTCTTTATTGACTAATCGATCCCCCAAAAGTTTTCCCACCAAACAGTCTTGACCCTTATGAACCACCTCCACCACATCCTCTATTCTTTCCTCCACTCCAGCACTTTCTTCCTCCATGAGTGTAAGATTATCCCACATTTTCACGAGATCGTCCGCCACATTGCCTCTGTTCATCATCGTTTCTTCTTTGGTTGCCCTCACAATCGTAAAAGACGTGAGAAAAGTTTGCTTCTCATCTAGCAGCCAGAGCCCTAGAGAGAAAATTTTAAAACTAAGACTACCTAAAAGCCCTGATTAGGTAGTCTATTAGCAAATCTATATGAAAAATTAGACAGATGATTCTAATTTATAATTAAATGAAAAGCAATTAAGATGGATGGCCATTAGCAAATCTATATGAAAAAAAAAGTGGAAACTTCACAAAACCAACCATGAAAGCACAATTTGAAGTTAAAAAATCCTCAATTAAGGTATCAAACTTTTAATTTCTTTCAATTATCCTATTTTGTTAGCATTTTATGTTAAATATTGTTAAATTTTCAAAACACTCCTTTTTTTTATTATAAAAAAAATATAATAAAAATTGAAAAGATTCATACGTTTATTTATTTATTTTTATAAAAACATATCTTTGCACTATTTTTGCAACATTTTACAATTTTTTTATTTTTTGAAAATAAAAAAGAAAAATAGTATTTTGGGAATTTTGACAAAATTTAACGGAATAAAGTAATTGAAAGAAATTGAAAGTTCGATACCTTTTAATAATTGAGATTTTTTAAACTTTAGAGGAGTAGTGTCAAAGCGAGTGGAAGTTTAGGGAGATTTTATGAAGTTTCCCCAAAAACATATGTCCATATGAATTTATATTAAAAGAAATTTCTAGGGTATTCTACTATTAGTAGATTTATTTAAATCTCAACCCTATTCAAAACAATAATTAGGGCTAAATACTTTATTCACCCTTATGGTTTAACTTCTTTATTTTTTGCTTTCTGGGGTTTACTGTTTATCACAGGAGGTATCTTTGGTTTGTCTAAAGATGGAAATGGTACCTTCGTCAAATTTTTGTCCAAAATTTGGTGGAACGCCACATCAGCACCAATAAAAAATTGACACGTGTCCATTTAATTAATTAAAAAAATAATTTTGTTTTTTAAAAAAATTAAAAACATTAAAAATAATATTTAATAAAAAAAGAAAAAAAAAATTTGGGGTGGCTCTTGGCCATTTGGAGGGTGGCTAGCCACCCTATTTGGTCGGATTGGGGGTGGCCGAACCACCCTATGGTCTATGTGGGTGGTTCGGCCACCCAGAGTAAATGGGGGTGGCTGAAATCACCCCAAATGGCCGAAGAAATAGCAAAGATCCAACCGGCAACAGAAGATCCGATTCTCATCAACTAAGAATATCGGGTTTCCGACCAATGATGGGTTGCATGGAATGTAGCAATGGTTGAAGATGGGAATCAAGAGCGGAGCTCTCTTTAATGCATTCCTGGCAACCCATAAGGCCTTTTCCAGGTCGGCCGGTCTCGGGCCCCAAGTCTTAGACCAGAGTGTTTCGAGCGATCTGGAAGGTCCAGCGAGGCGCGGAGGTAGAGCCGAGCGCCAGTGGCACGCCAGGTGAGGAAGCCAGGGCTGACAAGCAAGCCAGCAGAGAGGACCGCTCGAAGGTTAGGTGGGAAAACAAACCCAAACTCCACCTCAGCCTTTGTGAACTCAGCATCTAAGAGCTCAGGTTGTACTTGAATACCCGAATTCTGAAAGGTGGATCATGACCTTCTTGGCCAGAGAAGCGAACGAAAAAAGACTGTTGCGAATGGGGAGTGATGTAGCGCCACCCCAATAGGGGTGGATTGGGGTGGCCAAAACCACTCCTAAACCCATTGGGGGTGGTTTCGGCCACCCCATTGGGGCCCTTGGGCCACCATGGGGGTGGCTCACCACCCCCAACCTAGCCCTTTGGGGGTGGCCGAGCCACCCCCTTGGCCATATCGGTTGTAATCACCCTAGCATAGTTGAGTACCATGTCAACTTATAAAATGACACTGCCAAAGCATTCATCTTCTTCCATCTTGCACTATATCTTGTCAAGCCATTTGTGTGTAGACCTGCCCAAAGTCTTTAAGATTTCCAAAGTATGATACGATCCTAAGTGTTCCACATGACTTAAGTACAAGCTTAATCATGTGTATATAAGTTCTTGAGTACACTGCCCTTGCAAGCTAATTTTTAAGGGTGAGTTACATCGAAAATTTGTATAATTTGGTATCAAAGTGATGCAGCCTCATTAAGTGGGAAGCAAATAAAACAATACAAGAATAAGGAGAAATAATTCTTAGATCTTGAGTCTATCAAGGATCTGAGAATTCTTCTCAAAACTATAGAGTTTATCTAAGGTTTTAAGACAAAATATGAAGAAAACTCCACTGAGTAATTCTTATTTAGAGAAAACTGATCAAATAACATAAACTGTCTTTTCAAGACGCTATAATCATGTATTTATAGCCCCAAGACTCCTAATACTAGTAAAGGACGGAAATAAGGCTCCCAAAAACCCTAATCCTAGTAAAACAAGTAAACAAAGTTGGTTTAAAGCAAATTACAGCGAAAATTAACATAGATTACCCCGAGTGCACTCGGTCCCAGGTATAGTACGATCGGTAGCACTACTAGGGACTTGTGCGCTATACCGTGCGCTCGATCACAGGCTCGGTCGTACTTCCAGGGACTTTGGCGCTCGATCACTGATGCAGGGGTGGATCGATCGTAGTTCCAGGGACGACCATCTCCATATCAAGTGCATTGCGCTAGATCACAGTTCTAGGAACTACCTCCGTTGCCGCGCGAGTCTGGGAACGTGTCACCATCTTTTGGGGCGTCTTCACACAATCATCCATTCTGGTCTTCCTCATATACTCCCGGGCATTGTAGTCTACGTCATCCTCCCTAGGTTGAATAGAATTCGCCCTCAAATTCGCATCCTCCTCCAACGAGTCTTCCATAAACGGCACAAGATGCTTGACATTGAACACATCGGACGCCTTGATGTGGCTGAGCAATTTCAACTGATATGCATTGGGGTTGATCTTCTTCACAATCTCTATTGGACCAATCTTGCGAGCCGCTAGCTTATTGTACTCACCAATAGGAAATCTATCTTTAGTTAGAATTGCCCACACAAAATCACCTTCTTCAAATTCCAAAGCACGACGCTTCTTGTCCGCATCCGCCTTGTACTTCGCCATTGATTCTTGTAGATTCTTGATGGTTAACTTGTGACCCTCTTGTATTTACGCAATAAGATCCTCCGCCTTGGTGTGCATCCTTTTTAAATTAGGAAGAGGTGCTAAATCCAGTGGTGCTCTAGAATTACTCCCATAGATGATGGTGAACGGACTAAGGTCGGTGCTCCGGTTGACGGACTGATTGTAAGCGAATTCAGCTTGGTACAACTGCTGGTCCCATGACTTGAGGTGCTCACCCACCAAGCTCCTAAGTAATGCCCCCAATGACAGATTAACAACCTCCGTTTGCTCGTCCGTTTGTGGGTGGTCAGCACTACTGAAATCAAGCCTTGTGTGAGATAACTGCCATAAGCACCGCCAAAAGTGGCTAAAGAATCGCATGTCACGGTTGGAAACTATGGACAGTGGTAAGCCATGGAGGCGGTAGACCTCTCGAAAATATAATTGCGCCATGTTCACAGCATCGGCAGTCTTTTTACATGCAATAAAATGAACCATCTTAGAAAATCGATCAACTACCACAAAGATGAAATCATTACCTTTTTGGGTCCGAGGTAAACCCAACACAAAGTCCATGTTCACATTAGTCCATGGGCCCTCCAGAATAGGTAGTGGCATATATAAAATGACATTTATAGTCACTCATTTTGATACTTGGCAGACCCTACAACAGCGCACCAATTTCTCCGCCTCCTTCCTCATGCTCGGCCAATAAAACTTATCTGCCACCAATTGGAAAGTTTTGTCACACCCCATGTGCCTTTCATTATGGCGCTCTTGAATAATCATCAATCGAAGACTGCCGTCGGGAATGCATAGCTGAGTGCCTTTGAAGAGGAACCCATTATGTAGCCCAAAATCACTTTGAACCCCCAAAGATACATCATCAACAATAGGGCCAAAAAGAGGGCCAGTTGATAAAGAATCCTTTAAAAGGTCAAACCAATTACCTCATTCTCCATGTTGGTCAAAAGCGTCGACTTCTGGCTAAAGGCGTTGGCCACCTTGTTCAAAGTTCCTGACTTGTGTTTGATGGTGAAGGAGAATTGTTGCACATATGCAGTCCACTTTGCATGCCGGGAGGATAGTTTATCTTGACTATTGAGGTGCTTCAACGCCTCATGATCCGAGTACAAGATAAAATCATTGTAGGCTAGGTAAGAGCTCTAATGCCTCAATGATTGCACCAATGCGTAAAACTCCACATCATAGGTGCTATAGTTGAGCCTTGAGCCACTCAACTTTTCACTAAAGAATGCTACCGGTCTTCCACCTTGACTCAATACTGCTCCAATGCCGACTTTGGAAGCGTCACAATGCAACTCAAATGGCAATTCAAAATTCGAAAGGACAGGCAATGTGGCTGATGTCAACTTGAGTTTAATCAACTCAAATGCTTCAGTAGCCGCCTCACTCCAAGAGAATTTTCCCGCCTTCATGCACTCCCTGATAGGCGCCATGGTGGTGCTAAAATCATGAATGAAATGCCTATAAAATGAAACCAATCCATGGAAACTTCTCACCTCATGTAATGTAGTAGGAATGGGCCAATCCCGAACGCCCGCCACTTTCGATTCGTCACCGCCAACACGTCTTTAGATACCACATAGCCAAGAAAAAGCATTGAATCTATCATGAATCTGTTTTCCACTCATCACTTGGCCGCACTCGAATTTGATGATACCCACTCCTTAAATCCAGCTTGGTGAATATCGTTGCCCCACTCAATTGGTCCAACAAATCATCCAACCGAGGAATAGGAAACTGATACCTCACAGTGATCTTGTTGATGGCTCTACTATCCACGCACATCCTCCATGAACCATCATTCTTGGGAGTGAGTAAAGTTGGTACCGTACATGGGCTCAAACTTTCTCGAATATGCCCTTTGGCCAATAACCCCTCCACTTGTTGCCTCAACTCTTCATGATCTTTGGGGCTCATGCGGTAGTGCGGTTGGTTAGGTAGACTCGATCCTGACACCAAATCAATTTGGTGCCGTATGTCACGAAAATGGGGTAGGTCATCGGGTAATTCTACCGAAAATACGTCTGCAAATTCTTTTACTAACCCCTTGGCTTCTTCTAGAACCTCTTCTATTTTATTGCCTTCTTTACCCATTAGTAGGTACCCATATTCTGATTCTAGCAACTCCTTAATGAACTCATGTCTAGTCAACAGAGTTTGACCCATCCCTACTGAAAGTTTGGGCCCTTCTCCCATTCAGGTAGGAGAGTGAGCTTCACATTATCCACCAAAAAACTGTAGGTGTTCTTCTTTCCGTCATGATGCGCATTCTTATCATATTGCCATGGCCTCCCAAGTAGTATGTGGCATGCATCCATTGCCACCGCTACACCTTATACTTATACCTCTTCCTAATGGAAAAGTTCACAAGGCAACGTTTAGATACAATTAACTCGTTGCCCTTTTTGAGCCACTCCAAGCGATATGGTGTAAGGTGCTTCTCCGTCTCAAGGCCCAACTTCCGAACCGTTTCTTCAGCCACGATGTTCTCATAGTTGCCCCCATCAATAACAAGTTTGCATCCCTTACCTTCAACCGTGCAAATTGTGTGGAAAAGATTATGGTGCTGCCCGTCATCCCCCTCTACCTTCCGAGGTGTATAACATATCTTCCTAACCATCAATAGAGGAGTGTCATCCATAGTAGCAAATTCTTTGTTGACCCCACCGAAGTCGTCAAAATTTGCTTCTTGCTCATCTCCATAGCCTTGCTCATTGAAGGCTTTTCCCGAATCCACGAATAGGCCCTTACCATACTTCTCCCTCTTGCGACAATCCGCCATCCGGTGACACAACTCCCCACATCGATAACACTTGGGACCGGTTGTAGCCCTGGGTCGGCTTGGTTGCCCCACGGTTGCGGAATTTTTACTTGGACCGGTCAATTAAGGAGAGGTTTCCCAAGCTGTGAATGACCCCTTGATCGGTTGTAGCTTCCAGTGCCGCCACGCCCAAATGTGTTTAAAGACTCTCGTGCTGACGCCTTCTCAATTAACAACGCCCTTTGGTGGGCCTCCGACACCTTGGCGGGATCAAAGAGGTTCAATGTATCTTGGATTTGTGGCCACAAACCCCCAATATACCGGGACTCTAATTGTTCATCCGACTCGGACAAATCAACTTGTGTCAATAACTTGTAGAACTCTTCCGTGTACTCATCCACGGACTTCGAACCTTGACTCCAATTTTGCAGCCGTTGATACATCGTTCGGAGATAATTGTGGGGCAAAAAGGTGGGTCGCATCTTCCTCAACAATATCTCCCAATCGTCGAGCTTTCTCTTGCCTTTTCGCGCCCTAGCTTGCTTCAACTGCTGCCACCATGTTGCAACCCTTCCTCGGAACTTGGTTGAGACCAAAGAAACTCGTCGATCTTTCGGTACCCTTTTCAAGTCGAGAATCTCTTCAATTGCCGCCACTCGATCTAGGAATTCCTTTGGTTGAAGACCCTCTTGGAATTCTAAAATCTCAAGTTTGAATCCGCTTTCCCACCGATTAGCATGAGCTTGCGCAGGGGGTTGACGACCCTACGTTTGGCGCTCCGCAAAAGGGTTTGCAGATCCATACCCATTATCGTCATCGTCTTCCTCCAGCATGTGTGGTGGGGGTCGGCGTCAACGCTAGTCATGGAGGCATGCGTCGGCCAGTTGGGTGGTGAGGTCTTCAATCTGATCCCTCATAGCCGCAATCTGCCCTTCCTCGCGCCTTCCCTCTTATTCTTCATGACCTGAAACATTGCATTCATACATGTCGTGCAACCTTGCAAAGCGGTTGCGCTTCCTTCCTCTTGTGTTTGGAGCCATGTAAAGTGACTGAGCTCTGATACCAACTGATGCAGCTTGACTAGGTGGGAAACGAATAAAACAATACAAGAAGAATGATAAATAATTCTTAGATCTTGAGTCTATTAAGGATCTAAGAATTCTTCTCAAAACTATAGAGTCTATCCAAGGTTTCAAGGCAAAATATGAAGAAAACTCCTCTGAGTAATTCTTATTTAGAGAAAACTGATTAAATAACATAAATTGTCTTTTTAAGAGGCTATAATCATGTATTTATAGCCTCAAGACTCCTAATACTAGTAAAGGATGGAAATAAGGCTCCTAAAAACCCTAATGTTAGTAAAACAAGTAAACAAAGTCGGTTTAAAGCAAATAACAACGGAAAATTAATATAGATTACCCCGAGTGTGCACGATCGCAGCTATAATGCATTCGATCGCACTACCAAGGACTTGTGCGCTTGACCGTGCGCTCAATCACAGGCTTGGTCCCATTTTCAGGGACTTCTGCGCTCGATTGCTGATACAGGGGTGCATCGATTGCAATTCTAGAGACGACCTTCTCCATATCTGGTGCACTGCGCTCGATCACAGTTCTAGGGACTACCCTCGTTGCCGTGCGAGTCTGGGAACGTGTCACCATCTTTCAGGGTGTCTTCAAACAATCATCCATTCGGGTCTTCCTCATATACTCACAGGCATTGTAGTCTACAACACAAAGCCATACACCAAGTCATGGGGTTAAGTCATATAGTGGGTCATCACTACTAAAAAACCGGACGTTAATGTCATTTGTTTTAGCGTACTTTCACAACAATGACACTAATTAACATCTTTTCTTGTTTTATTAAAGTTCAATTTACTTTAGGGAATGCTCTCAAAAGCTAGTTGCGTCAAAAAAAGTGCAAACACAAGTGTAGGCTCTAACAAGTAATAAATTCTCATTAAGTACGAAGTCGATCCACAGGGAATAGTAGATACCAAAATAAAATTTCTATTATTTTGTAGAAAAGTAATGTTTCTTTTTTTTCAATAAAAAGTAGAGCAATTGAGTAAATAAAGTTAAATTATCCAATCTATATTAATAAAAATAGAGCTAAAGAAAATTAATAGGAAAAGCACTAGGGATTCAATGATCCACTTAGCATTCTACGTATTTTTTAGACATATTTCTTTTAGCTCAACTAGGTAGAAAATCAATTCTCCTAATCAGAATATTTAATAGTAAAATACTAGTAAAAAATAACTAAAGAAAATTGAATATGAGTTTGATTAAAAAAATAATAATTTCAATAACATGTTACAATAAATTAAGCATTCAATATATTTTCGAATCATAGCAAATTAAACAAAGTAAGCATTTGATATAAAGAAAAATCTTAAAATATTCTCATGAAATTATTCTCAAATTAAAGTTATCTCCAATATTCAATCATTAATCTATGAAAAACAAATAAATAGTCTAAAAATACAATAAAGATAATAGGCTTCACCTGGACCTTAGCAAGAGGATTAGCTATTAATCATCATGAAAATAAATTCTAGGGTTAAATACCTTATTCACTCATGTGGTTTAATTTCTTTATTTTTTTGACTCTTAGGGTTTACTTTTTATCACAGGAGGTCATCTTGGTTTGTCTAAAGACGGAAATGGTCATTTCATCCAAAATTTGATGGAACGCCACATCAGCACCAATCACGGTTTGACATGTGTTCATATAATTAATTAAAAAAAAAATAAAAACACAAAAGAAAACATTAAAAAATTATATTTAATTAATTTTTTTTTTTAAAGAATAAAAAATTTGGGGGTGGCAATTTGGCCATTTAGGGGTAGCTGTCCACCCCCTTTGGCCATGGGTATAGTTCGGCAATCCCAAGGTCCAAATGAAAAAAAAAAAGAAAAATTTGCCGGAAAATCCTTGGGGGGGGGGGGGGGGGGGGTGAATCACCCCATGGCCAATTTTTTTTTCCTTTTTTAAAATTTAATTAAATATAAATTTTTTTTAATCTTTTTTAGTATTTTTAATTTTAAAAAAATTATTATTTTTTTAATTAATTATATAGACATGTGTCAAGCCGTGATTGGTGCTGAAGTGGCATTTTGTCAAATTTTGGACGAAATTTTGACAGAGAGACCATCTCCCTCTTTTGGCAAACCAGAGAGACCTCTTGTGGTAAAAAGTAAACCCTAGGGGTCAAAAAATAAAGAAATTAAACCACATGGGTGAATAAGGTATTTAATTCTAAATTCCATAATCAAAATGCTTATAGTAATTACCTTTTGATATTAAATGAAGATTCCAAATTGAATGTTTGGCATTGTACAGAGCATTTTGCTCAATTTGATTGTTATATTAATGAAGAGATAACTCGTTAAGAAAAAAAAAAGGTGACAATTTATTCATATCAATATTTATTATATTACTATTTATTATATTACTATTTACTATGTCTAAAATAATTTATCACAACATTATGACAAATATGCTAAGTAATGAAATGGTAAAATCTCAATCGTTTGGATTAGAAAACAATGTTTAAGATTAAATAAAACTACTTATGGCCTGTTTGAGTGTGCGTTTGAGGGACTTAAACATGTGTTTAACACTTTAAAAGTCAATTTAAAAAAAGTATTAGTTTAGTAAAATAAATTGAAAGCGCTTTTAAGGGTCAAAAAAGCAATAAAAACAAAAAACAAAAAACACCAAAACTCACTTAAAAATAAAATTTTGCCAAAAGATATTTTTTTGACCTAAAAGATGCATCCTTCAAATACAGATGATGAACCTGGACATCATGTAAGTACTATTTTTTGTGCTCAATCGGAGATAAGTCTACGCTATTGTAGTGATGCAAGCAAGTTAATAGGATCATTATTTCATGCAGTATGCAATACTTCGAACAAAAGCTTATCCCGAAAAAAAGCTTGATGGAATTGAATAGTACATTTCCTTATTGAACTCAACAGGAATCATTGGACCCCAGTATAGGGCATTCCAATTGACAATTTCAAACGGTCTTGACAGCATAAAAACAGGTTTCACGGTAATTCTCTAATGTAAAATAGCTTTTCAATAGTGATGAATTTTTTTTTCTTCTTATATTCGAACAGAAAAAGTAATTCAAATAATGTAAATTTATTTTAAGGTAAATCCTTTATTGTTCAAAGACAACCAGACTTGGCTATTTACTTATGTCACGGTGGGTTTTAGTAGATAATTGTGTCGAGTAATTTCCTTTTCCTTTTCCTTTTCCTTTGTTACATTTTTCTTGAACTTAACCAGATTGATGGAAGAACACAATGTTTTAATCAAGATTGTCCCGGATATGCACAAATCAGTTATGAGATACCTCTAGATTGGACCTTCGTTAATCCAGATGGAAAAAACTATTCCGAAAATTTGCGAATCAGTAAGGTAAGAAAATTAATATGTGCATAACGTTCAATTCATTGGTTTACGAAACCAATCCAATGAAAAAAGCAGAGAGCCATAACTACATGTTCTTATAATTGAATACAATTTTATTTAATGGCTTCCACATGGTAGGAAATAAGTTGCGAACCAAATTCAACAGAATTTCTTTGGACATTGTACATCACTGAGCATAATTCTATAATTGGATTTTGGCCCCCAACACTACTTGGAAAATTAAGCAAGTATGCCAATCAAGCTGAGTCAGCTGACTGGGGAGGAGAAGTTTATAGTCCATTAGACGACCCTAGTCCCCCAATGGGCACTGGTATTCTTCCACATACAAAGTCTTGGAACACAGTTTATTCAGCTCATAGCTAGTGGATTGCATGTGCATATGAGAATGCAAAATTTTATTTTGTCAGTCCAATTGATACTGAGCTGTATGCATCTGATCCACAGACATACAATATTGTAGATACTGGATATCATGATGAAAATTGGAAACATTTGATTGTATATGATGTTCCTGGTGGAATCAAAAGAGCTTGAGTTGTATTTTAACATCCCATTTTCATAATAATGATTTTTCTCAAATTTTTAATTTTTTTTTTTTTATTGTACCATCATTCTGTTCACATTTAAGTGGGTTGCATATGTTGGATTTATTGGTAGAATGCAACTTTTATATATTAGGGAGCTTGATCTCTCAGGAATAGAATGATTTTCATTTTTTTTTAAGCTTTAATCTAACTACATCTCTATTGTCGTCTTAATTTTAGCTCAATTTCTCATTTATGATAATTTTTTACTCATTAATTCATGTATGTAGGTCATTCTCAGATCTTGAAACCTCATACATTAAAACTTTATTAAATGACCCGTGCATTTGTAGATCTATACCTTAAACCCTACAATATGCAAACTAGAGGTAAAAATCATCAAATTAACTCAAAGTTTCATACGTCCCCAAGGGGTAGCTCAATCGACTATGGACCACGCTTCATGAAACGGAGGTCACTAGTTCGAATCCCTCTTTCCTTGTATGGACATGTTAAAAAAAAAAAAAGAAAAAAAAAAAAAAAACTCAAAGTTTCATATTTTGTTACCTTAAAAACCTGCTCCCCGAAAATCTTGGTTAACAAAGTTTAAACTTTGCTGTTTTCCTCCTCTGCTTGTTTTCTAATGACATGCACTATTCATCACGTGATTGATATTGAAGGCAAGGATTTCTACACTGCTTGGAATAAGGCTTAAGCTAATAGAAATATATAGATTTAATCATTTAATTTATAATCTAACACTTTGGCTGTGCGACAAACGCTTAGGCAACTAGATTTTCCTCTGATTTTTATGCTACACATTTATGCTGCATTTGGTCTCTAGTGAAGTAGATCCTGCGTTCTCAAAATTTTCACTTTTCATAGTAGTTTGTAGAAAAAAATGCAAAAAACAGTGTTCTGTGCTCTGCAAGATATGTGATTAATGCATACATGATTAGCTTACATTTTGATTTCTTTTCTTTTCTTTGGGGGCTTTGGTTACAGTTACAGTTCTGCAATGCCAGTGCCTCCAGCTGCTTGGCCAATTCCACCTCGTCCCCAGCCCTGGTACCCACAGCTAGGGGTGTAAACGAGCCGAGCTTGAGCGAACTTCCCTTGTTCAGGCTTGGCTCATTTAAATTTTACTTGAGCTCGAGCTCGAGTCAAGCTCAAGGGCGAGCTCAAAAAATTGAGTTCGAGCTAATAATAAGTTGAGCCGAGTTAGCTCGCGAGCTGGCTCTTATATTTAATGTTTTTGTTTTAATTTTTTTTTAAATTTCAAGTACTCTTAAACAGCTTAAGACGTTAGTTTGCATATGAGTATTTGCTTAGCCTGGATAGTCGAGTATGAAGCCTGAGTCAATACAGCAAGGCATTTGGTTTCAAAGAGAGAGGATATGCATCCTTTTATAGATAAGCAAACTTGGAGATTGATGTTTTCTTAACAATGTGAGACAAGTTAACAGGTTGCATTCAGACTGCATTGGGACAACGCCCCCTACAAAAAAATATTTTTTTAACATCTCTCTCTCAATCCCCCTCACTAGTCACAACGGATCTTCCACTTGAACTCTAATTTCCCACTTTCTCACTCTCGCTCACCAGACAGGTAGTGATAGTGTTTGGGTCTGTTTGATTCTTCAATAGTTTATGTTTTTCGCAATCTCCCTCAATAGTTTCTGCTTGATTCTTTTTCCTTTCGTTTGAGTCTGCTCTAATTAAATCGAGGTCTTTTTGATGATTGCTCTCTCTCTCTTTGATCATGAGGGGTCTAAAATTTTTCATTATCTAATGCTTAAATATAAATGCAATTTTAAGGTTTTAATAATTATGAGATTTATAATTAATTATGTATTACTTAGTTTATATATATATATATATACACGAGCTTATACGAGCTGTTCACGAGCTTAGCCGAGTCGAGCCGAGCTAGTTTCGTTTAATATTCGAGCCAGGATTTGTGTTCATGAAGTGCTTCATTTAATATTCGAGTCGAGCACGAGCCGAGTTTATGCGAGCCGAGCCCGAGCTTGCTCGCGAGACGCTTCGCTCACTTAACAGCCCTACCCACAACATCCAGCTGTTTCAGTTCCTCCTCCTCCCCCATTGGGTTATGCACAACAACCATTGTTTCCTGTGCCGAATGCGAGGCCTCCTTTGCAGTCACCGGCATCATCTGCACTACAGCCTTCACAGATAACTCCTCCAGGACTGCCCGTGTCCACCCCTTCTGCCCCTGTATCACAACCATTGTTCCCTGTTATTGTGAACAATAATATACCTACTCAAAGTTCACCTTTTTCTGCTCCTATGCTTTCAACAAGTATTATGTCAAGCTCTCCAGCAGAACTTAAAGGCTCAATTGATCCACATTCAGGTGCTAATGCTTTGGTGACAAGTAACTACCAAGCACCTAACATTCCAGGTTGGATATGTTTTACAATTGATTTCTGCAAATTGGTTTTTTCAATTCTGGCTTTCTATTGATTCTCATAGTGGTTGATTTTGGAAATAGGTCTCGAATTGAGTTTTACAAAAATTTCAGAATACTGTAACAAATTGTTAGGTTGTGATTAAAATAATTTGAAAATAAACGATTAATCAAGAAATTATGTCATAATATATAGTCATGTTGTTTGAGTTGTACTGGCATGGCTAGATGTTAATTTACATTGGTGGAAACAATCGTGTGTATTCAATCATGTTTAATTGAACTGCTACCTTGTATCTCTTAGTTTGGAGACTTAACAACGCCATACATAGGAGTCCAAATTGGTATCTCCTTTGTTTTATTTAATTATATCTACAAGAAATCTATCTAAATACTGTTATTCTATGAATTTGACTCTCTCTCTCTCTCTCTCTATCTATATATATATATATATGTGTGTGTGTGTGTGTGTGTGCATGTGTCTACACATATACCTACAAAATCATCACCTATTAAATGTGAAATCAACCAACTATTACGATAGGAATAACTTTGCTGCTGTTGTGCATTAGTTGGGCCACAATGCTACTTCAATTTGGTTTGTTTTGGTTATAAGGTGGCTGGGTAATTTTCAATGGATTCCAGTTCAAGAAGTTGAACTTTGATAACTAGGTGTTTGGCTGCTTTGGTGTGGACTTGCCCAAAAATACATCTCACTCCTAATTGGTGTCTTCATAGTTTATAATTATGTTGATTTTGTGAATCTCTGTAATTTAATGTATTTTTTTGAACTTACATTAGGTGGGCCGTTGAGCAATTCCCATTCTTATGCATCTGGTCCAAATACTGGTGGTCCTTCAATTGGACCACCCCCAGTAATTGCAAACAAAGCTCCTGCCACTCAGCCAGCCACTAATGAAGTCTATCTAGTTTGGGATGATGAGGCAATGTCCATGGTTAGTTGTTTTCTCCAAATGCCCATTATGGATGCTTTTGTCTATTATCATTGCTAAATTGGTACACCTGGTTATTGCAGGAGGAAAGAAGAATGTCCCTAACGAAGTATCAGGTGCATGATGAAACTAGCCAGGTAAGTTATACTACCTCTTTAATATATGGAGATGGTTTCGCATCTAACCCAATGGGTAGGCTTTACTTTTCGTGTTTTCAGATTCAATTCTTTACGCTTTCTTTCCTATTTGGAGAGGTATTTTCTGTATGAATCTTCAATTGCTTCCTCTTTAAAAGAACAACACAATTGGTTAAGAATATATTAAACCATTTAATTGTTCCATTTTTCTTCTTCCCACCCATTCGGTTGATGGGCATATAAACTGCCATCTTCGGTTTGCACGCAATGACACCACCCTTGTTGGGCATCGAAAAATGCAAGTAGGTACTTACATTATTTTTGCTGGTAATTAGTAATTACAATTTTGTCAAGCTTGCTACTTATCAAAAAAACAATTTTGTCAAGCTTGCTGGAATCAACTCCAGGATTCTTCAACTAGCATTTGTAGTCACTTAAGAACAATTTGTATGTATTTTCTCTTTTAAAATTTGAATTTACCTGTTGTTATTCATTCTCCCTATGCTTGATTCCGAAATGTGGGGTTTTGGGTGGAACAAGATCTTACCCATCAGATTTTTGCGTATTCGTACAATTTGTTTTATGATCGAACAGTGAATTCAGACTTGGCCAGGTCAGCTTCTTCTGCAAAGTTTGGTATATCTTGCTTAGGACCAAGCTTTATGACGTATCTGGTTTGTCCAAGGGGTTGACAGTGAGGGTTCCTTTCTGATCATCCCTATTGTGATTATATGTTGCAGATGAGCTCAATTGATGCAGCCATAGACAGAAGAATATCGGAAAGCAGGCTTGCTGGTCGAATGGCCTTTTAGATGAAATGGAGGCCATGGTGAATCATTTCTGTCGATGCATTGAAGTACAAGACGCAGCCCTGGTCTTCATTCTCACCCGCTCAACATTTATTTGTGCTGTATTCTTTGCAAGAGAGGTTGGAGCAGTAAATTTTGTTAATTATGAAATGGGAGGGGTCTCCAGAGAAGTTGCAATAACAATTTTTTCTCTTTAATTTTGGGTTAAACGTTTTAGGATCTAGTTTTGAACCCCTCTTGACATCGCATCTAATTGAGCCCTCTGGATACATATGTATCATTGGATCTTTGTAAACAATTACTTGCTCCCTTGTCTTTTAATATTAACGAAGAGATAGCCTTCTCTCTCTCTCTCTCTCTCTCTCTCTCTCTCTCTTCTGTGGTCTTGGCATTGATTTTTGTTAGTCTAATGTCAGTAGTAGGATTTCTATCATCTTTCTACTTTGATCTTCATTAATGCTATTTGTTCAGAAATAAAAAAATACCCATAAAATAGATTAATAGAACAATGGGATTGCCGGTTGCTTAAAGGAATATATTTTAGATCTGGGCATAGAGATTGCTCTTGAGGAGTATCTGTTTCAATTCTATCTGAACACAGAAGAGGGTCTTTATGTTTTATTTTTTATTTTTTGAACTTGATAAAACATTGGGTTGTCATAAATATAATGTGAAGGGGCTAAATTATTCAGACTATATAAATTGATACTTACATCAAAGTTCAAGGGTGATAATTGTGTTTCCAAAAATGAATTACGTGAATTTCAACGGAGTAAATGAAGATACAAAGAAGTGAATTAAAATGGATGTAGAAATAGCTTGACTTCATAATATAATTTCCTAGCCGACGCAATTGGTTTAGCGGCTTTAGCCTATCTTTCCTTTTTGAGTTACGTCCCTAGCATTTTGGCCATTGAACTGCAGCATTTTTCTTCCCATTCTTCTATACTATGCTGATTAGTCTTATCCCTAAGAAGCTAACAGCATACTCCAGGCAATCAGTTTATAGGAGAGAATAAAGATATATTGTTTTCAATGAAGTGATGATACATGTTCCAAAATGTCTTCCTGATGCACTGTGTAGTACTTTTCAAATAAATTTATGTCCATAGAATGCAAGAACTTCACCCAAGTTAGCTAAAATGCTGAAATGGCTTCCACGCAAAATGGCAATGGGAGAGGTTTTGAACTTCGGTTGTTCTTGTTGGTGTATGGAACTGGTAATGGCCTTAAGTCACCTTCTAGGAAGGAATTTTATCTACAAAAGAGGTGGAAGATGTCAGAAGCTCGTTAGACTTGAGGGTTGGAGGAACTTGGATGTTTAAGTAAGGGGTGAGAGAGATAGCAGATTTGGTAAGAAGAGCATTATTGATAGAGTTGTGGAATAGTAAAAAATGTGTATCTTAGGCCTTATATACAAGCATGTAGAATATTCTAGAGTTTTCTGAAGTGTGCCGGAAGGGTAATGGCTCTAGGTCCATTGGGTATTAGGCTCCTTTGATGTGCTGGAGGCAAGTCTATTCGGGCCCTTTGTATGTCGTGGGCTTTTAGGAGATTCCTAGGTTCTACATGAGTCCTTCAATTTCCTTACATGACTAGTAAATTTATCAATGAAAATTTTAAGAGCGTGTTGAAAAGTTCATGGTGGGTCTTAGCTTGTTGAGTCCTGTTGGTTCATCTTTGGGACCCTCTATGGGCCGTGGGTTTCAGGTGATTCCTAAATCCCACAATTCTAGAGCCATAACTCGTTGGTATTTGTGTTTGGATTCAAAATGACGGTCAATGTGAGGTTATCATGACTTGTTGATAGAATTTTGCCTCATTTTGCTATCCATTAATCTGATATAAAGTGTTTTTAACCAAAAACGTGACCCTTAACTTTATTTTTCTCGTTCTTTTTTGTTTGTGATTGATAATAGCATATTACCTTTTTTTTGTTCATTGTTGTTTATTATCCTTTATTAATATTCTATTTAATCAAAAATTTCATAAGAAGTAAAATTTTTGAAGATTTTGTAAGAGAGAATAATATAGCTTTACTTTTACCCATCACCCATATACTAAATCTGAGTTAACTTACTTTGCAGGTTTATTGGCTCATCTACTTTGTTACTTTTTTTGGGTTTTCGAGAGCAGGTTCAGCCGATGAGTTAGCGTAGGCAGCAAGAAACAAGTCATGGATGGGATATGGTTGGAAGAAATTTCTCCGTGTATCCGTGATGTAATTTTGATCAAGAAACAAAACTCTATAAGTTAATTTTCTTATGATAATACAAGTCTTATTATTTCCAAAAAAAAAAAAAAAAAAAAATTAGAAAAAGAGAGACATGGAGAGGACATCTAGCGTTATTTTTTTATTTTTATTTTTTTTTGATAGATAACCAAATTGCGGAATTTCATCAAATACTATGTTTTTTTTTCTAGCACCTTATCTCTAATTTCTAATTTAATGCTATTAGATTTCTACTTTGGGGGACAATTCATATTATCACGATTGCCTAAACTTCTTAGCATGCATATTATACCGAAAACATCTATTCAAATTTTGAACATTATTTATTAAATTACTATTTACCATATTTATAATGATTTACCATATATTAAATTACTATTTACCGCATTGGTGAGAATGGAACACAAGATATGCGGCTCGTAGCCGGAGTATTGCATGTGCATATATATGAAAATGCAAAATTTAGTTTTGTCAATCCAATTGATACGAAGTTGTATAATACATCTGACTCTCATGCATACAATATTCTAGATATTGGACGGATATATATCGTGATGAATTTTGGGGACGTGTTATTTTATAGGATATGATGGTCCTGGTGGAATCAAAATAGCTAGCTTCAGTTGTATTAATTTAACGTCCAATTTTCATAATAATCAGTTTTCTCAAATAATTAATGTTCTATATATGTGACCATATATATATATATATACTATATAGGTAGTTTGTTACTGACTTACTGTACTATATATCGTTCTACTCACATGTAAGTGGGTTGCATTTATTGATTAGAAAAAAAAAAAGAAAAAAAAGTGGGTTGCATTTATTTAATGGTGGAATGCACCTTTTATTAGGAATCATTATCTTCCGGCCGATCGAGAATAAAATTATTTTTAGTTTTTTTTTTTTCATCTTTTCTCTAGCTTTAATTTCACTACATTTTTCATTTTTGTCTTAATTTTCCATTTTTCCAGCTCAATTTCTCATTCATGATATATATATATATATATATATATTTTTACTTAAATCCCAATGCAACCGAAAAAAGACTCTTACTTACCAACTGAATGGGTCGATATATATATTGTTTTTCTTTTTTATTCGTTTTTTTTTATTAGGTTATTTTAATTTAATAATTTATCTCAATGATCCCCAGCCCATTCTTAAAGGGTTTAATAGTAATTACCAGTTACAACAGCCGTGCATGCCAAACCTTGGTTCAGGCATTATTTAGAGTGAAAGTCATGCATGCAATATCAGTTAGCCCTAGCTCGAGAACACCATTAATGATCTCTCCACCTTGCCAAAAAAGATACGTGGAACTGCCATTAACATAGCCAGAAATGGCAGAAAGAAAATAGTGGAAGACAACTGGTTATCCCTCCATGGCAAAAATCAGTTGGTTTTTTTTTTTCCACGTCGAATTAATTAAATGATCAACAACTTATGGAACATAGAACATTATGTGCAATATTGGCCTCTCAGAGAACCATATCAATTTGTATTAATCAATAAAAGACAGATGCAGAAGAGAAGCACATGTACTAGGAATAACTTCAATAATTACAAACAAAACAAAATCCTGAAATTTTCCATTTTAGTCAAGTGGATGCTTACTTTTTTAGTAATGAGCTTCTTCTTCCTCTACGCATTCTTTTAAAAATGTACACATTTCTTTCAAGCTTTAATTGCTTTGCTGGTAGAGTTTTAAGCGTCCAGTCCATGTCTTTCCAAAAAAGAACAGCCCTCTTGTATTTAAAGCATTTCTCATTCTCTCTAAAGTTTCTCATTTACCTTCCAGCTAGCGTCGTCTCATGGAGTTCTCCCAAATGCTTCTCAGATGATCGATCCTAAAGGGAACTAGCTAAGTGAAAGCGCTGTGTGTTGTGCAAATATATCAAGCTAGGTGAGATTCACTTTCTTTCACCATGAATCTATTTCTTCTTTTAATCTTCTTTAATTAGCATGTCTTCTTCTCTTTTGGTTGCAACTTGTTCGATCTTCGATCCATAGTTAATAGTTTCTTTCGGGCTAAGACCACAAAATATATTTCACCATGAATCGCCATTAATGCGGTTTATTCTATCTTTGCATTTTTCTGATATTACCTTTGAAAGCAGTACTGAACCCACCAATCACATCACAAACAATGGGCACCTCCTAGTCACAGAACCGAATCTCCTCGACAAAGACCGGCGTTGCGCACAAGGCATGGGTTGGGTCATGGGTGTCATGTGACCGCTGGTGCCGGCTGTGGGTAAGAGCCGGCGGGGAGGGTGAAATAAGCTAATTCGGGTCATATAGATGGGCCAAAAGGTAGTTATTACCTGCGAAGGCCCAGCCTGGTTTTCTAATTATATCTTTTAAAAAAGGTGGGCTGACTCATTTGATTCAGCCCGGCCAGTGCAGGCCTAATTTAGTTTTTTTCAAAAGGCTGGACCCACCCACTTGGTTCAGCCGAATAAAAAGGAATTCATTGGGGTTGCGGGCTGAACTAAACAGGCCTTCGGCTCTACCAGGCCCATTTCATTAACAAAAACAAATGGTCCGTTTGATAAACGATTTTGTTTTGATTTTGGTTCGATACTGTAGCAAAAAATGATTGATGTGAAAAAAAGTAAGAATAATTTTTTTTTTTTTAAAAAAAAAGTGAAAGTAAGAATGTTTGGTATGGAAAAATGAAAAAAATTTTGTTTTGTAGTGACTTTTTTATTTGAATAATAATATAAAATGATTGATGTGATGTAAAAAGTAAGAAAATATTAAAAAAATAAAAAAATAATATAAATAGTGTAGATCCAAAATCATGGCAAAATCGATTATCAAACGGAGCCAAAAAGGTTTTGCCGGTTAAAGCCGACCTTTCCTTTTGACGATGATTGTTGAAAAATCTGTTAGAATCTGGCTTCATCTTTAAGCCAAGCCATAACTTCTTGGTGTTTGTGTTTGGAGTGAGAATGACAGTCAATATGAGATTATCATGCCATGTCGACAGGATTTTGCCTCATTTTACGATCCTCTAATTTGACATAAAGTATTTATTTTTACCAAAAACTTGACCCTTAACTTATTTTTTCTCCTTCTGTTTTGTTTGTTATTTGTTCATTTTTGTTTGATATCCTTAGTTAATATTCTAATTAGTCTTTGAGAATCAATAAATTATAAATCAAAATTTCATGAGAACTATAAAATTTGAACATTTTGTAAGAGAGAATAGTATAGCTTTAGAGTCATGATATATATATATATATATATATATCATTTGTGTCCTGATTTTGAGTTTTGAATATATATATTTCATATACTCTCATTAACATTGTAGATTATATCAAATCATCGTATCGGTGCTTGTTCCTCTCATGGCGCTTACTTTGGTGCGTGCTTATCTCTCTCTCTTCCATTGTATTATTAATGATGTATTCTCCAATATTCACTTGCTAACTACTTATTTAATCAAAACCAAGCATCATAATGTATCTCCCTTTGTCCCAAGGCACTTGCTTTCAATAATAACATGAAAATTAAAACTCCCCAAATTTTTTTACTTTTTTACTTTTGCTCCCAAACTATAAAAGTTAGTACAAACTAGAGCTATAGGCCGCATCAAGTAGGAATCAAAATCCTACTCGGGTAAAATGTATAAAATCCAATAGCTCAACATTTGGGCGTATGTTATTCTAGCTTGAGTGTCTAACCAGTTTTAGCAAATCAAAACCCGCAATCAAATATACGGTATATATATATATATAGATTCTAATTAACAAGCTAGCTCCACACTTTAATTTCCCCATTCATTTTCTCTTCATTTACTGATTAAAAAGATTGATTCTTCTAATTTTACTTATACATGCACACCGCAATTAGCTAAATGGAAAAGATATGGTTATCTAATGTATATTAATGTTAACTTACTTTGCAGATTCATATTATCTACTTTGTTAGTCTTTTTGCCTTTGCCGGGGCGGGAAAACAAGAACCTTCTAACGACGGACATGCAGGCAATACGAAGAGGAATGATTCTGACCTTTTGGTGTTTGTCGTTTATATGGCGGTCTTCATGGGTATTATCCTAGTTATTTGCCTACTAGTCCTTCTTTGGTACCGCTGCTGCCGCGTGGATCCAGCGTCTGCTATTTTGAAGAGGTTCCCTGTTTTCAAGTTTGTTCCTGGTGGGGAATCCGGGTTTGGAGCCACCGTGTGCAGAATCTGCCTGACGGACTTTGCCGATGGGGAGCATCTCCGGATTCTGCCGTGTGGCCACATGTACCACCGGAAATGTCTTAAACAGTTGGTCGCTTCAGGGACCATGACTTGTCCAGGTTGCCGCCATAATTTTGGCAGTAATAATGCATAGGAAATCAATTAGAGGTTTATAGACCTTAGAGAGTTGGTCACTTCAGGGACAGGGAGCATGACTTTTATTTATAGAACTTTGTAAAAAGAAAAAGAAAAAAACCTATATATATACTACGTACTGAAAAGCTTATATACTGTAATTACCTTTTGATATTAAAATGAAGTATAGCTAGCACAAAAGAAGTGTTTCCCATTTACAAGCTATGTACTTGAAATTTATAACAATAGTTTTCCTCTCTTCTTTCTCTGCAACTCAACTCAGCTGTTTCTTCTTTTTAATTTCCCCTTTCTCTTTCTTTGGTTCTTCTTCTTTAATTAATTATCACTTGTGCGTTTGTTTTGGTTTGATTGTGAATAAACTGATTGGGAGAATATATTCTCTTATTGAATCTTGGCAAAACGAAGTGCACAAAAACTGCACTTTGGAAGTGGAATAATAAATAAAACGGAAAGCATTTTGGGCATTTTAACCCAAAAAAAAAAAGAAAAAAAGGTGAAATTAAAAAGGGAAAAAATCTAGTGTTTTCTTGCCTATTTTATTATATTGTACTAGGTGGTTTTAGATGATGTGTCAGTTTTTTATTGGATGACGTAAAAGTGAGCTTTTACAACCGAGAAATGCTACAATATAATAAAAACTCTATATTTTGTTCATAAAAGGTCATGTGGCAAGATGATGCAGATCGCAGGTTCCCTAGAATTGCGATCGATCGCACATGTACCTGCGATCGAGCGCAATTCCAGACATTTGCGCACCAAGTCCTTGGAACTGCGATCGATCGCACTTGTACCTGCGATCGATCGCACACGGAGCTGCTTATGTTATATTCCGCGCTTTAATTAGGTCAAGCCGTCTTTATTTCCTTGTTTTAGTAGGATTAGGGTTTTGGGAGTCAATATTTCGTTATTTTATTAGGTTTAGGATTTTGGGGGTATTTATGTCATATTTTATTATGTTTAGGGTTTTGGGCTATAAATATATGCTTATAGCCTCCAGAGAAAGACAGTTGTTGTTTATTATTGATTTTTATTAATGAGAATACTCAGAGTTGAGTTTATTTCTCTTTTCCTTCAAAACCTAGAGAGTATCTAGCTTTTGTCAAGAAGAATTCTTAGATCTTTAATAGAATCTAGATCTAGAATTAGTTATCCGCTACTTTATTGTTGTTTTTCGCTGCAGCCTACTAAGTCACACTGTATCAGTTGGTATCAAAGCTCAGTTACTTTCCATGAATGGGGAGGAGCAACCGCTTTGCAGACATGAACGAGGTGTACGTGCGCACGGAGACAGTATGTAAGGAGCAACCGGCAATTCGTTTGAGGCACATGAGTGGTGGGCCGAACAATTGTCGTCGCCAACCAAGACCGCGATTCGCGGAGGCGGAGGGCAAATCTATCGATGAACCTTGGCAACACACGGAGGATCAATTCAGGGCTATGGGGGATCAAATTGAAGACCTCACTACCCAATTATCCAACTTGTGTGGTCAATATGGGAATGGATCTAGAAACTCGTTTGCGGAGCACCGAACGCACGGACGTCAGCACCTTGCGCAAGCTCATGCCAATCGGCGGGTAAGTAGATTCGAACTCAAAATTCCGAAATTTGACGAGGATCTAGAACCCGACGAATTTCTGGAATGGGTTGCTGTTGAAGAGGTTTTTGAATTCAACGGGGTGCCCGATGAACAACAAGTCTCTTTAGTGGTACATACATTCCGGGGAAGAGTTGATGCGTGGTGGCAACAACTGAAGAAAACTAGGAAGCGGGAAGGCAAATTGAAGATCAATAGTTGGGAAAAACTATTGAAATATATGCGGATCACTTTCTTGCCCTATAGTTATACCATGGGTCAAAAGTCACAAAATTGGAGACAAGGGTCTATGGCTGTGACGAAGAAAACAGAAAATTCCTACAAAAAAGAGGTATTTAGGGAGACATGGAATGAAGCGAAGAGTCCACGACAGGGCAATTGGACCCTTACTTGCCAACCACAAATCCATAAACCGAATCCATATTCTGTGGAGAAGGAAAAAGAATCTGTGGATGAAGAGTTTGAGGAGCCCGAATTCATTGATGAAGAGTTCAGACATGAAGATGTTGAAGATCCTTCACAAGGATTCGTGGATTGGGATTCCCCACCAACCTATGATGACGATGTCAATGAGAAAGAACCGATTGAAGAACCTTTGGCATCCGACCTAGAGGACGAGTACGAAGAGGATGGATTTTCTCCCATGCTCGACGGCATCTATCCCGAAGAAGATGACCAAGAGGAAGAGTACAAAGAAGATGGTTGTTCTCCCATGTTTGGCGGCCTCTACCCCGAAGATGATCAATTGGAAGAGGAAGAGCCCACAGGTGACATCGACAATTATGAAGAGGCTGATGAAGACTTTTCAGGTGAAGTGTTTAATTATAATGATGAAGAGGGTTATGTTGATTTTCTTGGTGTTGAAAGTATTTTAAATTCTCCTAACAACAATTGTGATGAGTTCTATGCGGATGAGGAGAATTATATGTTCACAAGGGAAACAACGGTTGACCTGTCCTCGAGTATCTTCATGGCACGTGAAAGGGAGAAAGAACGAGAGAAGAATGGCAAATCTGAAGTATTGCCAAGTGGTGTGTGGGGCTTTCATGACAACCATCAAGGTATTTCGATGATGAGAAGCGTCACGTATATTTTGGGGTGTTGTATTGTTTTGATCTTAAGGAAGAGCGAGTGGAATGAGTTGACTGGACATCCGAAGGACCGTGGAAAGAACCGGCCGAATTCGAGGGCGAATTCTCTCCAACAAAGGGAGAATGATGCAGATCGCAGGTTCCCTGGAATTGTGATCGATCGCACATGTACCTGCGATCGAGCGCAATTCCAGACATTTGCGCACCAAGTCCTTAGAACTGCGATCGATCGCACTTGTACCTGCGATCGATCGCACACGGAGCTGCTTATGTTATATTCCGCGCTTTAATTAGGTCAAGCCGTCTTTATTTCCTTGTTTTAGTAGGATTAGGGTTTTGGGAGTCAATATTTCGTTATTTTATTAGGTTTAGGGTTTTGGGGGTATTTATGTCATATTTTATTATGTTTAGGGTTTTGGGCTATAAATATATGCTTATAGCCTCCAGAGAAAGACAGTTGTTGTTTATTATTGATTTTTATTAATGAGAATACTCAGAGTTGAGTTTATTCCTCTTTTCCTTCAAAACCTAGAGAGTATCTAGCTTTTGTCAAGAAGAAT
Source organism: Corylus avellana (assembly GCF_965113065.1). NCBI lineage: Eukaryota > Viridiplantae > Streptophyta > Magnoliopsida > Fagales > Betulaceae > Corylus > Corylus avellana. The sequence continues at coordinate 16,866,167 of NC_142490.1, read as the reverse complement.
TCTTAGATTTTTGATAAAATCTAGATCTAGAATTAGTTATCCGCTACTTTATTGTTGTTTTTTGCTGCAGCCTACTAAGTCACACTGCATCACAAGATGCCACATTATATTTTTTGTGGAGAAAAAAAGAAAAAGATAAAACAAAAAGAAGATGATGTGGCATCTTACCACATGGACTTTTTATGGGCAAAATATGGACTTTTTATTAGATTCTAGCATACCTCTTTACAACCCATCCTCATTAAAGGTATTCTCATAAATAAAACCGAAGCATTTTGGGCATTTTAGCCAACAAAAAAAAAAAGGTGAAATTAAGGGAAAAAATCTTGAAAGGGTAGAAATTTCCTCCAAATCAATCGGAAGGAAATATCCTTCAACCTATTTAAAATAATGCAAAGTGTCTATAAACAATATATTTAAAACGCTCATTAAATTTTTAAGGTCATTAATTGCAGTTTACGAACTTAAACTAATGTTTTAAATGTTTATAGACACTTGACACTATTTTAAATGGGTTGGAGAATATTTCTTCCAGGTTTGGAGGAAATTTCTGTCCATATTTTTTTTTTTGAAAAGTTGAGATTCTTATTCAAAAAATCACCGTGGAAAAGTACATTCATGGAGGGGGAATGACTTCCTCCCTCCTTACAATACCATAAATGCATGGTGGGATCTCCTCCCTCCATGAAACATCTATGACATGATCGGTAGCATTTTTTGCTAACCCGTGCGCCGCAAAATTTGCTTCCCTTGGACGGTGTACTACACACACATTATCCATAGACTGCATCCCATTCTGAATATCTTCTATGAAGTGCCCATAACTACTTCGACATGGATTCGGAGAAATAATTGCCTTGATAATCTGCTGAGCATCTCCTTCTAGTATACATCCCGCGCCACCCAGCTCCTTACCCATCATCATGGCATACACCCCAGCCATAGCTTCAGCGGTAGCCGGATCAAGGAGCTGATTGATTGTGATACTCCGTGCTGCATAAATTTTGCCCATTGAGTCTCTAGCTATAATCCCTAATCCAACACATCCTTTGTTTTTGGAGATTGCTGCATCCCAGTTCACCTTCAAGATATGCCGAGTAGGTGGCTGCCATTTAGCACTTGATAACTCCTGCTGAACCGGCGCATTTTCATTTGTTCCATCCGCCTTTTCATTTGCATTCCTATATTCCTCCAAAGACATGCCTGCATTCCGGACCAACTGGTTTGGGGGGGTAAAAATCCCTCCATGTATCACCGTGTTTCTTCTTAACCAAATCTGCCTGGAAAGGACAGCAAACATTTCTAACTCCTCCAGTTCGCATCTCCCCATCATTGATTCAAATACCTTATAAAAAGAAAACTCTTCACACACCCTTTTTTGAAACTTGATTATGCTACCACCCCAGACATCTTGGGCAGTGGGACAACTCCATAGTATGTGTTCCGTCGTCTCTTCATATCGTTCACATAAGGGACATAAACTTGTGTTGATCACTCCCCTTTTAAACAAATTAGCCCTTGTAGGGAGGATATTATGGCAAGCTCTCCAAGTGAACATTTTAACAGCATTTGGAACTCTTAAATTCCAGCACGCTTTCCACACCAGACTATTTGTGTTTGGACTAGACCCTCCACCCATTTCCATAGCCTGAAACTCCACCTCCATGTGATATGCACTCCGAATAGAGAATTCACCATTAGAAGTACATCTCCAAATCATGCGATCTTTTGGACAAAGTAGGCTGAGCGGAATATTTTTTATTAAATCTGCCTCCTCCTTAATAAAAATGCTGTCCACAAGAGGGCCATTCCATGCTTTCAAGTCTTGGTCAATAAGCTCCACTACTCTTGCTTGGGCCGGCAACACCCGAACTGGAGTTTGTATGGCGAAAGTTATTGGTTGCGGGATCCATCTATCCCCCTCATATTCTTACGTCTCTACCATCCCCTATTCGCCAAATAAGCCCCCGACTAAGAACTGATTTTGCAAAGGAAGGTCGTTTCCCCATATTTGCCTCCAAAATCGAAACATTGGGGTGGTACTTGGCTTTGAAAATTTTTGATACCAGAGATTCCGGGTTTTGTAACATTCGCCAAAGCTGTTTTGCTAAAAGTGCCTTGTTAAAAGTCACCAAATCCCGGAAGCCCAATCCTCCATTCGCTTTTGCTTTTCCCATCCGTTCCCAGCTCATCCAATGAGTCTTGGAAGTGTTCTCCTTATGCCCCCACCAAAACTTTTGCATCATCCCATTGATCTCTTTGCATAACACCCCCGGAAGTTTGAAGACGCTCATGCAGTAAGTGGGTATAGCTTGGGCCACCGCCTTCAATAAAACTTCTTTCCCAGCCTGTGATAGGAATTTTACCTTCCAATTATGAATGCAGTTCCACACCCTATCTTTTATGCTTTTGAAAGCTTGCACCCTCGACTTTCCTACCAAAGTGGGTAGCCCCAAATATTTATCATAGCTATTTGATGCTGGGAGACCCGACAATTGGGAGATTTCGGCCTTCTTCCGTTAGGAGTGTTGCGACTAAAAAATAGAGAGGTCTTCTCCTTATTTAATTTTTTGCCTGAAGCAAGTTCATACTTTTCCAGTATTTTTGTGAGTCGTCTCCATTCCACCATGTTTGCTTTACAAAATAGGAGACTGTCATCTGCGAAAAAAAGATGACTGATACGCGGCCCATTTTTTGATGTTGGAACACCCGTGATTATCCCTCTACTTTCAGCTCTTCTCAGCATTGCACTTAAAGCCTCTGCACAAATAAGAAACAGATATGGTGATAATGGATCACCTTGTCTTAAACCCCGAGATGGGACAATATGTGCCATTGGTGAACCATTAATCACCACAGCATAAGTGACAGAGGTGATGCACTCCATGATTAAATCAATCCACCGCTGTGAGAAGCCCATTTTTACCATGACGACCTCCAAAAAGCCCCACTCCACCCGGTCATATGCCTTACTCATATCAAGCTTTATACCCATAAAACCCACCTTACTCCACATTCTAGTATGCATTGAATGTAGAGTTTCATATGCAGCTAGAATGTTGTCAGTTATCAATCTGCCTGGGAGAAAAGCACTCTGAGTACATGAAATAACATGAGGTAGTATGGGTTTGAGCCTGTTTGCCAAGACCTTGGAAATTAATTTATACATCACATTACACAGACTAATCGGTCTATAATCTGTCACACAGACCGGGTTTTTAATTTTTGGAATAAGAGTAATGTTAGTAGCATTAATACTTCCATCCAAAGAGGCACCATTTAAAAAGTTTACAATTGCATGGCATACCTCCGGACCAACTGTGGCCCAATTTTGTTGATAGAATTCTGCAGAAAAACCATCCGGACCCGGGGCCTTCATGGGCGCCATCTGATCAAGGGCTTGCTTCACTTCAATTGCCATAAATTCCTTTGTCAGATTTTGGTTCATAACATCTGTCACCTTGCTCTCCAATCCGCTGTTGCAGTCTTCTATTCCACTCGGCTTGGCTGATGTAAATAAGGCTTGGAAAAAATAGACAAAAGCATTGCCCACAGCAGCTGGCGAGTCGCACACCTGCCCATAAACATCCTTAATAGAGATCACCTGATTCCTCCTCATACGTTGTTTGGCACACGCATGGAAGTATTTTGTATTCCGGTCCCCATTTTTTAACCACTCTACCTTGGCTCTTTGCCTCCATTTAAGGTCTTCTTGTTCCAGCAACCCATGCAAATCAGCTTTAACCTCTTCTTCAGCTTGGTAGTTCGGTTCTCCTGGCTGGGCTTGTAATTCTTCAAGGAGTGCAGTTTTTTTCCTTATAATTTCCTCATTGGACATCACCTTCTTTTTGCACCCATACCTTCAAAGAATTTTGGCAGGAAGTGAGATTGTTGTTGACCCTTGTCCAAGGGTTTTCGTCTCTTTCTTTTACCTTCCAGGCCCGCTGAATTGTTTCTTTGTAGCCCTCCAGCTTAGTCCATCTTGCTTCAAACCGGAATTGCCTCTTTCTCTGTCTGCTAGAGCTGCCCACCGGATCAAAAGAAATAAAAATGGGGTTGTGGTCTGAACTTCGTCTCGCCATAACTAAAACTTCTGTCTCAGGATAGAGTGCACACCATTCCCCATTGGCGACTGCCCTGTCTAGTCTTTCTTTCGTGAAAGCCCGTCCATGCCTCCCATTGGTCCATGTGAATTTTGGACCCCGAAATCCCATATCGCTTAAATTACAATCCGTAAGGGCCTTCTGAAAATCCTCCATGAGACTTCGAGCCCTTCTCCCCCCTCCCCACTTCTCACCAAGATGTACAATTTCATTAAAATCCCCCATGCATAGCCATGGTATTGGGGAAAGCAGTGCAATATGGCGTAACAGAGCCCATGCCTCCCTTCGTTTTGCTGCTTCGGGGTGCCCATAAAAGCCGGTGAATTTCCATTCATTCCCATCATTCGTTTTTTTTATCACCGCATTGATGTGTCGACGACTATAATTTTGTATAGTTACTTGAAACTCATCATGCCAAAGAAGAGCCAACCCTCCACTACGCCCCACACTTTCAACCACAAACATTTGATCGTATCCCAATTTTATTCGTAAAAACTCAATTTTTTTATTCATCATTTTGGTTTCCATAAGAAAAACCTAACGGGGTTTCTTTTCCTTTACCATTTGGCAAAGGTCGCGAACTGTCTGAGGGATCCCAAGCCCCCGACAGTTCCAACATAAGGCACTCATTGATGACGGCGGGGCTGTGACCCAGCCTCCGCCATACTAGTTTCTGCAATTACATTTGATTTTCCTTTTTTTCTTTGATCTCTGTCTGCCTCTACTACCAAAGAGGAGCCTTTTCTTTTTCCTTGCTGCAGTTGATCCCCCCGTATATGCTTGATTCTCCACTACTGTCACGTGCCTTACGTCTCCATATTGGTGAATTACTCCCCTTCCCATGTTGTTGTAGGTGCCCCGTATTCCCTTTTCTGTCTCTTTGGGATACTTGGCGATTTTGGGCTGCAGGTGGCGAGACAATGTGCGTTGGGCCCCCCACATCATTGAACACCTTTGCCATATTATTCTGAATTTTTTCCACGTATTCCTTCTCAGCTGTGCCCCATACCATTTTTTCTTTTAATGCATTCCACTGGCCCACGTAGACACTAGAGCCTTTTGTGGTTTAGAAATTCCCCATAATATCTTCTTCTTCATTAATTCTCGAATCGCCGTTAACATTAAAATCCCGATTTTTCAGCCCTATATCGCTGTGATTGGGCGAACCAGAATCTCCCCCTTCAGACAAGCCTTCCGTATCTTCATTATACCTCATTACTTTCTTTCCATATTCAGCTCTTTCCGTTTCGGGCGTTACTGTATTCTGCGAGGGAAAAGATTCCTCCTCTTCTCGCATTGGTTGCTCCTCCGTGCCGGATTGCCCACCACCGTGGTGCCCCTCCTCCCGTCTTTCTCTTCCTCTTCTGTCGGTGGAGTCTGCCCCCCACACACTTTCTGTCCTCCGGTCATGTGGACGTCCTCCCCCAGACCCCACTCTATGCTTAGCCGCAGAAACCTTGAGCCAAGACCCAAATTGTGCCTCGCTCTCCATTTCTTTCATCTTTCTTTCTCCTAGACCATCACACCTTTTATTTCCATGCCACACTACACCACAGGAATAACAGAATTTTGGTAGCTTTTCATATTGAAAAGCTACCCAAATCTGCTTATTCTTCACCATTATTGTTCTTCCTCTAGCCAGTGGTTTTGAAAGATCAACCACAATTTTCACCCTTAAAAATTTGCCCCATCCAATGCCGTCATCTAACACATCAACGTCCTCCACCATCCCAACAGATGATCCAATCTGCATTCCTACCTCCTTTCCCATACAAGCAAGAGGCAAGTTATACATTCGCACCCAAAGTGCCGCTCTATCAAATTCCAATTCCGAAAGAGGAGTCAGCCCGTCAAACTCAGCCAAAGAAATAAGATAGCCATCAAAGGTCCAAGGCCGACCTTCCATGATTCTAATTTTATCCCATACATGCTCAAATTCAATGAGATAAAGGTTAGAACCCACCTCCTTGAATGTTACTCGTCCAGTCGGCTTCCAAATCCAGATCAAAGGAGTCCTGAAAATATCTTTGCCAATATACTGATCTGCCAAAAGTTTTCCAACCAAACATAATTGGCCTCGTTGAATAATGGGATCCATCGTGCTCTCCTTGATAACCATTGCTACACCTTCCTCCTCAGACAGTGAGAACTTACCCCAAAGGGTCATCAACTCCTCAGTTTTGTCTCCCATCCCCTCACTGGCACCCTCTCTCCCACCAATCGTTATCGATAACTCTCCCCTAAAAAGGTTCAAGAACAAAACTCTATCTCTGTATGCTCTAGCAGGAGTCACAACGAAACCCTAGCAGAGCTTAGAGAGAAGAGAAAAATAACCCTCAATTAAACTCACAATCTTAGGGATAAAGCCAATTAAGCTAAATTTCTGTCCATATTGAAATGTAGACATTGCAAATTTTTAAACTCCGAGAGTATGATTTCAAAAAGGCCTATACTTCGAGGGATAAGTGAACTTTTACCTACAATTTATTACTATAAAATAATTAATAATTGCACTCTAGGTTTTATGTAATTAGAAAAAAGCTCCTTATATATCATACTAATGCCTCTAAATAATTCTCTCCATGATCCCAAGTGATGAATAAGGTATCCATATATGATATGCTGTTACATTTACATCTTCAATTTTTGAATCTCAATTTTCTTAGACGTATTGAATACCATGATAGATATATAGATGTACCCCAGTGGCGCTTGATTTTTGTGCGATTATTGCCAGGCGAATTTGGTTCCATAGAAATACAGTGATCCGTGGGGGAGAATTCACTCATCCACTCCGTGTAGTTCAAGAGGCGGAGGTACTTCTGTTGGAGTATCGAATGGCAAATGTAAATGAAGAGGAAATGGTTTTACTCCCTCTCCCCCCCCCCGCCGGCCCACATGCTTGGTCTCTCAAGTGGTAAACTCCATAACAAGGTTGGTACAACTAATTGACGGTTGGAAGTTGGGATCATAGTGAGAGACTACATAGGCTAGGTAAGACTATTGGTATTGTCCAAGAATATGTGATGGCGGAAGCTGCGGAGTTTAATTAGTTGACATTTGGGCTTGCAAAGCATTATTTTGGAGGATGACTCGTTGCAGGTAGTCAATGGTCTTAAAAAAATGGGCCAAACTTAATTAAGTAGATACAGACAAATTGTAGAAAATACTAGAGACGTATTAAAAACCCTTCAAAGCTGCCAGATTTGTCATTAAAAGGGAAGCTAACTTTGCTGCACATTTGTTAGAAAAGGCCGGGGTAAAACAAATCATGGATAGGGTCTGGGACTTTGGATAGAAGAAATTCCATGTTGTATTCGTCATGTTGTTTTTCTAGAGCAATCTTTTGGTCTTGTTGTTTAGAGCTCTTATGCTCTAGATGATTTTTCTGAATGAATGAATGACGAAATTTTTCTCAAAAAAAAAAAATTCTACATTATCATTTACAACAACTCCCATCAAAGAATTGAATTCTTTAAGTAATTAATTTTAGTAACCGCTTTACTAAAACTATCACAACATGTACTTAGATGACAAATTATGTACTCAATTACCTGAAAATAACATCTTTTTATTTAGGGAAAAGTATACTCTACCCCACAAAGTTTGAGCCGATTTTCAATTAGACTTCCAATGTTTCAATTTCTGCAATGCACCCCCCCAAAGTTTGAGCCGATTTTTAATTTGACCCCAATGTTTCAATTTTTGCAATGCACCCCCCAAAGTTTGAGCTGATTTTCAATTCAACCCCCAATATTTTAATTTTTGCAATGCACCCCCAAAGTTTAAATTTTTTTCAATTTCGCTTCTCTGTTAGTCAATGCCTTCTTATCTGACGGAACTGTGGTCACGTGATCACTTAAGCCCATTCTTTCCCCAAAATGCCCCCACCCACACGATTAATCCTTTACCCTTACCCAAGCTCACGTGCTTCTACCCAAGTTAGCTCACCTCACCATCACCAACACGCATCTCACCTCACTTAGAGCAACTAGGGTTCTTGCGCTGATGAGAGAAAGCACGCTGGTTCAAGGGCAGACGCAGACATTAGTGAGAGTCATGGTGCATCGCTTGGTTCCACTCAAAGCAGAGCTTCTTTTCACCACAACCGCTTTGCTATTGTGAGCGGCCAATGATTGTGAAAGCAGCTCAAATAGAGAAAATTTTTGGGCTTGAGTGATAACGTGCGGGTCATGTGATCACAATTCCATAAGATAAAACGCCATCGACTAACGGAGAGGCGGAATTGAAAAAAATTTAAACTTTTTTTTGGGGGGGGGGGGGGGGTGTATTGCAAAAATTGCAACATTGTGGATCGAATTGAAAATCGGCTCAAACTTTAGGGGGGTAAAGTGTACTTTTCCTTTTTATTTATTTTTATGAGTTCAAGGACATCTATATCTCTTATGGAGATTACATGAATCCTTATTGAAAGTAATTGCTCTGTTCCCAAGAGGTAGCTCAATCAGCTAGGACCGTGCCTAATGAAGCGGATGTCACTAGTTTGAATCCCTCTCCCCCCTCTTGTGCGGACATGTAAAAAAAAGAAAAGAAAAGGGAAAGTAATTGCTCTCTCCGTTAATACTCAATGAAATTCACCAAATATTCCAATGTATTGACCATGGAAATCTCTTTTGTTGACAAATCAAAGTGATTAAGATTTCATATCAGATTCCATTATTCTCATTGGATTGGGTGATAGTATTTCATATCAGATTCCATTATTCTCATTGAAATTTTTTGTCCCAATTAGTAGATATATATGAGTAATGTGTTTAGGTGATAGTATTTTGTAAAACACAATCTCATGTTAATTAGTCGAGTTCAATGTATTTTGAATGCACCAATATATTAACTACAAGTCTCCATTTCTATGATCTAGACAAATTATCATAACATATAATAGTAATATATATGTAAAAAAAAAAGGGAAAAAAGTACACATACGGCATACCTCCCTCAAACTACAACTCCATTGTTAGTGTCCCTCCTCAAATACTAATTGTATCAATGTCTCCTCTAAGGACAAAAATACCCTTCATAAAATTAAAAAAACTCTTCAAATTATTTTTTTTAAAAAAAGAAAAACTAAAAAAAAAAAAGAAAAAAAAAAGAAAAACCAATTTATAAGGATATGTTTAAAAAAATAAAAATAAAAATAATTATTTAATTTTTAGTTTTTTATAAAAACAATATAGAATTGTTTTTTTTTTTTTTAAAAAGGGAAAAAACAAAATCAAATATATATATTAATTTAAAATTTTTATTTAAAAAAAAAAGGGAAAAAAATTATAAGGATATTTTTATTTTTTACTTATTTTTTTTTTTAAAAAAAAAAGATACAGAAAGAAAAACTAAAAATTACAGAATAAATGAAAAAACAAGAAAAACCAATTATAAGGATAGTTTTTTAATTTTTAATTTTATTTTTTTATTAAATTAAATTAAAATTTCAAATGTTTTTTTTTTTTTTGTTTGTTTAATTTATAAGAATATTTTTGTCTTATTGAAAATTTTTTAGTCATTTTTGTCGTTTTGTTAGGCTTAAGAGGACATTGACATTTGTTGGTGGTTTAAGAGGGATATTATTGACACAATTGATAGTTTGTTGAGAACATTGACAATGAAGTGGTAGTTTGAGGAGGAGAGTGGGGGAGGAGGGGGTATGTGTACTTTTCCAAAACTATATATTTGTATATTTGTGTGTGTGTGTATTAATATGTAGCACCCCAGATTTTTAAAGTCTTATTTTAGAGATATTAAATTTATGCTATGATTATATTAATATTCATATTAGGCAATGATATAAATTCTTGGGAAATTTATGAGAGTGGTAATTAGAGAATGGTAATTGGTGAAATAATAGGATAGTAAATGGTAGGTATAAGGATGGTAGAATAAGAAGGTAGAATAGTATAGGGTAGGTAGAATAGTATAGGGTTGGTAGAATAGTATAGGGTAGGTAGAATAGTATAGGGTAGGTAGAATAGTATAGGGTTGGTGAAATAGTAAAATGAGGGTATAATTGTAAATTGAAGGTAGAATAGTATTTGATTTTCTCCTATAAATAGAGCTCTTCTCCTTCACAATTTTCACCACTCATCTCCTCTCCCATCTCTTGCATATATTCTTCCTTCTTCCGCTTTTTACTCGGTCTTTCTTCTTTCTAAGAGTGTTTACTCAGAACAGAGAGAGAAAGGGTGAGACCAAGCGCTACAAGAAAGAAAGAACACAAGAGAAACCGAGAGTGAGATGGGAAATTTAAGACAGAGAGCTGAAGAGGAAGAAAGAGAGTTTAGGCGAGAGAGAGAGAGAGAGAGAGAGAAAGTCAGTGAAGGGATTGTTATGGGTATGGACCAACTGCAGCAGAACGGGTTTCAAGTAATTACCTTTGATGATCCATTCATGTAATCCACTGTAAGTATTCTTACTTATTGAGTATGATATTGATATCCAATAATACGGATTTTTGTGGTTTTATAACTTGTCTAGCATTTTGCTATATATGATTCAACAATGATTTATATTGTCGGAAATCAATTGACTCACTACTTCACAGTTTTTTGTAGTGCTTGCAGGAATGGAAAATCAAGGTAATTATGCAGTTGTGATTAGAGATTCATATTGAGATGTACAAAGATTCCAAGTTGGTTAAGTTTTGTCTAGAGTTTAGACTGTCGGATAGATTTGTATAAATGCCTTGTACGACATAGCTTTGGGTATTTTTGTATAAAGAAAAGTATTTTAACAGTATTTTTTTGTATTGATAATTACAGTTTTTCCGCTATATGAGATTATTTCAGCGTAACATTCGTGTTTATCTACAAGATAAAAGAAGAGAAATATCGGGATGTTACAAAATGGTATCAGAGCCACCTAGTAACGCCAGGTCATGTGGTATTGAAGCACTGCATGACGTGGACCTGACGAGGACGTCAGGAGTTTAAGAGGGGGAGTTTGTAACACCCCGGTCCCATATTGGGAAGATGAGAAGAAGCCCACATTGAGTGGGTAGTTTATAGAGATAGTCATGGGTGCTAAGTCCCACATTGCCTAGTTACTAGGTGAAACTGGGCTTTATAATGAATTCTAGGGAAGCTCCAAATTGACTAGTCCTTTTGGGGTAATAGCGCAGATGTGGCTAGCGCTTTTCCCTGGGATGTTACAAATGGTATCAAAGCATTACCCAGCCTGAGATGGTGGGAGTGTGCACAAGCCTATGAGGGTCGCTAGTGGACACACGTTGGTGATGCCAAAAGTGGGTTATATTATAATGGTGTCAGTTAAGACACAATGAAATGTATAAGGGCCAAAAGTTAAGGGCCGAGAATGAAGAAATTCCCTGAGGATTGCCAACGGTGACACTGGTGCCCAAGAAGAGTGCTTGTAGAGTCTCACATCGCCTGGGTATGGAATATGTTATGATATTTATTTATGAACAGATTGAATTTAAAAATTTTTATAGTAACTTGAGTAAGTTATGGTTCAAGTATGATTTGTTTTTAATTTGGGTTGCTCAATTTGAAGATAGGTGGTAATTTATGGGCTTTAATTTCGAGGACGAAATTCTAATAAGGAGGGAAGATTGTAGCACCCCAGATTTTTAAAGTCTTATTTTAGAGATATTAAATTTATGCTATGATTATATTAATATTCATATTAGGCAATGATATAAATTCTTGGGAAATTTATGAGAGTGGTAATTAGAGAATGGTAATTGGTGAAATAATAGGATAGTAAATGGTAGGTATAAGGATGGTAGAATAAGAAGGTAGAATAGTATAGGGTAGGTAGAATAGTATAGGGTTGGTAGAATAGTATAGGGTAGGTAGAATAGTATAGGGTTGGTGAAATAGTAAAATGAGGGTATAATTGTAAATTGAAGGTAGAATAGTATTTGATTTTCTCCTATAAATAGAGCTCTTCTCCTTCACAATTTTCACCACTCATCTCCTCTCCCATCTCTTGCATATATTCTTCCTTCTTCCGCTTTTTACTCGGTCTTTCTTCTTTTTAAGAGTGTTTACTCAGAACAGAGAGAGAAAGGGTGAGACCAAGCGCTACAAGAAAGAAAGAACACAAGAGAAACCGAGAGTGAGATGGGAAATTTAAGACAGAGAGCTGAAGAGGAAGAAAGAGAGTTTAGGCGAGAGAGAGAGAGAGAGAGAGAGAGAAAGTCAGTGAAGGGATTGTTATGGGTATGGACCAACTGCAGCAGAACGGGTTTCAAGTAATTACCTTTGATGATCCATTCATGTAATCCACTGTAAGTATTCTTACTTACTGAGTATGATATTGATATCCAATAATACGGATTTTTGTGGTTTTATAACTTGTCTAGCATTTTGCTATATATGATTCAACAATGATTTATATTGTCGGAAATCAATTGACTCACTACTTCACAGTTTTTTGTAGTGCTTGCAGGAATGGAAAATCAAGGTAATTATGCAGTTGTGATTAGAGATTCATATTGAGATGTACAAAGATTCCAAGTTGGTTAAGTTTTGTCTAGAGTTTAGACTGTCGGATAGATTTGTATAAATGTCTTGTACGACATAGCTTTGGGTATTTTTGTATAAAGAAAAGTATTTTAACAGTATTTTTTTGTATTGATAATTACAGTTTTTCCGCTATATGAGATTATTTCAGCGTAACATTCGTGTTTATCTACAAGATAAAAGAAGAGAAATATCGGGATGTTACATAATATGTTATAGTATTCATTAATGTTTAACTTAATGGTTTAGGATTTTCAAAGCCATACTATTTTTTTTTTTTTTTTGAGAATTGCAGACTTTCATTTATATTGGCTGATGCAACGCAGAAATCTCTGCTTGCAAAATTTCACAGATACATGCCGGCGGGTTGGTAAACCACACCATATCTACTTTGTCTTTCACTGCTAGGGCAGCGAGCCCATGTGCTACTCTGTTTTGCTCTCTGCGCACGTAGTGCATTTCCCACACCGGAACATCTCGCAACGTGGTGCGTATGTCAGCTATTAACTGGCCTCGTAAGCTATCATCTGAATCATGCGAATTGACTGCCTTAATAACATTCTTGGCATCGCCCTCTAACACTATCTTCCGAAGACCCATCTCCACACACAATGCTGCCGCCATATGAGCTGCTAGTGCCTCCCCTGTTGTGGGATCCAGAAAACCCTCTCGAGTCTGGCATTTTGCAGCCCACATTCGTCCTTGCTCGTCACGTATCACTGCTCCCAGCCCCATGCGGCCAGTTCTCCTATCAAAGCCAGCATCCCAATTAGCTTTTAAAAAGCTCTGGGGCGGGGCTGTCCAGGAAAACAGGGGTGGTTCACCAATTGGTGCCGGTTGTGCACAGCTTCCTGCCCTACTCATTTGGAATGTTTCTCCGGCAAGACTTGCCTGTTTGATTAGTTGATTAGGATGCATAAACACTCCATTATGTAAAGCTTCATTCCGTCGTAGCCATATACGCCAAGAGATACTCACAAACTGGGCAAAGTCCTCACTATCACATTTTTGGAACATACCTTCCACCACCTGCATAAAATTTGGCCCATCAAACCAGCTTTTTTGAAAAATAATTTTTCCCACGCACCATACGTCCCTTGCAGCCGGACATTGCCATAAGGTATGAAAAACAGTTTCAACTTCTCTTTCACAGATTGGGCAGTAGGGCTCCTTAATGATCTTCCGTGCGCAGAGGTTTGCGCGAGTGGGGAGTATATCGTGGCACGCCCGCCAAATGAAGTGCTTCTCCGAGTTTGGTATTTGGAGCTTCCAAAGGTGACTCCAAAAGGCTCCCGTCCGATTATGTTGAGACCCCCCCGCCTGAGATGCCATCTCAACTTCTTTTTGGATGTAGTAAGCACTACGTACCGAAAAAATCCCAGAAGCGGTTCCCCTCCAGATAAGCACATCAGGTTGGTCAGTGGCACTTATCGGGATAGATTGGATTGCCCTCATCTCCTCCCTTGAAAAAATCTGTTCCAGCAGGGCCAAGTTCCACCATTTTGTATTAACATCAATAAGCTGACTCACCGTGGAAGTATCCGGCAGAATTCTGGGGACTGATTGCACTTGATATGTAGTCGGAGAATTGAGCCATCTATCCTCCCAAATGCGAATGTTTTTCCCATTACCAACTCTCCACACCAATCCCTCCCGAATAAGATCACATGAGTTTTGGATACTCCTCCAAGCAAAGGACGGTCTTTTCCCTAGAGTGGCTTCAAGAATCGAACACTCCGGAAAATATTTCGCTTTCATTATCTTTGCAATAAAACTATCCGGAGTTTTCCAAAGACGCCATATCTGCTTAGCCAATAAAGCTTTATTAAAAACAGACAAGTCACGAAAACCCATACCTCCTTCAGCCTTTGGCCAACTTAATTTGCTCCAACTCATCCAATGGATTCGTTTGTCCTTGTCCTTATGTCCCCAAAAAAACTTTGCCATCAACGAATTTATTTCTGCACATAATGTCTTCGGGAGCATAAAAATACTCATGCAATAGGTCGGGATAGCCTGTACCACTGCCTTCAAAAGAATCTCCTTCCCAGCTTGAGATAGAAATTTAGTTTTCCAGTCTTGAAGGCGCTTCCATACCCTCTCCTTAATACATTTAAAGGCACTAGTTCTTGACCGCCCCACAAGGGCCGGAAGCCCCAGATATGTGTCGTATCTTTGATTGATAGGGATTCCAGCTACCTCTTGAATAGAATCCTTGTCAGCCACCGGAGTATTCCTACTATAGAAAATAGCAGTTTTATTGGCATTCATTTTCTGACCCGACGCCTCTTCGTATAATTGCAATATGGAAGACAAGTGATTCCATTGCAACAAGTTAGCCCTGCAAAATAATAAGCTGTCGTCGGCGAAGAAAAGGTGGCTAATTTCCGGGCCCCGTGTCGAAGTTGGAACCCCCATTAACCTTCCATCTGTATTTGCTTGAGTGATCAAAGCACTTACCTAATATAAGAGAAATGCTATGGATCAATAAATTTTTCATATTTTGTTCATATTCTCCTATAAATTCAATAGATCAACTATTAGATTTATAAAGTTTATCATTGACTTATGTAAAATCCATATAAGTCTACAAATCTAATAGTTAATTGTAAAAAAATATGGGTCAAATATGGGGAACTTATTGACCCATAGCATTTCTCCCTAATATATTTAAGATGATGACTCATATCAAGATTTCCTAGAATTTTTAGGCTATTGTACGAATTTCAAACATTATTGTCAAATTAAATGGTGACGATTTATTCATATCAATATTTATTATATTACTACGTTTAAAATAATTTATCACATCATTATGACAAATATGGTAAGTAATGAAGTGGTAAATCTGAACCGTTTCGATTTGAAAATATATAAAGGTTAAGATTTGAATAAATCTATACTTAGTAGAATACCCTCAAAATTCCATGAAATATAAATTCATATATGGACTTACCTTTTTTTGTCACTTAGAAATTCGTGTGCTAAACGTCATCCATATATCTTGAATGTAGTTCATTTAATTATAATAAATTTATAGATAAACTAAAATCATCATTTTATTATTGTCATTATTATTTGGTTAATTATAATAAGATCCTATTCCAACGTGCATGGTAATCCTATAACTTCAGTAATTAATAATACTGTTTGTATTTAAGGTTGCAAAATATTGTCTATGTTTTTTTGTATTCCATTAATGTACGTCATTATCATTAGGAAATCCTAAAAATTATGTAATTAATGCAATTTGTATATTAAGGGCAATTCGACGATATATATATACCTTCTCGTCATGTAAGTCATTTCCGTAATGCTCTTATATGCATATAACAAATTCAGATTTGGCAAACCAATTTGTTGCTCATGGCTTCAAGGGTGGATATTATAGTTATCTTCCTCTGCTTTATCCTTGTCTGCAACAATTTGGTTGAAGCAAACTGGGGATTATCTACGAAGGAAGTGTTGGAATTCAAGAAGCAACTTATAAATATTAAAAAGTTCGCAATTAAAAGCATTCAAGTAAGATTTCTGCAATTTGAAGCCCTTTTCATTCATAGATTCTAAGTAATTTCTTTTTAATTTTTTTTTTATTATGCAAATATTATTGAACTTGTGATTGTTATGACGAAGTTGATCACGATAAAAATCAAATTCCCTATCCTAGCAACTGATCTATAAAGGAGATGGAGAGTCTCACTTATGCTCAAACCATATTTAATTGTTACAATATTATTTCTATCATCACCACAACCAGTACTTGCTGACTTTATAATGTACATTTATTTGATATAACATCTATAGATTGGAGATGGAGATATATACGATTGCATTGATTTCTACAAACAACCTGGCTTCAATCACCCTTTCTGGAAGAATACTACTTTTGAGGTTGAACCAATGAAACCTTTTTCTTTTACAATCTCATCACATACCATTGATATTTTTTCTAACCTTTTAGAGTATTATTATAGATGAAACAAAAATTGTTTGTAGAAGGAATGAGAAACAAAGATATTGGCCATGGGTTTAAAGGCGTAGGTTGTCCTTATGGAACAGTTCCGATTAGAAGAGTCAATGAAGATGACTTGATAAGAGCCACAATACTTTCAAAGATACATCCATCAAATATAGATGATGAACCTGGACATCATGTAAGTACTATTTTTTGTGCTCGATCGCAGATGAATCAATGCTTTTGTAGTGATGCAAGCAAATTATAATAGGATCGTTATTTCATGCAGTATGCAATACTTCGAACAAATGCTTATCCCGAAAGAAAGCTTGATGGAATTGAATCGTATATTTCCTTATTGAACCCAACAGGAATCATTGGATCCCAGTATAGGGCATTCCAATTGACAATTTCAAACGGTCTTGACAGCATAAAGACAGGTTTCACGGTAATTCTCTAATGTAAAATAGCTTTTCAATAGTTATGAATTTTTTTTTTCCTATATTTGAACAGAAAAAGTAATTCAAATAATATAAATTTATTTTCAGGTAAATCCTTTATTGTTCAAAGACAACCAGACTCGGCTCTTTACTCATGTCACGGTGGGTTTTAGTAGATAATTGTGTCGAGTAATTTCCTTTTCCTTTGTTACATTTTTCTTGAACTTAACCAGATTGATGGAAGAACACAATGTTTTAATCAAGATTGTCCCGGATATGTACAAATCAGTTCTGAGATACCTCTAGGTTGGACCTTTGTTAATCCAGATGGAAAAAACTATTCTGAAAAATTGCGAATCAGTAAGGTAAGAAAATTAAGATGTGCATAACGTTCAATTCATTGGTTTACGAAACCAATCTAGTGAAAAAAGCAGATAGCCATCACTAGATGTTCTTATAATTGAATACAATTTTATTTAATGGCTTCCACATGACAGGAAATAAGTGGCGGACCAAATTCAACAGAATTTCTTTGGACATTGTACATCACTGAGCAGAATTCTATAGTTGGATTTTGGCCTCCAAAACTATTTGGAAAATTAAGCGAGTATGCCAATCAAGCTGACTGGGGAGGAGAAGTTTATAGTCCATTGGACCAGTCTAGTCCCCCAATGGGCACTGGTATTCTTCCACATACAGAGACTTGGAACACAGTTTATTCAGCTCATAGCTGGTGGATTGCATGTGCATATGAGAATGCAAAATTTAATTTTGTCAGTCCAATTGATACTGAGTTGTATGCATCTGATCCACAGACATACAATATTGTAGATGCTGGATATCATGATGAAAATTGGAAACGTTTGATTGTATATGATGGTCCTGGTGGAATCAAAGGAGCGTGAGTTGTATTTTAACATCCCATTTTCATAATAATGATTTTTCTCAAATTTTTAATATTTTTTATTGTACCATCGTTCTGTTCACATTCAAGTGGGTTGCATATGTTGGATTTATTGGTAGAATGCAACTTTTATATGTTAGCTAGGGAGCTTGATCTCTCAAGAATAGAGTGATTTTCATTTTTTTTAAGCTTTAATCTAACCACATCTTAATCTTAGCTCAATTTCTCATTTATTATATGTTTTTACTCATTAATTCATGTATGTAGGTCATTCTCAGATCTTGAAACCTCATACATTAAAACTTTACTAAACGACCCGCACATTTGTAGATCTATGCCCTTAAACCCTATAGTATGCAAACTAGAGGTAAAAATCATCAAATTAACTCAAAGTTTCATATGTCCCCAAGGGGTAGCTCAATCGGTTGTGGACCACGTCTCATGAAGCGGAGGTCACTAGTTCGAATCTCCCTTTTCTTGTGTGGACATATCAAAAAAAAGGAAAAAAAAACTCAAAGTTTCATATTTTGTTACCTTAAAAACCTACTAGCCGAAAGTCCTGGTTAACAAAGTTTAAACTTTCTCGGTTCTACCCGATGGGCAGCATGTGGCCCAAAATTTTCCTCCTCTGCTTGTTTTCTAACGACATGCACTATTCATCACATGATTGAGATTGAAGGGAAGGATTTCTACGCTATTTGGAATAAGGCTTAAGCTAATGGAAATATATAGATTTAATCATTTAATTTATAATCTAACACTTTGGCTGTGCGACAAACGCATGTGCAGTTAGATTTTCCTCTAGGTTGGCCAAATAAGGGTTTTGGCTAGGTGATTTTCAAACTCACGATTGGGATTTGAGTAATTTTGAAACTTAAAGAAAATTTTGCCCGGATTAGTGAGAGATTTTTGGTTGATTTTGAACTTGATTGTAATGAAACAAACACTCCCACAAGTCATTAGATTTTCTAGGGTCGTTATCATAGTAAGCTTGCAACTTAGTCCTATTATAAATCATCATGTCCATCCATATATTTTTTGTTTAAAAAATCCAACTTTTGTAGGTCCTACGTATCCAATGATTAATTTAGATAGGAGATGAAAGAATATCATGTCTTGAATTTAGACGATTTCGTAGGATTTTGTAGTTTAAATTATAGAGAAGTGTTTGGTATCATGGATATGCTATTTAGCATTCTTCTACACATCTTTAATTTGGCCAACTTTTTTTAAATTTATTATTGAATCTGTGATACTCACATGTGGGTCTCACAAATTGAATACTAAATTTCCAGGCCACTGATTCTGGAACTCCTGTTATAGCTGTAATTAGACCAAAAAAATGTGTTTTGATTGTGGAGTTTGCTGCTCACTATTTTACTGAAATCAATCTCATAATGAAAGTAAATTGGCTAATTCTATTTACATATAAAGAGGGTAAAATCATATACAATACTGAGAATGCAGATGATTTGTTTTGAACCTCGATCCATTAATTGTCATAATTATAATCCTGTTAGCTATAGCTCCTACGTACGTACCATGTTGTTTTACAGCCATATCCGATGAAGTCCAAAGTCTCTCTCTTTCTTGTTGGTGTGTAATAAAATTCTTTCTTTTAGTGGCACTAAAAACCTTCATTACAGTCTATGTGATAAATTATTGAGCAACACGATCATTTGGCCAAAGATAGGAAATTTTTATTTTACCGTAACTGCTAGTCTCTGGCTGATTGACCTACTAGAGCCATTTTGTAGTAATCAAGAGGTGGAGAATTTTTTTTTTTTTTTTTGTTTACATGTCCATACAAGAAGAGGGGTTGAAGAATTCAAACTAGTGACCCCCATTTCATAAGGCATGGTCTCCATCCGATTGAGTTATCCATTGGGGATCAAGAGGCTGAGGGTTAACCATAAAAAGATGGCTAAAAAAATTTACTTTCAAATGGTCTTTAATTCATACTTAATCCTCATCATTTAATCATACTTTTAATGAAGGAATTTTTGTCTATTTAATGTGAAAAATTAATTTGATGCCCTTGATCTTCCAAATTGCAGTTTAGGTGCGAGTTAATTTACTTTGGCATGCTTGCATATGATAATTTCTTTAGGAAATCACATTAATAGGTACAACATTAAACTTTTTTGTAATCGACCAAAAACTCCTTTTCTTGTTCAAGAGTACTTAGGGTACTACAATTTTTAGCAGAAGTTTTTTACAAATTGATGAACAATTATCATATCATCCACTAAACAATTTAATTTACTTGTCAAATTTTGTTGCTTAAAGACTTTCACATCCTATATTCTTTAATGTGGCATTGCCACGTAAACTTTCCAAAAAAGGGTTCTAATGTGGCAGTGCCCTTCGCCCAAAACAATTTATCTAGCCTCTCTAGCTCATGGGTGGCCAACCCTCCAACCGAACCTCTGGAGGTGGTTCAACCACCCTCAAATTCATTGGGAGTTATCGCGACCGACCATCCTCAACATTCAATTTGCTAGTTGCGGCCACCCGAGCATTCGAATATGGTGGTTGCATCCACAGAAAAGTATATTTAAAAATTATTGGAAGTAATTTCTTGGAAATCTCTTGCCAGTGCAAAGTCATGTAATAGGAGTTTGTTTTATTTACATTTGTTTTATTTGGAGTCTTTCACGCAACCTACTCTCCCCTTTACCCCATTCATCCATTTTGAGGAATAATTTCCTTTGTCTTTTATCTTAATAATCAAAATTTTAGTTACATTAATTAATTTATTGAATTCATTATTAAGACGCAGTTTCATCAAATGGGCTGTACCCTAGAAAATTATAGTTTTTAACCTAGAAAATTATGTTTGAATTTTGTAATTAGTTTTTAATTTACAGCCCAAATTAAAGAACTAAAAGATGAAGAACGCTATCAAAACCTTAATTTTTCATCCTTTTATTAGGGAGCATTATCTTCCGATCGAGAATAAAATATTTTTAATTTCACATTTTTCATTTTTGTCTTAATTTACCATTTTTCCAGCTCAACTTCTCAATCATGATATATATATTTTTTACTTAAATCACAGTGGAACCGAAAAAAGACTCTTACTTACCAACTGAATGGAAGACATCAAGATAACTTTTGCTTTGTACTTAGTTGCATGGGTCGAGATATATATATATATATATATATATATATATATATATATATATATATATATATATTGTTTTTCTTTTTTATTGGTTTTTTTTTACTATGTTATTTTAATTTAATAATTTATCCCAATGATCCCCAGCCCATTCTTAAAGGGTTTAATAGTAATTACAAATTATAAAAGCCGTGCATGCCGAACCTTGGTTCAGGCATCATTTAGAGTGAAAGTCATGCATGCAATATCAGCTAGCCCTAGCTCACCGTTTGCCAAAAAAGATACGTGGAACTGCCATTAACATAGCCAGAAATGGCAGAAAGAAGATATTGGAAGACAACTGGTTATCCCTCCATGGCAAAAATCAGTTGGTTTTTTTTTTCCACGTCGAATTAATTAATTATCAACTTATGGAACATACAACATTATGCGCAATATTGGCCTCTCAGAGCAAATGGTTCTGATCAATTTGTATTAATCAACAAAGAGACAGATGCAGAAGAGTTTTTAGTAATGATCTTCAATGATTAAAAAGATTAAATCTTCTAATTTTACTTATACATGCATACCGCAAGCTAATATTTTGAATGTCTACTATACTAGATGGAAAAGATATGATTATCTAATGTATAATGTTAACTTACTTTGCAGATTCAGACTATCTTTTTTTTTGTAACAAACCGAATTCCATTAACACATAAGAAGATTACAGGACAGACACATTAAGCTAAAAAGCTTAGACAAATTAACCCAATCTAAAAAGACTATAAACTCCTCAACGAAGGTGCAGATGAAAGACATCTGCGAATGCAGCACGAGAAAACCCTTGCCGCGGCGCAATCTGATGGATGAAACCATCGGGAGTACGAATACTCCAAAGAAGCATCTAAACAGACTTTCAAAAAAGCCATGGAAATTTAGATGAACGGTAACAGTGGAAAAAAGGTTTCCAAAAAGAAACCAAAAAAAGAGGGAAAGAAAATCCACAACACTTATGAGGAGTCTGAAATCTAATCGGATCGGGGTTAACAGATAACAAAACAAACAAGTTACAGAATAGTAAAACAACAGCGTTACAGAAGATAAAAGCAATCTAAAAAGCATAGAAAAATGTCCAAAAACCAGCAACGGCAGAGAAGTCAGAGACGCTCGGGCCCACGAACCGGAGAGGGAACCAGAAGATCGGCGAAGGAGGTGGGTGGAGGTGGAGCGGCGAGAAAGACGCCTCACCTGCCGGCGCGTGGGGGACACGCGCCCGCGAGTAAGATCTACTCGCAGGCGCGTGCTAAACACGCATCGGCGCGTGGACGTGGGGTGGGCGCGTGCTAAACAGACTATCTACTTTGTTAGTCTTTTTGCTTTTTCCAGGGCGCGAAAACAAAATCCTCCGAACCGACATCCTGGCAATACGAACTCGAATGATTCGGTCCTTTTGGTGTTTGCCGTTTATATGGCGGTCTTCATAGGAATTATCCCAGTTATTTGCCTACTATACCATCTTTGGTTCCGCTGCTGCCGCGTGGATCCAGTGGCTGTTATTTTCAAGAGGTTCCCTATTTTCAAGTTTGTTCCTGGTGGGGAATCCGGGTTTGGAGCCACCGAGTGCAGAATCTGCTTGAACGGACTTTGCCGATGGGGAGCATCTCCGGATTCTGCCGTGTGGTCACATGTACCACGGGAAATGTCTTAAACAGTTGGTCGCTTCAGGGAGCATGACTTGTCCAGATTGCCGCCATAATTTTGGCAATAATAATGCATAGGAAATCAATTAATTAGAGTTTTATTTGTAAAGCTTTGATATATTTATAGAACTTCGTAAAAAGAAAAAAGAAAAAAGAAAAGAAAAAAAAAAAACCTATACTACGTACTGAAAAGCTTATAGCTAGTACTTACCTCTTGTTATTAAAATGAAGTATAGCTAGCTAGTACAAAATATGTGTTTCCCATTTACAAGCTATGTACGTACTTGAAATTTATTACAATATAGTTTTCCTCTTGTGTGGCAAGACTCCACTCCCTCTCTTCTTTCTCTGCAACTCAACTTAGCTGTTTCTTCTTCTTTTTTTTTTTCTCTCTTTCTTTCGTTCTTCATCTTTAATTATCACTTGTGCGTTTGTTTTGGTTTGATTGTGAATTACTGATTGGGAGAATTCTCTTATTGAATCTTGGCGGCTTGCTTCCAATTCCTTATTGAATCTTGGCAAAACGAATTGAAGTGCACAAAAACTGCACTTTGGAAGTGGAATAATAAATAAAACGGAAGCATTTTGGGCATTTTAACAAAAAAAAAAAAAAAAAAGTGGCTGAAATTGGAAGGAAAAAAATCTTGAAATATAGACATTACAAAATTTTAAACTTCGACAGTATGATCGATTGCAAATGCGCCTATACTTTCAAGGATAAGTGAATTTTTGCCTACAATTTATTTCTATGAAATAATAATTGCACTCTAGCTAGGTTTTATGTAATTAGAAATTAAAAAAGCTCCTTATCATACTAATGCCTATAAATAATTCTTTCCATGATATTCCTAAGTGATGAGTAAGGTATCCATATATGATATATTGTTGCATTTACATCTCCAATTTTTGAATCTCAATTTTCGACTTAGATGTATATGATGCCATGATAGATAGATATACCGGAGAGGAGCTCGATTTATATGCGATTATTGCCAAGCGAATTTGGTTCCGTAGAAATACAGTGATCCATAGAGGGAGAATTCACTCATCCAAACCGTGTAGTTCAAGAGGTGGAGGTGCTTCTGCAGGAGTATCGAATAGCAAAAGTAAATGAAGAGGAAAGTGGTTTACTCCCCCCACATGCTTAGCCTGTCAAGTCGAAAACTCCATCACAAGGTTGGTATCAGGTGAACTGGGATGTAGCTAATGATCCCACTAATCGACGGTCAGAAGTTGGGATCGTAGTGAGAGACTACATGGGCTAGGTAAGTGTTGCTAGAAGCCAGACTATTAGTATTAATTGTTCAAGAATTTGTGATAGCAAAAGCAATGGTTGCTTTATGTGCTGGGGAGTTTAGTCGAGATTTGGGCTTGCCAAGCATAATTTTAGAGGGTGACTCGTTGTAACCTGCAGGTAGTCAATGATCTTAAATGGGCCAAATTGAAGCAGATACGAGTAAATTGTAGAGGATACTAGAGAGGCACTAAAAACCCTTCGAAGCTGCTAGATCTGTCATATTAAAAGGAAAGCTAACTTTGCTGCACATGGCTTAGAAGAAGCCGGGGTAAAACAAATCATGGATAGGGTTTGGAGAGAAGAAATTCCTTGTTGTACTCTTGAGTTAGTTTCTTTTTTTTTTTTTTTTTTTTTTTTTTTCTAAAAAGCAATCTCCTCTTGTCGTTTAGAGCTCTTTTGCTCTGAATGAATGAATGATGATTTTTTTTTTTTCTCAAAAAAAAAAAAAAAACTATTTTAGTAACCACTTAATTTACTCGAACTATCACAACATGTACTTAGATGAAAAATTCTATATTCAATTTCCTGAAAATGACATCCTTTTTTCATTTTTTTTATTTTTTTATTTATTTTATTTTTATTTTTATTTTATTTTTATTTTATTTTATTTTATTTTTATTTTTTTTGAGTTCAAGGACATCTATATCTCTTATGGAGATTACATGAATCCTTTATTGAAAGTAATTGCTCTCCATTAATACTCAATGAAATCACCAAATATACCAATGTATTGACCAAGGAAATCTCTTTTGTCGACAAATCAAAGTGATTTAGATTTCATATCAGATTCCATTATTCTCTTTGGATTGGGTGTCTTTGCAATTTGTAGGAAATTTATTACAAATCGGCCTTTAAGAATGACATTTGTTGTTTAACATGTAAAAACACATATTTTTTTAATAGTACGTGCTCCTCATATGCTTAAAAGACACAAATCACTTTTAAAGTTGGTTTGTAAAAGTTTTCTACAAATCAATTTGTAGAAAATTTTTGTGGCAATTAGTGGATATGAGAAATGTGTTTAGGTGACAGTGTTTTATAAAACACAATCTCACGTTAGTTGAGTTCAATGTATTCTGATTAATGCACCAATGTATATTAACTAGAAGTCTCCATTTCGATTATATATGTAAAAAAAAGAAGAACGAAAAACCACTCCTTTTATTTTATTTTTAATTTTTTTTAATTTTTTTATTATTATTATTATTTTTATGTTTGTAGATGTTTTTCGATCAGATCAGCAACTTCGGTCTCTTCGCTATGCGTCCATCCATCTTCCACCGTGTTGTGCCGTCCATCTCCTCCCTAACCGCTGCTTCTACTTACTGGTTGTTTATTTGTGATATATATATATATATATATATATATATATATATATATATATATATATATATTGAACAAGAGGTTTCTTCTCATTAAATTTGGCGTCCTCATAAGCAAGAAAGAATAATTAGGTGTGAGGGGTTATTTCTTACGACTTGGATATTTCGGTGTAAGAAGTTATCTCTCACGGCCAGTTTAAATAAATTTTGTTAGAAAATTTGGCTACTCATGTCTTAAATCTAGTTTGCTCGGAGTAGATCTGCTCTTTAACTATATTTGTACATGAGTTAGCGCAAGATTGAAGTCATAGATAGCACTTGATTGTGAGAATTGTTTTTTGCATCTATGACTTTGTAACCTCATAGCATGTGGCTATGATTTTGTAGAGCTTTATGATTTGTACTGTAAGAGCTTTATGCTCGTGATCTTTAATAATAAGAAAAAAAAAAAAAAAAAAGTACACATACCCCCAAACTACCACCCCATTGTTAATGCCACCAAAAAAAAAAAAAAAATACCAATTGTATCAATGCCACCCCCCCTAAACTACCAACAAAATGTCAATGTCCCCTTAAGAACAAAAAGACCCTTCGTGAAATTAAAAAATTCTTCAAATTAAAAAATTAAAAATTAAATTATAAGGATATATTAAAAATTTAACTTTAATTTAATTTTTTAATAAAAAAGTATAGAAATTTTTTTTTAAAAAAAACGAAAAAATAACATAAAAAGAAAAACCTATTATAAGAATATATTTTTTTAATATTTATTTTTTAAAAAATAACATAAAAAATTAAAATTAAAAAAAAAAAAAACAATAAGGATAGGTTTTCTAATTTTTATTTTTTTAAAAAAGGTACAGAAAGAAAAACTAAAAATTAAAAAATAAACGAAAAAAAAAGAAAAACCAATTATAAGAATAGTTTTTTTTTTAATTTTTCTTTATTTTTTAATCTTTATTTTTTTTAATTTTTATTTCTTTAGTTTATAAAGATATTTTTGACTTATAAAAATTTTAAGGGTCATTTTTGTCTTTTTGCTGAGCTTAGTGGGCATATTAACACAATTGGTAGTTTATGAGGAACATACACAATAGAATGATAGTTTGAGGGTAGTATGTGTGTTTCCACCACCTCTCCCCTCCCCCCCCCCCCCCCCTAAAAAAAAAAAGCATATAGTATTGGAACATGATCCCTCAATTAGTTATAGTATAAGAGTATTTTTGTCTTTTCCACTTTTTGAGTGAACTAAATAATTAACTGGATATTATCCAATTTGTTTGAACTTGTGAAGATCCTAATTCTATAGTATTAGGATGTTATAGTATTCATTAATGTTTAACTTAATGATTTAGGCTCTAAAAAGTAGTTCAATCGGTTAGAGACCACGTATCATGAAGCCGAGGTCACTAGTTTGAATCACTTCTACCTCCCCTTATGTGGATATGTCAAAAAATAAAAAATAAATTAATGATTTAAGATTTTCAAAGCCATACTACATAATATATTTAAGATGATGACTCATATCAAGATTCCCTATAATCTTTATTTATTTTTTATTTTTTGAAATTGAGATATTGCTTTCTCATTAAAATCATAGAAATTGACCCTATAATCTTTAGGGTATTGTACAAATTTCAAACATTGTTGTCAAATTAAATGCTGACGATATATATATATATATATATTCAAATTTCATTAATTGATGAATGATACATTACAAAGCAAAATCTCTTAGAAAATTATAGCAAAAGTTACGAGGTTACAAGTCATAGATACATACATAACAATTTGACATTCAAGACCTATGTATCTATGACATCAATATCCGTCAACCACAAACCTTCACTTGTAACAACCTATCTGTTCCAGTTAGACTCAACTCAATGGATAGGTAGCTCATATTTCTCGGCACTAGAAGTATAAAATCTAATGCCGAAACTTATCCTCCTTAACGCGAAAGTTAGGAAACTGTTCACATTCACAACCCAAAGGTCTGGACAATCCTTATTTAAACAAGTTACAAAGAAACTACTAAAAACAAATTAAAATAAAGAAAACAACACAAACTAGCAGACAGCAGCATCGGTGGAGGCGAAACAACAACCACGCATGTGGAACACACACGAGACAGTGAAGCTCCCATGTCGGCGCGTGTAGGCTACGCACTGGCGCGTGGTAGTAGTGTTGTGACAAGGAGGGCGGCGGCAGGTGGCGGAGAGGCTGAAAAAGGTGGGGGAGAGGCGTGTCGTTGGCTTGACAAGCCCGAAAAGAACAGATCTAGCTTAGATCAAACCGGATCTAAAATTCCCAAGGCGACTATAACAAAGGAAAATGAGACGACTAGAAGAGGCGACAAGTCGACAAGGTGGAAAGGGTGGCGTGGCTGCTACTAAAACCAGTAATATTGGGGATCAAAAACAGCAGACAAAACAGAAAAAAAAACAAGTGCATAAAAGCAAAAGAGGGGAGGAGGGGGGAGGAGGCAGACCATCCCTCGTCCCTAAAGGAACTTACCAGCGAGAAAAAATTAGAGAGAAATTAGAGAGAGGTGAGAGGTTCTCTCTCTAGGGCTGGCTGTAAGTCTTTTAATATTTATTATATTACTATTTACTATGTTTAAAATAATTTATCGCATCATTATGACAAATGTGGTAAGTAATGAAGTGGTAAAATCTCAATCGTTTCGATTGTAAAACAATGGTTAAGATTTGAATAAATCTATACTTAGTAGAATTAATACCCTCAAAATTCCATGAAATATAAATTCATATCGACTTACATGTTTTTGTCACTTAGAAATTCGTGTGATAAACGTCATCCATCTTAAATGTAGTTCATTTAATTAATTATAATAAATTTATAGATCAACTAAAATCATCATTTTATTATTGTCATTATTAGTTGGTTAATTATAATAAGATCCTATTCCAACGTGCATGGTAATCCTATAACTTCAGTAATTAATACAGTTTGTATTTAAGGTTGGAAAATATTGTCTATGTTTTTTTATATTCCATTAATGTACGTCATTATCATTAGGAAATCCTAAAAATTATGTAATTATTGCAATTTGTATATTAAAGTAATTAAATTCGACGATATATATATACCTTCTCGTCATTTAAGTCATTTCTGTATTGCTCTTATATGCATATAACAAATTTAGATTTGGCAAACCAATTTGTCGCTCATGGCTTCAAGGGTGGATATTATAGTTATCTTCCTCTGCTTTATCCTTGTCTGCAACAATTTGGTTGAAGCAAACTGGGGATTATCTACGAAGGAAGTGTTGGAATTCAAGAAGCAACTTATAAATATTAAAAAGTTTGCAATTAAAAGCATTCAAGTAAGATTTCTGCAATTTGAAGCCTTTTTTATTCATAGATTCTAAGTAATTTCTTTTTAATTTTTTTTTTATTATGCAAATATTATTGAACTTGTGATTGTTATGATGAAGTTGATCACGATAAAAATCAAATTCCCTGTCCTAGCAACTGATCTATAAAGGAGATGGAGAGTCGCACTTATGCTCAAACCATATTTAATTGTTACAATAGTATTTCTATCATCACCACAACCAGTACTTGCTGACTTTATAATGTACATTGATTTGATTTAACATCTATAGATCGGAGATGGAGATATATACGACTGCATTGATTTCTACGAACAACCTGGCTTCAATCACCCTTTCTGGAAGAATACTACTTTTGAGGTTGAACCAATGAAACCTTTTTCTTTTACAATCTCATCACATACCATTGATATTTTTTCTAACCTTTTAGAGTATTATTATAGATGAAACAAAAATTGTTTGTGGAAGGAATGAAACCCAAAGATATTGGGTTTAAAGGCGTAGGTTGTCCTAATGGAACAGTTCCGATTAGAAGAGTCAATGAAGATGACTTGATAAGAGCCACAATACTTTCAAAGATACATCCATCAAATATAGATGATGAACCTGGACATCATGTAAGTACTATTTTTTGTGCTCAATCGCAGATGAATCAATGCTTTTGTAGTGATTCAAGCAAATTATAATAGGATTGTTATTTCATGCAGTATGCAATACTTCGAACAAAAGCTTATCCAGAAAGAAAGCTTGATGGAATTGAATCGTATATTTCCTTATTGAACCCAACAGGAATCATTGGATCCCAGTATAGGGCATTCCAATTGACAATTTCAAACGGTCTTGACAGCATAAAGACAGGTTTCACGGTAATTCTCTAATGTAAAATAGCTTTTCAATAGTTATGATTTTTTTACATATATTCGAACAGAAAAAGTAATACAAATCATTTAAATTTATTTTCAGGTAAATCCTTTATTGTTCAAAGACAACAAAACTCGGCTTTTTACTCATGTCACGGTAGGTTTTAGTAGATAATTGTGTCGAGTAATTTCATTTTCCTTTGTTACATTTTTCTTTAACTGAACCAGATTGGTGGAAGAACACAATGTTTCAATCAAGATTGTCCTGGATATGTACAAGTTAGTTCTGAAATACCTCTAGGCTGGACCTTCCTTAATACAGATGGAAAAAACTATTCCGAAAAATTGCGAATCAGTAAGGTAAGAAAATTAATATATGTGCATATATAACGCTCAATTCATTAGTTTATGAAACAAATCCAATGAAAAACAGATAGCCATCACTACATGTTCTTATAATTGAATACAATTTTATTCACTGGCTTCCTGGCAGGAAATGAGTGGCGAACCAAATTCTACAAAATTTCTCTGGACATTGTACATCACTGAACAGAATTCTATAATTGGATTTTGGCCCCCAACACTATTTGAAAAATTAAGTGAGTTCGGCAATCAAGCCAACTGGGGCGGAGAAGTTTATAGTCCATTGGACCAATCTAGTCCCCCAATGGGTACTGGTATTCTTCCACAGACGTGGTCTTGGAACACAGATTATTCAGCTCTTAGCTGGTGGATTGCATGCGCGTATGAGAATACAAATTTTAATTTTGTCAGTCCAATTGATACAGAGTTGTATGCATCTGATCCAGAGACATACAATGTCGTAGATGCTGGATATGAGGATGAAGATTGGAAACGTCTTATTTTATATGATGGTCCTGGTGGAATCAAAGGAGCTTAATTGAGTTGTATTTTAACATCCCATTTTCGTAATAATGCGTTTTCTCAAATTTTTAATATTCTATGTGACCATCGTTTCTGTTCACATTCAAGTGAATTGCATATGTAGGATTTATTGGTAGAATGCACCTTTTATATATTTGGAAGCATGATCTCCTAGGAATAGAATGATTTTTTTATTTTTTATTTTATTTTTTTTTCTAGCTTTAATTTAACTACATCTCTATTGTCATCTTAATTTCCCCTTTCCTAGCTCAATTTATCATTTATGATTTTGTTTTTTTTGGTTCATTCAAACTCCCAATGCAATTGATTAGAAAAAAATAAAAAAATAACTCCCAATGCAACCGAGGAAAGACTCTTACCTGCCAATTAAATGGAAGGCCTTTTATTTTGCCTTTTGTTTCTTTTCTTATCTGGGCAAGCTGAAGATTCCATTGATAATTAGTAAAGAAAAACACAAAATCATATGAAGGAATAGTCCCCAAATACCGTTAGTATGGTGGTCTTTAATGAGGTTGCTGCTGTGCCAGGACAGGTAGCCTTTAAGATAAGGCGACCATAGGTTTAGAACCATGCATGGTGGGCAAAGTAGTTTATGTCATGACATTGTGTTGTGCTGTAGTAGAGGCCGTGAAATTACTCTTGGGCATCATTATTTGTGCATTTGCATAAAATCTTTGGACACCACTAGATGTATTAATGTGACGAACCTGGTGTTTATTATTGATATTTACCCTGCAGAGTGTTATGATAAGGTCTCTAGGCTTGTTTAATAAATAAATAATCCAAAGAGTTATCTCTACTTCTCATTTCGGATAACAATGCTGCAAGAATGTATAAACTAAATCACAGATAATAATTAATATCGAGGGTAGTACTACTAGACTGCAATATTTTTCTTTTCTTTTTATTAGAGTTAACAAATACTTGTTAAAGTCATCTTCTTGATTATATCGAATCCGTTATGCTGCAAGTGTAATATTAGCAGCTAATATCTTTCTCTCCTTACTCCTCTATTAAAGGGGCTGTCCATGGTTCAAGCCAAAATTCTCCCACTAATGAGAATAGGGTTTTGTGTGTACTAGCTGGAAATTAAGGAGAGGGGACTTAGCCTATAGATATAAAACTATATGGGGAGTCTACTAATTACAAAATCTTAATCCTAGCTAATAGAGTTATTGGCCTACATATTGTCTACTACATCAAGTAGGAATCCGAATCCTACTTAGGTAAGATGTATAAAATCCAATAGCTCAACATTTGGGCGTATGTTATTCTAGCTTGAATGTCTAACCAGTTTTAGCAAATCAAAACCCACAATCAATATACACTCAATAAAAAAATTAAAAAAAATTCTAACAAGCTCCCCCACTTTTCCCCAATAATTTTCTCTTCATTTTATGATTAAAAAATTAATTCTTCTAATTTTATTTGTATGTCTACTAAATGGAAAAGATATGCATATCTTGTTGAGAAATAATCTCACATTGCCTGTGGGCATGTTTATAAAGAATGAACAACCCTCTCTTGTAGAACCGGTTTTATGAGATGAGTTAGGCTCACGAATTTCTTCATGGTGTCAGAGCCTACTACAGGACGAATGTGGCCCGCACTACTTACCCCGTGACAAAGACCAGGAAAAATACCGGCCTGCACGTGAGGTAAAAATCATCAAATTAAACGACTGTAGGGTGCACTACTTTATTAAATGACTCGTGCATTTGTAGATCTATGCCTTAAACCCTACAATATGCAAACTAGAAGTAAAAATCATCAAATTAACTCAAAGTTTCATATGTCCCCAAGGGGTAGCTCAATCGGTTATGGACCACGCCTCATAAAGCAGAGGTCACTAGTTCGAATCCCTCATCCCTTGTGTCGACATGTAAAAAAAAAAAAACTCAAAGTTTCATATTTTGTTACCTTAAAAACCTGCTCGCCGAAAATCTTGATTAACAAAGTTTAAACTTTCTCGGTTCTAGTGGCCCAAAATTATCCTCCTCTACTTGTTTTCTAACGACATGCACTATTCATCACGTGATTGAGATTGAAGGGAAGGATTTCTACGTTGTTTGGAATAAGGCTTAAGTTAATAGAAATATATAGATTTAATCATTTAATTTATAATCTAACACTTTAGCTGTGCGACAAACGCTTGGGCAGCTAGATTTTCTTCTAGGTTGGCCAAATAAGGGTTTTGGCTAGGTGATTTGCAAACTCACTATTAAAGGGATTTGAGTAATTTTGAAACTTCAAGAAAATTTTGCTCAGATTAGTGAGAGATTTTTGGTTGATTTTGAATTGATTGTAATAAAACAACCACTCCCACAAGTCATTAAATTTTCTAGGGTGGTTATTATAGTAAGCTTGCAACTTAGTCCTATTATAAATCATCATGTCCATCCATTTTTTTTTTGTTTAAAAAATCCAGACTTTTGTAGGTCCTACGTATCCAATGATTGATTTAGATGGGAGATGAAAGAATATCATGTCTTGAATTTACACGATTTCATAGTATTTTGTAGTTTAAATTTTAAAGAAGTGTTTAGTATCATAGATATGCTATTGAGCATTCTTCTACATGTCTTTAGTTTGGCCAACTTTTTTTAAATTTATCATTGAATCTGTAATACTTGAAAAACTTTGAGAAGTTATATTCAAAGTTGATAATATTACAAGTACATTGATGTAGCATATATACTACTAGAATTAAACCTGATACACAACTAACCCTAATGCAACAAAGTCAGAATCCTTTTACACTAGGGAGAAGGAGATCTTCTAATGCGCTTTTTTGTTGTCCAAGTCTACCAATGGTTGATCTTCTTTCCTTCTTCAAAAGATTTGATCATAGCCAATTGGTACTCCCAAAGTTACTTTACATGCTGTCATAGGAGGTTGAGGGATATAGAAAATCTTTCCATATTGAGTTTCAGCTTTATTGCAGCTGTGAGATTGGCTTGTGCACCTATCTGCGCTCGATAACAGCTAGCCTGCGATTGAGCGCACTCGAACTTTCTTCTCTTCATTTTCCTCTATAAGTGCGCTCAATACTGTGCTCGAGCGCACTAGGACTGCAATTTCCCCTGTTACTATGCTCGAGCCTGCGCTCAAGCGCACTTGTCCTGCACTCAATCTCTTGAGTCCTGCGCTCGATCTCTTGAGTGCTTGATATACTTTAACAATACTCACATGTGAGCCTCACATATTGAATACTTAATTTCTAGGCCACTTATACTAGAACTCCGGTTATAGCTATAATTAAACCAAAAAAATGTGTTTTGGCTGTGGAGTTTGCTGCTCACTATTTTATTGATATCAATCTCATAATGAAAGTGAATGGACTAATTCTATTTACATATAGAGAGGGTAAAAATCATATACAGAACTGAGAATGCAGATGATTTGTTTTGAATCCCGACCCATTAATTGCCATGATTATATTCCTGTTAGCTATAGCTCCTACGTACGTACCATGTTGTTTTACAGCCATATCCAATGAAGTCCAAAGTCTCTCTCTTTCCTGTTAGTGTGTAATAAAATTATTTCTTTTAGTGGCACTAAAATCCTTTATTACAGTCTATGTTACAAATTATTGAGCAGCACTTTGATCAATCGGCCAAAGATAGGAAATTTGTATTTTACCATAACTAGTCTCTGGCCGATTGACCAACTAGAGCCATTTTGTAGCAATCAAGAGGTGGAGGGTTTTTTTTTTACATGTCTTTACAAGAAGAGGGAGTGAGAGATTCGAACTAGTGACTCCCGTTTCATGAGGCATAGTCTCCAATCGATTGAGTTACCTATTGGAAATCAAGAAGCTGAGGGTTAACCATAAAAAGATGGCTAAAAAAATTTACTTTCAAATGGTCTTTAATTCATACTTAATCCTCATCCTTTAATCATACTTTTATTTTGATTGATAATATTTCATTGATCACAAAGAAGACAGAGCAGACTGTTCTGGAACATCAAACATCCAACGCCTCTCAATGCCTTGTTTATAGGCCTCTTTGGCCAAACCAGGTGCCGCTGTGTTACACTCACGGGTAACATGATGACATTCTCAATCTGGGAAAAGAGAAAGCAGTGACTTCGTGTCTTCAATAAGCTGACCATACGGCAACATGTGGGGATTTCTGGAGTTCACAGCTGTCACCACATTCATGGCATCTCCATCCAGTAAAAGCCTCTCAACCCCCATCTCATGGCTGAATCTCACGGCATGGAACACAGCTAGTGCCTCGGCAGCAGTAGGTTCAAGTTATCCTTGTATTACTAAGCTCTTCGCTCCATAGACATTGCCACCTGTATCTCTTATCAATATGCCCACTCCCATCAAGCCTTTTTTCGAATCCAGAGCGGCGTCCCAATTTGTTTTAAGATAACCCTGTTTTGGCGCCGTCCACCTCTTCACGACTTCGGCCTCCACAGGGTGAGTTTCCTTTATATCTTGCCGCAGCAACCTTTGGTATTCCTCCTTGGCATCCTCTACTTCACGCAGCAGCACTGTAGGGTGCTCAAAGGTCCCATTAAAACCCAATCCATTCCTACGTAGCCAGAGTTTCCTCGCAGTTCGCACGAACCTCTTGTCCTCTCCTAGACAGTACCTCTTTGAAGGAACACGTTTGCCACTTGAAAAAACTCCAGCCCTTCTACAATTTTTTTTCGGAAACATTTGGCACTCCCACCCCAAACGTCCATTGCAGAAGGACATGACCAAAGTATGTGGCAAGTGGTTCCTTCATACTTTTAATGAAGGAATTTTTGTCTATTTAATGTGGAAAAATAATTTGATGCCCTTGATCTTCCAAATTGCAGTTTAGGTGCGAGTTAATTTACTTTGGCATGCTTGCATATGATAATTTCTTTAGGAAATCACGTTAATAGGTACGACATTAATCTTTTTTGTAATTGACTAAAAACTCCTTGTTCAAGAGTAATTAGGGTATTACAACTTTTACTAGAAGTTTCTTATAAATTAATTGATGGACAATTACCATATCATCCACTAAAAAATTTAATGTACTAGTCAAATTTTGTTGCTTAAAGACTCACATCCTATATTCTTAAACTCTCCAAAAAAAAAAAAATGTTCTTTCACATCCTATATTCTTAAACTCTCCAAAAAAAAAAAAAACACATTCTAATGTGGCAGTGCCCTTCGCCCAAAAAAATTTATCTAGCCTCTCTAGCTCATGGGTGGCCAACCCCCCAACCGAACCTTTGGAGGTGGTTCTACCACTCTCAAATTTATTGGAAGTTATCGCGATCGACCATCCTCAACGTTCAATTTGCTAGTTGCGGCCACTGGATCTCTCCAATCTAGTGGTTGCAGCCATAGAAAAATTATATTTAAAAATATAATTTGTCAGTGCAAAGTCATGTAATAGAAGTTTGTTTTATTTGCAATTGTTTTATTTAGACTCTTTCATGCAATCTTCTCCCCTTTACTCCATTCATCCATTTTGAGGAATAAGTTCATTTGTCTTTTATCGCAATAATCATAATTTTAGTTACATTAATTAATTTATTGAATTCATTATTAATACACGGTTTCATCAAATGGGCTGTACCCTAGAAAATTATAGTTTTTAACCTGGAAAATTAGGTTTGAATTTTGCAATTAGTTTTTAATTTACAGCCCAAATTAAAGAACTAAAAGATGAAGAACGCTATCAAAACCAATCGTGGTCTTTTTCACATACTCTGACGGTCTTCTTTTTCTGTTCCTTTTTTTTTTTTAGTGAAAACTCTGACGATCTTCTGAAGGCAACATATGGTAGCATTCATTGCTTAGCAAAATAATATTTTTCGTGTACCCAAACAACAAATGAATAAAAGCAAAACACGTCTCACATTCCAAAAAGGGTGATTAATTAAATAAAGCCCAGTTTTTTTTATTTTATTAACCCTAAGTGATACTTATGTAATTACCCAACTACGAAAGTATATCCTTAATTTTTCATCCTTTTATTAGCTAGCATTATATATTGTCCGATCGAGAATAAAATTATTTTTATTTATTTATTTTTCTAGCTTTAATTTCACTACATTTTTCATTTTTGTCTTAATTTTCCATTTTTCCAGCTCAACTTCTCATTCATGTTATATATATATTTTTTACTTAAATCCCAATGCAACCGAAAAAAGACTCTTACAGCTTACCAACTGAATGGAAGACATGCGCGCATCAAGATAACTTTTGCTTTGTACTTAATTAGTTGCATGGGTATTATATATATATATATATATATATATATTGTTTTTCTTTTTTATTGGTTTTTTTTACTATGTTATTTTAATTTAATAATTTATCCCAATGATCCCCAGCCCATTCTTAAAGGGTTTAATAGTAATTACAAATTACGACAGCGGTGCATGCCGAACCTTGGTTCAGGCATCATTTAGAGTGAAAGTCATGCACGCAATATCAGCTAGCCCTAGCTCACGGTTTGCCAAAAAAGATACGTGGAACTGCCATTAACATAGTCAGAAATGGCAGAAAGAAAATATTGGAAGACAACTGGTTATCCCTCCATGGCAAAAATCAGTTGGTTTTTTTTTCCACGTCGAATTAATTAATGATCAACAACTTATAGAACATACAACATTATGTGCAATATTGGCCTCTCAGAGAACCATATCAATTTGTATTAATCAATAAAAGACAGATGCAGAAGAGAAGCACATGTACTAGTATTTCTCATTTGACGAGGAATAACTTCAATAATTACAAACAAAACAAAAACCTGAAATTTTCCATTTTAGTCAAGTGGATGCTTACTTTTTTAGTAATGAGCTTCTTCTTCCTCTACGCGTTCTTTTAAAAATGTACACATTTCTTTCAACCTTTAATAGCTTTGCTAGTAGAGTTTTAAGCGTCCAGTCCATGTCTTTCCAAAAAAGAACAGCCCTCTTGTATTTAAAGCATTTCTCATTCTCTCTAAAGTTTCTGATTTACATGGAGTTCTCCCAAATGCTTCTCAGATGACCGATCCTAAAGGGAATTAGCTAAGTGAAAGCGCCGTGTGTTGTGCAAAGATATCAAGGTGAGATTCACTTTCTTTCACCATGAATCTATTTCTTCTTTTAATCTTCTTTAATTAGCATGTCTTCTTCTCTTTTGGTTGCAACTTGTTCGATCTTCGATCCATAGTTAATAGTTTCTTTCGGGCTAAGCCCACAAAATATATTTCACCATGAATCGCCATTAATGCAGCTTATTCTATTTTTGCATTTTTCTGATCGATATTACCTTTGAAAGCAGTACTGAACCCACCAATCACATCACAAAGAATGGGCACCTCCTAGCCACAGAACCGAACCTCCTCGACAAAGACCGGCGTTGCGCACAGCGACATGATCGATGCCGTGCAAGGCATGGGTTGGGTGTCATGTGGCCGCCGGTGCTGGCCGTGTGTAAAAGCCGGCGGGGAGGGTGAAATAAGCTAATTCGGATCATGGAGAGGGGCCAACAGGTAGTAGTTATTACCTGCGAAGGCCCAGCCCGGTTTTCTCATTATGTATTTTAAAAAAGGTGGGCCGACTCATTTGATTCAGCCCAGTCTGCCCAATTTAGTTTTTTTAAAAGGCTGGACCTACCCACTTGGTTCAGCCCAATAAAAGGAATCCATTGGGGTTGCAAGCTGAACTATGCAGGCCTTGGGCTCTGCCAGGCCTATTTCATTAAGAAAAAACAAAAATGGTTTTGCCGGTTGTGGGCCCCATCTTTCTTTTTGACGATGATAGTTGAAAAATCTGTTAGAATTTGGCTTTATCTTTAAGCCAAGCCCATAACTTCTTGGTGTTTGTGTTTGGAGTGAGAATGACAGTCGCTGTGAGATTATCTTGCCATGTGGATAGGATTTTGCCTCATTTTACGATCTTCTAATTTGACATAAACTATTTATTTTTACCAAAAACCCGACCCTCAACTCATTTTTTCTCATTCTATTTTGTTTGTTATTGGTTCATTTTTGTTTGATATCCTTAATTAATATTCTAATTAGTCCTTGAAAAACAATAAATTATAAATCCAAATTTCATGAGAACTCTAGAATTTGAACATTTTGTAAGAGAGAACATTTTGCCTCATTTTGGAGTCGTGATATATATATCATTTGTGTTCTAATTTTGAGTTTTGAATATATATATATATATATATATATATATATATATATATATATATATATATATTTCATTTACTCTCATTAATTAACATTGTAGATTATATCAAACCATCGTATCGGTGCTTGCTCTTCTCAGATGGCTCTTACTTTGGTTCGTGCTCATACTTTGGTGCGTGCTTAATTTTCTCTCTTTCATTGTATTATTAATTAATGATGTATTATCCAATATTTATTTGCTAACTACTTATTTAAGTAAAAAGACTTTGTTTTTTTTTCTTTTCTTTTCTTTTTGTAATAAACATAGTTCAAAAAAAAAAAAAAAAATTGATCCTCAATTGTAACGAAGCTGGCCGTTAATTAGGGGTAGGTTTTTTTTTAAAAAAAAAAAAATTTTGACATGCGTTAGGGCTAGGTTTGTTAACTTAGAGCCTAGGCGTAAAAGAACTTAGTAGAAAGGTCAAAGTAATTACAATTACACTAAATGCAAATGATGAAGAATTAATTACGAAAACAATGTCAAATCGAAACATTAAGTATCATAATGTATCTCCCTTTGTCCCAAGGCACTTATTTACAATAACAACATGAAAATTAAAACTCTTTAAATTTTTGTATTTCTTACTTTTTCCCCAAACTATAAAATTTAATTCCGCCCTGCAAACTAGAGTTATAGGCCTATATGCTGTCTACCGCATCATGTATAGGAATCAAAATCCTACTCAGAGTAAGATGTATGTATAAAATCCAATAGCTCAACATTTGGGTGTATGTTATTCTAGTTTGAGTGTCTAACCAGTTTTTAGCAAATCAAAACCCACAATCATTATATATACTCTCAATAAAAAAAAATATGAATTATGTTAACAAGCTCCACACTTTAATTTCCCCATTCATTTTCTCTTCATTTAATGATTAAAAAGATTAATTCTCTTAATTTTACTTATACATGCACACCGCAATTAGCTAAATGGATAATATATGATTATCTAATGTATATTAATGTTAACTTAATTTGCAGATTCATATTGTCTACTTTGTTAGTATTTTTGCTTTTGCCCGAGCGCTAGATGACAATCCTGGTATGAAACAACCTGACAATAAGAAGTGGTATGATTCTAGCCTTTTGGTGTTCGCCGCTTATATGGCTATCTTGATAGGCATTACCCTAGTTCTTTTCCTACTACTCTTTTTGTGGCACCGCTTCTGCCATGTGGATCCAGTGGCTGCTGTAATACAAAGGTTCCCTGTTTTCACTTTTGTTCCTGGCGGGGAATCCGGGTTTGGAGCCACAGAGTGCACCATCTGCCTAACGGAATTTGCCGATGGGGAGCATCTCCGGATGCTGCCGTGTGGACACATATACCACCGGCAGTGTCTTAGAGAGTTGGTCGCTTCAGGGAGCATGACTTGTCCAGATTGCCGCCATAATTTTGGCAATAATAATGCATAGGAAGTACTCAATTAATTAGAGGTTTTATTTGTAAAGCTTTAATTTGTTTACAGAAATTTGTAAAAAGAAAAAAAAAAAAAAAAAAAACCCTATACTACGTACTGAAAACTGAAAAGCTTATAAAATGAAGTATAGCTAGTACAAAAGAAGTGTTTCCCATTTACAAGCTACGTACGTACTTGAAATGTATAACAATAGTACTTTTCCTCTCTTCTTTCTCTGCATCTCAACTCAGCTACGTTTCTTCTATTTTCCCTTTCCTCTGCTTCTCTTTCCCATTTCTCTTTGTTTCGTTCTTCTTCTTTAATTATCACTTGTGCGTTTGTTATGGTTTGATTGGGAGAATTCTATTACGTACTGAATCTTGGCGGCTTGCTTCCAATTCAGTACTATATATATATATATATATATATATATATGCAAAACGAAGTGCACAAAAACTGCACGTACCTTGTAAGCGGTAAATATTGATTATTTTACAAAAAGTGTGGTTTTTTTTTTAAAAAAAAAATAATAAATAAAACGGAAGTATTTTGGGCATTTAAAAAAAAAAAAAAAAATCAGGTGAAATTAAAAGGGAAAAAATTCTTAAAATACCAACATTGCAAATTTTTAAATTTCGAGAGTAATAGGCTTTCTCATGTGTTTACAAAATTTGGCTCATCTCATTATGAGCTTAAAACTAAACAAATGACTATACTAGTCCACACAAAAGGAATAAATACAACACAATTTATTACTAAAAAACTAATAATTACACTCTAGGTTTTATGTAATTAGAAAAAGCTCCTTACATAAAGCTTCTTATATATATATATATATATATATATATATATATATATATATATATATTGACATGTCCGCATAAGACGGGAGAGGAGGATTTGAACTAGTGACCTCCGTTTCATTAGGCGTGGTCCCAGCCGATTGAGCTACCTCTTGGGCATATATGATATATTGTTACATTTACATCTTCAATTTTTGAACCTGATCAATTTAACCACATTATCATTTATAACTAGGGGTGGGCACGGGTCGGGGCGGGGGGGGTATCGGCCTTTTTCCCACCCACCCTGCACCCTGTTGGTTTTGGATTTTTCAACCCGTCACCCGAGCAAAATTAACAATATCCGCGCAGGTTCGGGTTGTGTGGAGCGGGGTGAGGCGGATCGATGCGGGTTGTGCGAGTTGGGTTCTTTTCCTCCATTTTCGTCTCTTTTGCAGGTTTCTTGCCCTCCATTTTCAAACAAACCCTACATCAGAATACCAAGAAACAAACAAACACAACCCAACATCAAACCTATATACAATGGAATAGAAAACCAAAGAATAATTAGATCTTAATGATA
The DNA here is from genome assembly GCF_965113065.1 of Corylus avellana. Lineage (NCBI taxonomy): Eukaryota > Viridiplantae > Streptophyta > Magnoliopsida > Fagales > Betulaceae > Corylus > Corylus avellana. Next base: position 16,824,787 of record NC_142490.1, on the reverse strand, counting down.
AAAGATATCTTTTGGTTCCCATTCATGAAAGAGGTCTAGAAATAGAGAGAAAAACCTGGATTGTGGTCTGTGGAGTGGAGGTGGGAGCGGCGCAACAGCCCGTGATTTGAGGTGGAGCGGCGGCGCAGACGAGAGACGGAGAGACAACATACTAGAGAGAGCGAGCAAGAGCGACGGAGAGAAAGCAAGAGACGAGAGACTGAGAGAGGAAGAGAGGGAGAAACGGTAGCTGAAAGTTAGAGACATAATAGAGAGATAGAGTTAGGAACTTAGGTTTAGGGTTTTTTTAGTTTTATACTTGGGCGGGTAGGATCGGGGCGGGGCGGGTACCCGCAGGAAATAAATCTCTATACCCCCAACCCGCCCCACCCCGCATGGGTTGGAGAGATCCTACCCGAACCTGCAAAAATATACATAAAACCCGCTCGGGGCGAGGAGGATCGGGGCGGGGCGAGTTGGGCGGGTTGGGTGGGTTTTTGCCCACCCCTATTTATAACACTCTTATCAAAGAATCCAATTCTTTAAATTAAATTAAAGGAAAATTACAGTTTACCCCCTCAAAGTTGACAGCGTTTTTCAATTCGAACACTAAAGTTTCAATTTTTGCAATCCACCCCCCAAAGTTCCAAATTTTTGCAATTTGAGCAATTTTATCCAAAACTTCCCATATTGCCCTTATTTTTTTTTTAAAAAAAAAAAAAATTCGTGGTGGCCGTAACCACTACTTTGGTCATCTGGTCATTTTTGCACCCCCAAATTTGTTTTCGTTTTCATAAAAAATAAAAATAAATAAAAAAATCAGGGGTGATATGGGAATTTTGGGATGATATTGGTTGAATTGAAAAAAAATAGAACTTTGTGGGGGCGGATTGCAAAAATTGAAACTTTGATGTTCGAATTGAAAAACGCTATCAACTTTGGGGGGGTAAACTGTAATTTTCCCTTAAATTAATAACCACTATACTAAAACTATCGCAACATGTACTTAATGAGGAGTGCTAGGGAGCCGGAGAATTTTCTCAAATTCTCTCCCGCCTGATATGGAAAATGTGGGTGGCAGACATAGAGAGAGAAAGGTGTTTTTTTTTTTTTTTTTTTCTCCTTCTGAAGTGCTTTCCATGTCAGGCGGGAGAGAATTTTCGGGAAAATTCTCAGGCTCCCTAGCAGTTCTCCTCGTACTTAATTAGATGAAAAATTCTATATTTAATTAAAAAAAAAAAAAGACATCTCTTATGGAGATTATGAATTCTTTATTGAAAATAATTGCTCCCCATAATAATACTCAATGAAATCACCTCCAAATATTCCAATGTATTGACCATGGAAATCTCATTTGTCAACAAATCAAAGTGACTACGATTTCATATCAGATTCCATTATTATCGTTCCCAAGGGATAACTCAATCGGCTGGGAACTACGCCTTACAGAGGTCACTAGTTCGAATCTCCCCTCCCCTTCTTATGTGGACATGTCAAAAAAAAAAAAAATCCATTATTATCTTTGGATTGAGTGTCTTTGCAATTTGTAGGAAATTTTCTATATGAATGGTGATGATTTATTCATATCAATATTTATTATATTACTATTTACTATGTTTAAAATAATTTATCACATTATTATGACAAATATGTTAAGTAATGAAGTGGTAAAATCTCAATCGTTTTGATTGGAAAACAATGGTTAAGATTTGAATAAATCTACTTAAATACCCTCAAAATTCCACCAAATATTTTTTTTGAATATAAACTAAAACTTCTATTCATGCTCAAAAGAGCGAGAAATTGATCACCTTGCCGAATACCCCGATCCATTATCCCCATACTTATTTCTGATCTATGCAGAGGCATTAAGCTCCCTACTTGCTAGGGTAGACAGGGAGGGTGTGTTGATAGGGGTTCCTACTTCTCCGAGGGGACCCCGTATCAACCACCTATTATTTGCTGACAATAGTTTGCTTTTTTGCAGAGCTGATTTGAGACATTGGAACAAACTGTCCATTATTCTTAAAAATTATGAAGCAGCTTTGGCGCAAAAATTGAATGCTTCCAAGATGGCTATTTACTTTAGCCGAAACACCCCATAGGCAAACAAGCAGCAAATTCTTGCAATGGCTGGTGTTCCTAGTTCACAGAAATATGAGACATATTTGGGTCTCCCAGCTTTGGTGGGGAAATCTCGTATAAAAGCTCTTACGGGAATTCTTGATAAAGCTTGGAAGCAGCTCCAAGATTGGATATTAAAACTCCTTTCACAGGCGGGAAGGGAAATTATGCTTAAGGCCGTCATACAAGCAATACTGACATATTGCATGAGCGTCTTTAGGCTCCCTAAAACATTGTGCGGTAAAATTAATTCCCTCATGCAAAAATTTTGGTGGGGGGATTCAAAAATACCTTGGATGAGTTGGAGCAAAATGGGTGCCTCTAAAGCAAAAGGGGGATTGGGTTTTCGGGATCTTATATGCTTTAATAAGGCTCTCTTAGCGAAGCAATGTTGGAGGTTATGGTACACGCCGGACAGCTTGGTGGCTACTATTATGAGGGCTAAATACTATGCCAATGGTGTAACCTCGATAATCGTGTAATCTCCTCACTCTTGGCCAAGCTGGTATTACGAGAGAAAAAAATCGAGGTCTTTTCCTTGTTCAATTTCTGTTTGGAAGCCATTTCATACCTATCCAGAATTTTTGTGAGTCGTCTCCATTCCACTGAATTGGCCTTGCAAAAAAGAGACTATCATCTGCAAAGAAAAGGTAGCTTAATTTTGGTCCCTTCCTCAAGGTTGGAACGCCTATAATAACTCTCGTATTTTCTGCATGGTTAATCATTGAACTCAGTGCCTTCGCACACAAAATGAACAGAATGGAGAAAGGGGATCTCCTTGTCGCAACCCTTGGGTCGGGGTAATATGACCCACTGGTTGTCCATTTATAACAATGGAGTAGGAAACTGTGCTGATACCAGCCATAATCAGTCTTATCCACCCATCTGTGAATCCCATTATACGCATAACTGCTTCCCAAAATACCCACTCTACCTGATCGTAGGCCTTACTCATATCCAACTTAATCCCCATGAATCTCACCTTACTCCACATTCTTGTATGCATGGTATGCATTGTCTCGTAGGTTGCTAAGATGTTGTCTGTAATGAGCCTCTCTGGGAGAAAGGCACTCTGATTTGGAGAAATGATCTTAGGGAGTACCATTTTGAGCCTATTTGCCAAAACTTTTGATATTATCTTCTATAGCACGTTACATAAAATGATGAGTCTGAATTCATAAACAGAAGTAGGATTTACATTTTAAATTCCACCAAATATAAATTCATATGGACTTTAGAACATGATACTTGACATCCCATCACTCTCCTACTAGAATCTTCTCTCTAGGGTTCTCTCTCAAGAAACCTAAAGGTGAAGCGGCTAACCTCTATCCTTGTCCAAGGGTGAGAGGCGACTGTAGGGATTTTATCCAACTCGTTTGCAAATAGAAGGAACCGTTGTTCGGAGAGAGGTAGCATTATGGCGGAGGATCTGACGAGACAATGGGAGAAGTTGAGTCTGCTTAAGGAAGAAAGTGTGGAGGTGGAGGTGCCAGAATCAGCGATAGAGCCATTGGTGCAAAGGGGAGCAGCGTGTGTATTCGGCAAATTGCTGGCTGACAGAAATGTGGGCAAGGAGATTTTGAAGACTCCATTGATAAGGGCATGGCAACCAACTAGAAGGGTCACGTTCAAAACCTTAGGAGTTAATCTCTTTCTTATAGAGTTTGAGAACGAGTGGGATAAATGTCGGATACTGGAGGGACGACCCTGGAATTTTGATGGCGACCTGGTATCACTGGAGGATTTTGATGGTACAATCCCGCCATCTCAGATGGAGTTTGAAAGAGCAGCCTTTTGGGTGCGCATGTTCAACTTACCTTTGGCATGCATGAGCAAGGAGATGGGGGAGCGTATAGGGGCGTCGGTTGGTACGGTGGAAGACGTCGAAGTGGACGAAAATGACTTCGGGTGGGGAGAATACCTCCGAGTTCGCATCATTCTGGATTTGTCAAAACCACTGTCAAGGGGAAGGTTCTTGAAGTTACGTGACACATCTATATGGATTCCGTTCCAATATGAAAAGATCCCGCGGTTCTGCTTTAATTGCGGAATCATTCGCCATGGTGCCAAAGGGTGTCAGAAACCAGGAGGAAGAAGAACAGGGGAGAATGGATCGGAACCAGAGTTTGGGCTATGTCTCCGGGTACCTCCTCCAAGCAGCAGGATTTGAGGTGTTGGTGGTGGACATGGATGGAGGAGGTCTCACGGAGAAAGGAAAGGCCACGCCAATTCCTCGAGTGCTTTTAACACGGCGCATCAAACCAAAGAGGAGAATGAAAAAGGGGACGGCAGTGCAGAGGAGGATACCGGAGATAGGTTTACTGGTACTTCGCCGGCGCCGGCAAGAGGGCAGGACGGACCCACAGATCAGGGAAGCAGTCCGTCACTTTCCAAACAGAGCAGCACCATTCATGGGAGTCAGAAGGGGAAAGAATGGGAAGATTCTGCTAGGGGAGTCAAAAAGGCGGAAATCAGGGGAATGCCAATTATGGGGCGCAGGAATAAGGGAGATGAATCAATTAATACACGGATTATGGAGGAGGCGGTGCACAAAAATAGTAACGACAAGATCTTGGCCAATAAGGAAAAAAGCATATATGTGGGTCAATGGGACACCATTAAGGAGAAGATGATCTGGCAGGTCATGGGCAAGGAGGTTGACGTGGAGGAATTGCAAAGAAAGGGAAGTGGAGATCAATTCTTGGTGGGCCACGCTCTAGGGGATGACAAAAACGTGGGCAGTGGTAGTAAAGGGGCCAGTAACAAGAAAAAGAAAACCCAAGTGAAAAATAAAGGCTTGCCCGAAAATAAGGTTGGGGAAGGACTTACGGGGGGAGGAGAATCAACGGGCAAAAGGAAAGCTAACAGCGTCTCCTTTGATAATGCCCGCGAAGAAGGAAAACGAAACAAATATGGAGATGAGGTGCAGGAGTATTGGAGTGACGATTCGGCGGAGGCTGTTCAACAGCCCCGCCATCACCAATGAGTTTTTCAAGTTGGAACTGCCGAGGGCTTGGGAACCCTCGGGCAGTTCGAGATCTCCACCAGCTGGTGCGAGAAAAGAGACCCGACTTGGTCTTCCTTATGGAAACCAAGATACATAATAAGAATTTAGATTTTTTGCGAATAAAGTTGAGGTATGATAACATGTTTGTGGTGGACAGTGTTGGAAAAAGCGGAGGTCTTTTATTGCTGTGGAGAGAAAATATTCGGGTAGTTATTCAAAATTATAGTCGTCGCCACATTAATGCTTTAGTCAGTGTTGGAAGGGAAGGGGCGGACTGGAAATTCTCGGGCTTTTACGGACATCCGGAGACAGCCAAAAGAAAAGAATCTTGGGGCTTACTTCGCCATTTGGCTGCTATGGCACCAACCCCATGGTTGTGCTTGGGAGATTTTAATGAGATACTTACTTTATCCGAGAAGTGGGGAGTTGCTACGCGGGCGAATGGACAAATGGAGGCGTTTAGAAGAACCCTAGAAGACTGCCAGTTATGTGATTTGGGGTTTAAAGGACCCAAGTTTACTTGGAATAATGGGAGAGATGGTAGGGCTTTTACCAAGGAGCGGCTGGATAGAGCCTGTGCTAATACAGAATGGAGATCCCTCTTCGTAAATATGGAGGTTCAAGTATTGGCTAGTCGCAGCTCCGACCACAATCCCATTCTTGTAGTGCTTAATGAAAGGAGGACTGGTGGTAGGAGAGAAGCAAGGAGGTTTCGTATAGAGGACAGTTGGTCGGTTAAAGCAGATTTCAAAGAAGTGGTGCACAAGGCTTGGAAAGAAAAAACGAGAAGAGGAAATCACTGGGAAATGATCCAAGGTAAACTGAAGTCATGTAAAAAAGTGATCCAGATATGGGTGGAAAAGAATACCAAAGCAACCCATAGGCTCATCAATGCAAAAACCAAGGAGCTGGAGGCTCTTCAAAGGGTACAAGGATCCGGCGGAAGTGCACAAGAGAAAGTCCTTAAGGAGGATATTGCTGAATTGCTGGAACAAGAAGAATTATCTTGGAAACAAAGGGCGAAAGCAGAATGGCTACGGCATGGGGACAGAAATACCAGGTACTTTCACGCATGTGCCACACAACGAAGGAAACAAAATTCTATTGATCAAATTCAGGACGCCGAGGGGAAGATGTGCACCATGGCCACTGAAATTGAAGAAGCTTTTGTGGGGTATTATAAGATGCTGTTCACAACGGCTAGCCCAACTAATATTGAGGCAAGTACTGCAGTCCTTGGCAGGAAGATGAATGCGGATATGAACATACTTTTGCTGGCTGATTTCACTTCGGAGGAGGTCAAACAAGCTTTGGATCAAATGGCTCCTTCCAAAGCTCCCGGACCGGATGAGTTTACGGCGGGGTTTTATCCAAAACATTGGGACACGGTGGGTCCCGAGGTATGTGATGCCGCTTTATATTTTTTCAATTCTGCCTGTATGAATGGTATGATTAATGCTACCAATATTGCTTTGATTCCTAAGAGTACTAATCCGATTTCTGTAGCCGACTTTAGGCCTATTAGCCTCTGTAATGTGCTGTACAAGATTATTTCTAAAGTTTTGGCAAATAGGCTTAAGGTTGTTATGCCTATGATTATTTCCTCAAACCAGAGCGCTTTCCTTCCAGGGAGGCTAATTACTGACAACATCCTAGCAGCCTACGAAACCATGCATTCCATGCAGACAAGAATGTGGAGTAAGGTGGGGTTCATGGGGATCAAGCTGATTATGAGTAAGGCATACGATAGGGTGGAGTGGCGGTTCTTGGAGGAGGCAATGAAGAAAATGGGCTTTGACGTAAGATGGATTAAACTGATCATGGCTTGTATCAGTTCAGTCACCTACTCCATTGTAGTGAATGGGCAACCGGTGGGCAATATTATTCCGACAAGAGGATTGCGCCAGGGAGACCCCCTCTCTCCCTATTTATTCCTCCTATGTGCTGAGGCATTGAGTGCTATGCTCACCCACGTGGAGACCACATGAGTTATTACAGGGGTTCCTACGTCGAAGAAAGGGCCACGATTGAGTCATCTATTTTTTGCCGACGATAGCCTGCTGTTTTGCAAGGCTAACTCTGTGGAATGGAGACGCCTCACCAAGATCTTGGATAAATACGAGACAGCATCCGGCCAGAAATTAAACAAGGATAAGACTTCGATATTTTTCTCCCGCAACACTGACAGGGCCAAAAGAGAGGAGATTACTCGGTTGTCAGGATTACAAGCAACAGATAAATATGAAAAGTACCTGGGACTCCCGACACTAATTGGGAGGTCGAGGAACAAAGCTTTTCAGGGAATTAAGGAAAAAGTGTGGAAACGACTCAATGATTGGAAGATTAATTTCCTTTCACAAGCCGGAAAGGAAATTCTGATCAAGGCGGTGGTCCAAGCAATTCCGGCATATTGTATGAGTGTATTCTTACTCCCCAAATCTTTGTGCAAAGAACTAAATAGTCTTATGCAGCGTTTCTGGTGGGGACACAAGGATAACACCTCCAGGATCCATTGGATGAGCTGGGAAAAAATGGGGATCTCGAAAGCTAAGGGTGGCATGGGATTCAGAGATTTAACGATGTTTAATCAAGCACTTTTGGCGAAACAGCTATGGCGCATAATGCAAAATCCGGACTCCTTGGTGGCCCGAATTATGAAAGCCAAATATTTCCCACAGACTAAGATTTTCGATGCAAAGTTTGGAACGCGGCCCTCATACGCATGGAGGAGTCTCCTCTCTTCGAAGGTGATTTTACAGCGAGGTGCTATATGGAGGGTTGGGGATGGGAGGGATATAAGCATCTGGGGAGATTATTGGTTGCCTACACCAACGACTTTTAGAGTCCAATCACCGAAAACTCCCTTGCTGGAAAATATGCGGGTCTGTGATCTCATAGATCCAGAGCAGAAATCGTGGCGGAGACACATCTTAGAGGACCATTTTCTCAGCACAGAAGTTTCAACAATTCTTAATATACCAATTAGCCCTCTACTCCTTCGTGATAAGCTGATTTGGAGGTGCACAAAAAATGGAGATTTCTCTGTTAAGAGTGCATATCACTTGGGGATAGAAATGAAGGAGAGCCAATTACCGAGCAGCTCAGTGAAGGAAAATGAGGATGAGATATGGAAGAGGTGTTGGGGTATGATGGTTCCTCCAGCAGTCAAGATGCATATCTGGAGAGCTTGCCACAATCTCCTTCCTACGAAGGACAATCTATTTCGCAGAGGAGTGTGTGCTGACCAGATTTGCCCGTTATGTTTGCGGGATACTGAAACAGTGATGCATATCACCTGGGAATGCCCTTCTGCGAATGATGTGTGGGGCGGTAGTATTGTTAAGTTGCAAAAATGCATCACAAACGGAGGGTCTTTCAGGCAACTTTTCTCGGACGTCCTCAGACGGTGTGAGAAGAGGGAGGTTGAATTGTTTTCCGTTACTGCGAGAAAGATTTGGATGCGCAGAAACAGAGTAGTGCACGGGGGTTTATTCCAACACCCTAACCAAGTATTGAAAGAAGCGGAGGTTGGGCTTGAGGATTTCCGGAGACTTAATGTTCCCACCAGTCATCAGGAAGACCACGCAGCTGAGGCAGACATAGCGAGATGGCAGCCACCGCCTCCCAACACAGTTAAAATTAACTGGGATGCCGCGGTGGATCCTTATAACAAGAGCATAGGTTTGGGTGTTATTGCAAGGGACGAGAGGGGAAAATTCCTAGTAGCTTACAGCAAACACCAACAGATTGATGTAGAACCAGTGATAGCGGAAGCACTTGCTGCTCTTCATGCAATTATTCTATGTCAGGAGGAGAATTTCCAGAATGTGGTTTTTGAAGGCGACTCACTGCAGGTAGTGCAAGCAATTAATTCGGATTCTCAGTGTAATAGCAAGTATGGGCATTTGATAGAAGACATTAAGACAGGCACTAGGAGTTTAGCTTCTTCAATCTTCACCCACGTCAAAAAATCGGCCAACGAGGCTGCGAATGCTCTAGCTGCTATGGCTAGGACCCATGTCACGGATATTGTTAGATGGGATTTTACCCCACACAGTATTGGTGGTATTGTAAGCAGGGAGGAGCTTAGTTCCCCCTCTTGATTGTTGCTCAGTTGAGCTTAATAAAGGTTTCTGAATATATTCCTCAAAAAAAAAAATTCATATGGACTTACATTTTTTTGTCACTTAGAAATACATTAAACATTATCCATCTTAAATAATAAATTTATAGATAAACTAAAATCATCATTTTATTATTGTCATTATTATGTGGTTAATCAAAATGGGATTCTATAATTTCTATTCCAACTTGGTAATCCTATAACCTTTTTAATTAATACAGTTTGTATTTAAGGATGGAAAATGTCTATGTTTTTCTGTATTCCATTAATGTCATTATTATTAGGAAATCCTAAAAATTAAATATGTAATTAATGCAATTTTTATATTAAGGCCAATCGGACCATATGCTTTCTCCATGTAATGTCATTTCCTTACTACTCTTATATGTGTATAACAAATTCAGATTTGGCAAACCAATTTGTCGCTCATGGCTTCAAGGGTGGATATTATAGTTATCTTCCTATGCTTTATCCATGTCTGCAACAATTTGGTTGAAGCAAACTGGGAATTATCTACAAAGGAAGTGTTGGAATTCAAGAAGCAACTTATAAATCTTAAAAAGTTTGCAATTAAAAGCGTTCAAGTAAGATTTCTGGAATTTAAAGCCTTTTTTATTCATCGATTCTAAGTATTCGTTCGGAATTGCAGTTTCAATAAGTGCGATTTTAAAAACTGTTTGAAATTACTACTTTTTAAAATTGCAAAGGCGTTTGGTAAAACATGTTAAAAAATATTTTTTTATCAAATATTTGTTATGCGAAATCGTGATTTTGGTTTAAATTCGCGCATTTTCAAATAAGCACCCCTAGCCTGCTTACAGAAATCGCAGAATTTTTTTTTTCTATTTTAGATTAAGTATTTTTTAAATGCCAATGTCAAACGCGTTACGTTTTGCGATATATTTTAAAAATGCAAATTATTCTTGTGAAATCGCAATCTCAAATGCACCCCAAGTAATTTTTATTATTATTGTTATTTTTTTTTTTATAATGCAGACATTATTGAACTTGTGATTGTTTTTTTTTATTATTATTATTTTATTGTTATGATGAAGTTGATCACGATAAAAAACCAAATTCCCTATCCTAGCAACTCAATAAAAGAGCTCAAACCATATTTAAATAAGTGTTACAATATTATTTCTATCATCACCACAACCATTTGCTGACTTGATAATGTACTTTCATTTAATTTAACATCTATAGATTGGAGATGGAGATATATACGACTGTATTGATTTCTACAAACAACCTGGCTTCAATCACCCTTTCTGGAAGAATACTACATTTGAGGTCGAACTAATGAAACCTTTTTCTTTTACAATCTCATCTCATGCCATTGATATTCTTTCTAACCTTTTAGAGTATTATTATAGATGAAACAAAAATTATTTGTAGAAGGAATGCAAACCAAAGATATTGGGTTTAAAGGTATAGGTTGTCCTTATGGAACGGTTCCGATCAGAAGAGTCAATAAAGATGACTTGATAAGAGCCAAAATACTTTCAAAGATACATCCATCAAATATAGATGATGAACCTGGACATCATGTAAGTACTATTTTTTGTGCTCGATCACAAAAGAATCTATTCTATTGTAGTGATGCAAGTGAATTAATAGCATAATTATTTCATGCAGTATGCAATACTTCGAACAAAAGCTTATCCCGAAATAAAGCTTGACGGAATTGAATCAGATTTTTCCTTATTTAACCCAAGTGGAATCATTGGATCCCAGTATAGGGCATTCCAGATGACAATTTCAAGCGGTCTTGACAGCATAAAAACCGGTTTCATGGTAATTCTCTAATGTAAAATAGCTTTTCAATAGTTATGAATTTTTTTCCTATATTCAAACAAAAAAAAAGTAATACAAATAATGTAAATCTATTTTCAGGTAAATCCTTTATTGTTCAAAGACAACAAGACTCGACTATTTACTCATGTCATGGTGGGTTTTAGTAGATAATTGTGTCGAGTAATTTCCTTTTCCTTTTTTACATTTTTCTTGAATGTAACCAGATTGATGGAAGAACACAATGTTTTAATCATGATTGTCCCGGATATGTACACGTCAATTCTGAGATACCTCTAGGTTGGACCTTCGTTAATCCAGATGGAAGAAACTATTCCGAAAAATTGCGAATCAGTAAGGTAAGAAAATTAATATAATTTTCTAAACTAATCCAACGAAAAAACAGATAGCCATCAATACATGTTCTTATAATTGAATATGATTTTATTCACTCGCTTCCACATGCCAGGAAATTCATGGTGAACCAAATTCAACAAACTTTCTTTGGACACTGTACATCACTAAACAGAATTCTATAATTGGATTTTGGCCCCCAACACTATTTGGAAAATTAAGCGAGTATGCCAATCAAGCTGACTGGGGAGGAGAAGTTTACAGTCCATTGGACCAGCCTAGTCCCCCAATGGGCACTGGTATTCTTCCAAATACGAGGTCTTGGAACACATATTATTCAGCTCTTAGCTGGCGTATTGCATGTGCATATGAGAATGCAAAATTTCATTTTGTCAACCCAATCGATACAGAGTTGTATGCATCTGATCCACATACATACAATATCGTAGATGCTGGATATTTTGAAGAAGATTGGGGACGTCTGATTCTATATGATGGTCCTGGTGGAATCAAAGGAGCTTGAGTTGTATTTTAACATCCCATTTTTGTAATAATGAGTTTTCTCAAATTTTTAATATTCTATGTGACCATCGTTCTGTTCTCTCGGAAATAGAATGACTTTCATTTTTTTTTTTTTTTTTTTTTAGCTTTAATTTAACTATATCTATATTATTATTGTCTTATTTTTCCCTTTTCTAGTTCAATTTCTCATTTCTGATATTTTATTTATTTATTATTATTGTCTCATGTACGGAAATAGGACAGACAATTTTGACACGACCCGCGAACCTGACACGAAAAAACAGGTATTGGGTTTGGGCTTATCGGGTTTGGGTCATAATCGGGTATACCTGGTTAAAACCCTGTAATTTCGTGTCTGGCGGGTCGACCCGCTAGACCCAGTTTTTTTTTTTCCGTAAAGGATAACTGGATAAGCATAAGCCGATAGCCATCTCTCACTCTCTGCTTGCTCTCTCTCTCACGTCTCGGTCTCTCACTCTCCCTCCGTCTCCCTCTCGAGTCTTGAACAGGGAGTAGGCCACAGCTAGAGCATGGGCAGCACGGTCACCTTGCCGAAGAGCTTCAGCGCCAGCTCGTCGAGGACCTTGAGGTGCAGCGACGATGACGATTTGAGAGAGCTCATCAGAGCTGCCTCGACTAGGACTTCGGTTGATAGGATTGGCGTGGATATGATTCTCAAGCAGCAGGCGGCGCAGTCGGCGATGATGATGGCCGGATCGAGGGGTTTGCCCAAGAGCTCTAGCGTCGGAATGGGCAAGATCGACGAGGACAGGCCGTGTGATTTTGAAGAAGTTGGCATCGGCACCAAGAAGGCGAATTTGTTTTATCCGATAAGCAGAAGCTACGCAGTCACAAAGAGAAGTGTTGTGTTTTGATCATCATCTCCTGCAACCAGTCTTGTAAAAGAATAAGAGATGCATGTTGGGTCGGGGGGTTGGGAGAGTAAGAATTACTCTCTTATTGGTTGGTTTTATTAATCTTTTGTCGTTTGAAATGTTTTGTATAAAAGGTGAATGAACTAGAATTGGGATTGTTTGTTAATTTGTTGTCAAATAGAATTCGTGTCGGGTCGTGTCTACTCGATTAGACCCGGTTATTTTAAACGGGTAAAACGGGTCGTGTCGGGATACCCAGCTATTTTCATGTCAGACCTGATTACCCGTTTAGCTAAACGGGTCGTGTCTATGTATAGGTTAATCGTGTAATGGGTACCCGCGGGTCATAATCGGGTTGTATCAGGTACCCATTTTGCCACCCCTATACGAAAATGTCTTAAAGAGTTGGTCGCTTCCGGGATAAGCTAATTCGGGTCATGGAGATGGGTCAACAAGTAGTTATTACCTGCGAAGGCCCAGCCCGGTTTTCTAATTATGTCTTTTAAAAAATGTGGGCTGACCCATTTTGTTCAGCCCATTGCAAATCTAATTTAGTTTTTTTAAAAAGGACCCACCTATTTGGTTCAGCCCAATAAAAGGAATCCATTGTGGTTGCGGGCTGAACGAAGCAGGCCTTCGGCTCTGCCAGGCCCATTTCATTAAGAAAAACAAAAATGGTTTTGCTGGTTGAGGGCCCGATCTTTCCTTTTGACGATGATAGTTGAAAAATCTGTTAGAACTTATAGAATTCGGCTTCACCCAAGCCATAACTTGGTGTTTGTGTTTGGAGTGAGAATGACAGTCAATGTGAGATTATCATGCCATGTAGGGGTGCAAAGGCGGGCGGTTTTTAACCGCCTGCTAACCGCTAACCGCTATAACCGCCAACCGCCTAACCGCCTAACCGTCTAACCGCATTAACCGCTAACCGCCTAACCGCCATAACCGCCTAGCGGTTAGCGGTTAGCGGTTATTGGGTCTACTAACCGTAACCGCTAACCGCTAACCGCCTTTTTATATAATATATTTTTATAATTATAATTATAAAAATATTTATACATATAACATAATCACTTGATCATTAAATCACAATTTTTTTAAAAAATAATTAAATCACAATTTGAGTATTAATATATTATCACTATAATTTATATGATTATATCATATAATCACTTGATCATTAAATCACAATTTTTTTTAGAAAAATAATTAAATCACAATTTGAGTATTAATATATTATCACTATAATTTATATGATTATATCACATGAGATTGATTATTAAATCATTTGATTATATAATAACAAATTATACATATATAATATAACATAACTCATAAGTATACTAATTCATACTAATACAACAATTAAATATCTAGAGACTTATTTCCAATGTATGTTATAAACCTATAAGTCTATATAAGTCTACATATGTATATGAATAATATAAATGTATAATATCAATAGTTAATCATATGATTCAATGACAATTCAAATACTTTATTCAAGACTTCAAGTGAATCATATTATTAATGTACAATGATGATATGATTCGTATAATATCAAATTAAGTAATTGACATTGGATTAAACAATGACCAATGTGTTACTTATAAACATAATTTAAGTACTAATGTATTATCATTATAATTTTAGTAATTTATATATTATCACTATAATTGATATGATTATATCACATGATGACTTGATCATTAAATCATATGATTATATAATAATAAATAATACATATATAATATGACATAACTCATAAGTCATAAGTCTACAAGTTAATCATATGATTCATGTACAATGATAATCACAATTGATTCAATTGAATTAAACAATATGTTACTTATAACTACAAGTCTACAATTTAATTAAAGCATTATTAGATACTTTAGGAATTTAGGATTTAGGAGTTTGAACATTGCCATTTACCATTAGATATTAAGTTCAATTCAAAGAAAAAAGATTATAAGTAAATATGATAAGAATTTAAATAATTAATCATATGAATCATATGATATAATTTAATGAGACTATATGATTATATAATATCAAATTAAGTAATTGACATTAGATTCAACAATGTGTTACTTATATTCACAATTGAAGTATTAATGTATTTTTTGAACATTTTTTAGAAAAAGAAATTTAACCATTTTTTGAAAGAAAAAAAAAAGAAAATTAACAATTTTGAACAATTTTGAATTTATATATATATATATATATATATATATATATATATATAATTGCTTATAGTTATATTATATGCATATTGAATAATATAAATGTATAAGATAAATATTTAACTATATGATCCAATTACAATTCCAATACTTAATCAATTATTCATGTACAATGACAATGACAATGTGATTCATATAATATCAAATTAAGTAATTGACATTGGATTAAACAATGTGTTACTTATAACTACAATTGAAGTATTTTTGTTTGTTTGTAAGTTTATAAGATCAACACTTAATCATATGATCCAATGACAATTCAAATATTTATAGCAATTGGGCCCAAGAAGATATTAAAAATACAAGAAAAAAAAATGAGGGTAAAAAAAAGCCCAAAAAGCCAAAAAAAAAAGCCAAATTTTAAAAAGGCGGTTAGCGGGCGGTTATCTATTTCACTAACCGCTAACCGGCCACTAACCGCTAGGGCGGTTACGGTTAGCGGTTATTGCCACTAACCGCTAACCGTAACCGCCTTTGCACCCCTAATGCCATGTCGATAGGATTTTGCCTCATTTTACCATCCACCAATTTGACATAAGCTATTTATTTTTACCAAAAACCCGACCCTTAACTCATTTTTTTAAAAACCAATTACTAAAGCGGGTGGCGGTTATAAGCGGTTAACGGTTATCAAGTCGGTTATAATCGACCCTCTTGAGCAGCCCTAATTTAAAGTGGTAGTTCAATGGTTCCAAAAAAATCTCTATTCTAGCTTGGTAAGGAAGGCACTATGGTAATTATTAAGGAAGATATTATTTTTTTATTTTTTATTTTTTTGGGAAAGAAGATATTAATTATTAAGTAACCAACGTACAAAAGTACTTAAACGCGCGTGAAAATCATGCATGCAAATGCAATATCAGCTCTAGCCAAAAACCCTAACTACTGGATCAAAAAGATACGTGGAACTGCCATTAACATAGCCAGAAATGGCAGAAAGAAAATAGTGGAAGATAACTGGTTATCTCTCCAAGGCCAAAACCAGTTGTTTTGCCACGTCGTATTAATTAATGATCAACTTATGGAACATAGAACGAGTGCAATGTTGGCATATTGCCCTCTCAGAGTAAATGGTAATTCTGATCAATTTGTATTAATCAACAAAAGACAGATGCAGAAGCACATGTACTAGTATTTCTCATTTGACCAGGAATAACTTCAATAATTACAAACAAAAACCTGAAATTTTCCATTTTATTCAAGTGGATGCTTACTTTTTTACGAAGCCCTCTTCTATTTAAATCATTTCTCATTCTCTCTAAAGTCTCTGATTTATCTTCCATCATCGTCTGATATTTACAAAGTGGATTTCTCATGGAGTTCTCCTAAATGATATCAAGGTGAGATTGGTCACTTTCTTTCACCATGAATCTCTTTCTTCTTTTGATCTTCTTTAGCATGTCTTCTTCTCTTTTGGTTGCATGCAACTTGTTCGATCTTCCATAGTTTCTTGTTTGTGCCCTCAAAATGTATTTTCCAGTTTTTTGTTTCTGCTCATCTCTGGTCTGTTTAGATAGATTGATTTGGTATAATTGTTTTGCTTGTTAAAGGACCTCATGAAAAAAAAAATATTTTGAGTCAATATAAAGTAAAAGGCAGGATTGTTGAAGACTTTGAAATCCTCAGGATCAAACATGGAATGAAAACCAGGGAGGCATTTCTTCTGCTTGGATAATGTACGTGTGCTTGTGCATCTGTCTTCTTCTTGGATTGGTTCTTAATTTGCTGTTCAATTCAAAGGGTTGGGCCTTGTTATTTGGTTGAATTTTTCTAGTCTGTGATTATGGTTAGACTTATTAATTTAATATCTAATAAAATGGTAATTTAGTTAGTTGGTTGAATTTCTCTTGTATGATTACCTAATTAATAAATCTATTTGGCCACAAATTCGAAGATCCAAGATTCGTTGGGAGGAAATCGACTTTCCACAGCTTGGTCAGTAGAACTTCACCATTATTCCTTGCTCTGATCGATCTCCTACTGGTGATCAATGGCTCTAATTACTACTTTGGTGCGTTCTTCTCTCTCATTATATCACTTTATTTTCTTTTTTTCTTATTTTATTTTTTATTTTTTGTAAATTAATGTTTAATCATTACTTTTTGTTTTAAAAAAATTGATAGTTAGTTGTAATGAATCGGGCCAAATATGCCTAGGTTTGTTATCTTTGAGCCTCGGAGGCTCAGTAGAAAGCCCAGAACAATCATAATGTATTTCCCTCAACCTTTGTCTATATATAATATATGCATTATTCTCAGTCACCTAGTTGCCTGTCTTCATGATCTGAAAAAGCAGAAAAATAAAAGATATGAACGAAAGCTCTTTAAATAATACTCCCAACCAATTTATAAGCTTTAAAAATTTTCATATATATATATATATATAAAACAATAATTTGCAAGTAATAAACATTTAAAGATTATGAATTTCTATAAACAATAATCATTAAATGTAAATAAATCTTGCATTTGGAAGGGGTAAGGAATATATATATATATTTTTTTTGACATGTCCGCACAAGAGGGAGGGGGGAGGGGGATTCAAACTAGTGACCTCCGCTTCATTAGGTAAGGAATATATTCTTTAATTAATTACCTCATATCCTTAAAAGCTTAAAATGCTCAGCGATCATTCATTTAACTTCACTACAAGTTTGAAGATTCAAGCCATGCATGCATGCATATCTCACTTAACCTAGTTAATTCTGATCTTACAAAAACCTCCTTAAAGTGGTTGCCCGAAATATTCTCCTCCTTTGCATATTTTCTAACGGGATGCACTCTTCAACGCGTGAATTAGATCGAACACAAGGATTTCTTTGGCTGTTTAGGCTAAGGTTTCACCAAAAGAGACTCAGAAATTCACTCCCATGTTGCTATGCGGCAAGGCTTGGCTAGCTAGAGTTGTCCTCTTCTCAAGAAACATTTTCTCTAGGGTGGTCGAATATGGGTGAAAAGTTTTAGAAGATTAGGGTTTTGGCTAGGTGATTTTCAAGCTTACAATTAAAGGGGTGTTCAACCGGGGCGGTTATAACTGCTCTGCTAACCGCTAACGGCATAACCGATTTGGTAAGCGGTTATTAAAAATTGATAACCACCTAAGGCGGGTTGGTTAGCGGTTTTAGGGGTAGGAAAAAATGGTTAATAACCGCTAACTGCATAACCGCTTTGGTAGGCGGTTATTAGAAACTGATAACCGCCTAGGGCGGTTAGCAAATTTAGGGGTAGGGAAATGCGGTTAATAACCGCTAACCACCTATCCTTATATATATATATATATATATATATATATTGTATTTTATATTTTATATTTGAATATGTTGGGCTTATTTAATATTTTTCTATGCTTTGAATTTGGAATTTGTATTTGGATTTCCTAATGTTGGTGTTTGTTTGGATTTGAGATTTGTATTTGTTTGTGCTAGGACTCTTTTCATTTGTATATGGATTAGTGGATTGCTTAAAACTATTTAAAATAAGCCCAAAAAATAGGCATAATGAAGACCTAAAACACGTAAAAAAGCCCATATAAATAAGTAGCTATAAAACTGTCGGTTATTGATTTTAGTAACCTCTAACTGCCGGTTATAAAATAACTGCTAACCGCCTAAGCAGAGGGGTTGCCGTCTTAGGCAGCTGCCGCAACCGCTTGTACAACCTTAATAATTAATTAAACTTAAAGAAAATTTTGCCAAATCTCCTAAAACCAATTACCAATATATATAAAACCAATTAAAAAAAAAATTATTCTAACAATTAAGCTCCCCACTTTCCCCAGTCATTTTCTCTTAATTTAATGATTAAATAGATTTTTTTCTTCTAATTTTACTTATATACCCATGTACTAAATCTGAGTTAAATTACTTGGCAGGTTCTTTGGCTCACCTACGTTGTGTATGGGTTTCTCAGAGCAGGATTGGCTGTTGATGAGGATAATTGGTACAAGTCTACGCTTCTAGATATCTTTGTTGCTATAGCGCTGGCCTCAATATTGTTTCTTCTGCTAGCACTTTTATGGCGTTGCCATAATTCCCTAATCCATATAAATCCAGTGATTCCAGTGCCTGCTATTATACATAGGATGCCTACTCACACGTTTGTTCCTGGGGAAGACGTTGGTTTTGGAGCCACAGAGTGTCGTATCTTTCTGGCAGAATTTGTAGCTGAGGAACATTTACTTATATTACCATGTGGACACATGTACCACAGAGGATGTCTCAGAGCTATGGTCGCTTCAGGGAGTTTTACATGTCCAGATTGTCGTCGTGGTTTGCGATCTTAATAATCACCAACAAACATCGATCTTTTCGTCAAATGTATATGTAGTTTTTTTTTTTTTTTTTTTTGTGAGTAAAGGTATATGTAGTCAAATATACAAGGTTGACCTTTCAACGTCATCCAAACATGGGGTTGAAATGGTGAGAAACTCCAGCAATATTCAAAAAATAAGGCTTTTTTTTTATTCTTTTTTTATTCTTTTTGGAGAGAACAGATGAGGCTCATTTTTTTTTTTTTTAACAAACTGCCTTCATAAAAAAAAAAAAAAAGAGATTATAAGATAGACATAAAGCTAAAATAAGCTTCGACAGAATAACCCATTCCAAACAGACCACTAGCACCTCAATGAAGGAAAAAGTGAAGGTCACCTGCGAATGCCGCCGATAAAGGCCGCGGCACAATATGATGGATACTATCATCGGGAGTACTAATACTCCTATCAAACATCTAAATAGGCTTCCTAAGAAGCAGTGGAGATTTAGATGAAAGGGAACAATGGAAAAAAAGTTTTCTTCACATACAGTGAGTCTGAAGCCCAACCGGTTAGGGTTAACAAAACCCCCATCTAGACAGACCACTAGGATCTCAAAGAACCGGAAAGAAACCAAAAAGAAAAAAAGATCTACTTCACAGACAAAGATTCTGAAGCCCAACCGGATCAAGTTAAACACTAAGCAACAGACCAACAGAAAATTACAGAAAGTTACACAAAATAACAGGGAAAAACTCAAAAACAATGGCTGCGATGGAGAAAGGCATCAGAGGAAACTACTTGGCGCGTTAGATCCACCCGCAGAAGCGTGTGGTCCACGCCCCAGAGCGTGGCAGTCGGTTGGGGCCGCAGAGAGCTTCGCCGGAAAGTTGGAACGCTGGTGATGATGGAGGAGGGGTGCGTTTCTGGCTGGGGCTGATGGAGAGAAGGAGATCGGACTTTGAAAAAGCCAATCTTCAAGACTACATAGATTCGGCCGGCGAAGCGATGGAGGAGGCGATCCATGGCAGGGGTGAAGCGGGAGGAGACAATACATTGCGGCTTCTGTTTCGTGAGGGTTCGGGATACATCGTCATAGACGATGGATAGATCTAGAGAAAACTCTAGAGAAAAATGAGTTCTCTCATGAAGAGAGAAGCTCAAAAGGAAAAGAGGCAAAAAACATGAAAAGTGGGTGAGAGGAGGAGGGAAACTAGAAGGTTTGCCCTCCTCCTCAAGCTGTTCCAGCTGAGCTTGAGACAGGAGAGAGAAGAGAGCTTTTTTCGGCTAGGTTAAACCCCTCTCCCAGATGAGGCCCATTTAAGAAACATTGTAGTCAGGTTCTTTCTAAGGGTGTTAAATTAGCATTCAATGTTGGTAAAAGTTCAATATTATTTTAAGGGTTAAATACCTTTGACCCCTTATGATTTAACAATTTTATTTTTTTCCTATAGGTTTTAGTTTTTATTACATGTGGTACCTCGGTTATTCGAAAAGACGGAGATAGTACTTCCGTCTAACTTTCGTCCAAAATTTGATGGAAATTAACGTCAGCGCTCCTAAAAACTCGACATCTGTCCATATACCTAATTAAAGAATAAAATTAAAATGAAAATGATTAAAAATATTAAAAATTAAATTAAATTATTATTTTTTTAAAAAAAAAATTTGGAAAACGGGTGGCTAGGAGCCACCCCGTTTGGCCTAGGGTATGTTGCGGCCACCCCAGACCAGCCGGTCTAGGGGTGATGCAAGCCAGTTTTACCATGTAACATGATAATTAATTGACAAAATACTAATAATAATAATAATAATAATATTTTTTGTTTCGGAGCACAAGAAATAAAACTTATATTATGTCCAGGTTCTTCATCAATATTTGTTGGATGCATTTTGGCTCTTTCCAAGTCATCTTTATTGACTCTTCTAATCGGAACTGTTCCATAAGGACAACCTACGCCTTTAAGCCTAGTATTTAATGGTGACTTCGCATTGGTTCCCCTTCCTTCTTCAAACAACTTACGTTTCATATGTAATAATACTCTAAAAGTTAGAACGATATCAATGATATGAGATGAGATTGTAAAAGAAAAAGGTTTCAATAATGAATAGTTCAACCTCAAATGTAGCATTTAAAATTACGACAAATTAAAATTCAATAATAATCATCTCAAATTTAATGGTGATTGTAAATGCCACATCACATTTGAGATGACTCTAAAAGAATTCTAATCCTACTTATATCATTACTCATAATGACAATAACGAAATGACGATTCTAATTTATAATTAAATGAAAAGCAATTAAGATGGATGGCCCTTAGCAAATCTAAATGAAAAAAAAAAAAGTGGAAACTTCACAAAACCCCCATGAAAGCACCATTCGAAGTTAAAAATTCACAATTAAGGTATCAAACTTTCAATTGCCCAATTTCGTTAGGATTTTCTGTTAAATATTGTTAAAATTTCCAAAATACATAGGTTTTTTTATTATAAAAAAAAATTGAAAAGATTCAGACTTTTTTTTTTTTTTTTAATAAAAACATATCTTTGCACTATTTTTGCAACATTTTACAAATTTTTTTTTTTTTTTTTGTAAAAAAATAAAAATAATAATAATAAAAAAAAAACCTTATTTTGGGAATTTTGGCAAATTTTAACGAAATGGGGTAATTGAAAGAAATTGAAAGTTCGATACCTTGAATTAAGAGTTTTTAAACTTTAGAAGAATAGTGTCAAAAAGAGTAGAAGTTTATGGAGATTTTATGAAGTTTCCCCAAAAACATATGTCCATATGAATTTATATTAACGGAAATTTCTAGGGTATTCTACTATTAGTAGATTTATTTAAATCTCAAACCTATTCAAAACAAAATAATAATAATATAATTAGGGTTAAACAGAATTCTATACTGGAATTTTGGCCCCCAATACTATTTGAAAAATTAAGTGAGTACGCCAATCAAGCTGACTAGGATGAGAAGTTTATAGTCCATTAATGGACCAGCCTAGTCCCCCAATGGGCACTGGTATTTTTCTATATACGGGGTCTTGGAACACATATTATTCAGCTCTTAGCGCGTATTGCATGTGCATATGAGAATGCAAAATTTCATTTTGTCAACCCAATCGATACAGAGTTGTATACTTGTATGCATCTGATCCACATACATACGTACGTACAATATCGTAGATGCTGGATACTATGAAGAAGATTGGGGACGTCTGATTCTATATGATGGTCCTGGTGGACATCAAAGGAGCTTGAGTTGTACTTTAAACATCCCATTTTCGTAATAATGAGTTTTCTCAAATTTTTAATATTCTATGTGACCATCGTTCTGTTCTCTAGGGAAAAGAATGATTTTCAATTTTTTTAATTTTTTAATTTTTTTAAATTTTTTTTTATTAGCTTTTATTTAACTATATCTATATTATTGTCTTATTTTTCCCTTTTCTAGTTCAATTTCTCATTTCTAATATTTTTGTTTTTGTGTTGGGAGATAAAGCGGTTATGAATTTTTAAACCGAGTACATTAATATAAATATTAATTTGAACACCACAATAGCCCAAAAGCCTAAGCTAATGGGCTTCATAAAAATAGTACTTGTGAGTTTCTTCACATTGACTCACTCAATTACTTGTGAGTTTCTTCACATTGACTTAACTTCACATCTCTTGTTTGCCTTTTTACATTTCCAAGAGTATCCCGTGTCAAGAGTTGAGAAAGCGGACACAACTCCGAAAGCCCGAGGTGTCCAGAACCATGGCTTTGATACCACTTGTTGGGAGTTAAAGCGGTTATGAAGTTTTAGCTAAGAGTACATTAATATACATACTTGAACATCACTCTAGCTAGCCCAAAAACCTAAGCTGATGGGTTATGGTCTACTTAGGTATATTAACTACTATTTTTCTTTATATTTTTTCAATGTGGGACTCAACACTCACAAATGCACTTACAACAATCTCCTCCTCATTTGTGAGTCTGTTTATATTGACCAAACTCCCCATCGCTTGTGAGTCTTTTTACATTTTCAAGAGTGTCTCGCGTCAAAAGTTGCAGATGCAGTTACAACTCCAAACCCGACACGTACAGACACCTGTCCCAGAAAGCTAACAATAACTTTGATACCACTTGTTGGGAGACTGGGAATGTTGAGTCTCACATAGAAAAAATATAAAAGAAAATAGTATTTATTATACCTAAGTAGACCTTAGCCCATTAACTTAGGCTTTTGGGTTAGAGTTGTATTCAACTAAGTATATTAATGCACTATTAGTAACAACTTCATAACCGTTTTATCTCTCAACATTTTGTTTATTCAAACTCCCAATGCAATCGACCGTGGTTAATCAAAATGTGTATCTAATTTTTAATGTTAACGTGCTTTGCAGATTCATATTATCTACTTTGTTAGTCTTTTTGCTTTTGCCGGGTCACGAAAACAAAATCCTTCGAACCGACATTATTCTGGCAATACGAAGTGGCATGATTCAGACCTTTTGGTGTTTTTCGTTTATATGGCGGTTTTCATAGATATTATTCTAGTTGTTGGCCTACTAGTCCTTTTTAGGTTCCGCCGTGTGGGCACATGTACCACCGGAAATGTCTTAAAGAGCTGGACGCTTCAGGGATAAGCTAATTCGGGTCATGGAGATGGGCCAACAAGTAGTTATTACCTGCGAAGGCCCAGCCCGGTTTTCTAATTATGTCTTTTAAAAAAGGTGGGCCGACCCATTTTGTTCAGCCCATTGCAAGCCTAATTTGGTTTTTTTAAAAAAGACCCACCCATTTGGTTCAGCCCAATAAAACGAATCCATTGGGGTTGCGGGTTGAACCAAGCAGGCCTTCGGCTCTGCTAGGCCCATTTCATTAAGAAAAACAAAAATGGTTTTGCCGGTTGAGAACCGATCTTTCCTTTTGACGATGATAATTGAAAAATCTGTTAGAACTTATAGAATCTGGCTTCACCTTTAAGCCAAGCCATAACTTCTTGGTGTTTGTGTTTGGAGTGAGAATGACAGTCAATGTGAGATTATCATGCCATGTCAACAGGATTTTGCCTCATTTTACACCTCTAATTTGATATAAGCTATTTATTTTTACCAAAAACCCGACCCTCAACTCATTTTTTAATAACTGATTACCAAAGCGGTTGACGGTTATCGTATAACCGACCCTCTTGAGCAACACTAATTTAAAGTGGTAGTTCAATGGTCTCAAAAAAATCTTTATTCTATTTTGAAAGAATTGCTGATATTATTGCATGCTCAAAAAACACGGATCAACAGTTATTCAGAGCACTCCACTCAGAAGAACAAAGTTCCCTTAACATATCAGGGAAATCACAGTCCCACGTTGTATCCAAATGTAGCGTCGTTGCCATCTTAGCCACCATATGGGCAGCCTGGTTTGCCGCATGGTTCACGTAAGCCATCGTCCAGCTGTTGAAGTGTTGGAGTGCAGACCGAATATCTTCTACCAGGTGGCCTATGCGGTTCCAATCAGGAACAGCGGCCATTACTGAGTCGATAACCATTTTTGTATCCCCTTCCGGATTAATCCTCAAGAATCCCCTGTCTCTAGCTAGTTGGAGGGCCATGCTCGTTGCTACTGCTTCAGCTGCAACTGGATCAAATAGACCCTGGTGCGTCACACTCCTTGCTGCCACCAACTCACCCTGGGAATCCCGAATAACTGCTCCCAGCCCAGTCCATCACATCTCCATCCTGACGGCAGCATCCCAATTCACAGTATAGTACTTGGGCTGGGGAGGTTTCCACTTTTCCACAACCATACGTCAAGTCTGCACACTAACCCATGGCAAGCCCTGCTGGGCTTGTTGAAATTCATGAATAATTGCCCTTGCCTGCACATGAATAGCATCTGGCGGGGTGAAAGAGCCTCCATGGATGAGTTCATTACGCCTTAACCAAAGTCTTCGAACTATGACCACAAAAACTTTGAACTCCTCCTCGTCACATTTTGCCAGCATTCCTTCTGCAATCCGCAAGAAATCAGGGTCAGCATAAGAACTTTTTTGGAACTTTATACAACCCCCACTCCAGACATCTTGTGCAGAAGGACATTGCCACAATATATGACTTATTGTTTCTGCATCACGGCCACAAATGGGACATCTCTGATCAGTAAGCACCTTTCGACTGTACAATTTAGCTCTTGTAGGTAATAAGTCTTGGCAGGCCCTCCAGAAACATACCTTCTCCACATGTGGTAGCTGAAGTTTCCATAGAATTTTCCAAACAATACTCTTGTTTCTTTGATAAGAGCATTCGGGCCACTGTGCAAGTTCCCATTCCTTTTGAATGTGGTAGGCACTTTTAACTGAAAACACCCCTCTGGTAGTACCCCTCCAGATTAGCCTATCTTCCTGGTCCAATTTGCTAATGGGAATAGTCTGTATCAAATCTTGCTCTTCAGCCAAGAAGAGTTGGGCCAATAAACTCTACTTCCAAGCATGGCCCGTTTCATCAAAAAGAAGGCTTACCGTTGCGGACGAATCTTACTCCGTGGGGGCAGATTGGACCCGGTAGGTAGAGGGGTTAGGTAGCCATCTGTCTTCCCATATTCGCGCCGTCTTTCCATTCCCAATCCTCCATACCAGCCCTTCCTTCCTGAGAGCACAAGAGCTATAAATGCTCCTCCAAGCAAATAAAGGTTTTTTTTGGTAGAGGCGCCTCAAGGATCAAACGTTCCGGAAAATATTTTGCTTTCATAATACGTGCCACAAGGCTGTCCGGCATAGTCGACACCCTCCAAACTTGTTTGGCTAGGAGGGCTTTGTTAAAAGTAGTGAGATCCTGAAATCCCATCCCTCCGCACGCCTTGGGAACCCCCATTTTACTCCAACTCATCCATGAAATTTTTCTATCGTTTGCCTTATGACCCCACCAAAACCTTGTCATAAGGGGGTTGAGTTCGGAGCACAGCGATTGTGGAAGGAGCAAAATACTCATACAATACGACGGGATAGCTTGGATGACCGCTTTCAAGAGTATCTCCTTCCCAGCTTGAGAGAGGAATCTTAACTTCCAATCTTGGAGTCTTTTCCGCACCCTCTCCATTATATTTTTTAAAGCTTTCATTCTAGATCAACCCGCCAAAGCTGGCAATCCCAGATACTTTTCATATGTATAAGTAGCTGGAATCCCTGCAAATTCAATAATGGTCTCCTTCTCTCCCATAGGAGTATTCTTACTGAAAAAAATTGTGGTCTTGTTATTGTTCGTTTTTTGCCCCGATGCCTCCTCATAAATCCACAGAATAGCCGACAAATTACTCCACTGGGCATGAGTAGTCATGCAAAACAACAAACTGTCATCTGCAAAAAATAGATGGCTAATCTTGGGTCCCCTTCTAGAAGTGGGAACCCCTGATAATAGCCCATCCCTATTTGCCCGTGTCACCATGGAACTCAAGACCTCCGCACATATGAGAAATAGGTAGGGAGAAATAGGGTCTCCTTGCCTAAGCCCCCTCGTGGGAGTAATATCTCCACACGGTTCCCCATTGATCAAAATCGCATAATGGACTGAGGAGACACACATCATCACCAACCGTATCCACCTCTCATCAAACCCCATTTTCCTCATTACTGCCTCCAAAAATCTCAATTCTACTCGGTCATATGCTTTGCTCATATCTAATTTAACCGCCATAAAACCCTTTTTACCCTTCAATCTAGTATTCATAGTATGTAGGGTTTCATAAGCAGTTAAAATATTATCTGTAATTAGTCTCCCCAGCATAAAGACACTTTGAGATGGGGAAATAATATGAGGAAGGACCTTCTTAAGCCTATTGGCGAGTACTTTTGATACTAATTTATAGACTACATTACAGAGGCTTATGGGTCGGAAATCATACACACTTTCCGGATTACTGGTCTTGGGTATGAGTGCTATAAAGGTCGTATTCATATTAGAAGGCATAATTCCAGAATTGAGAATATCAAGTATACCTCTACATATGGTAATTATTAAGGAAGATATTATTATTCTTTTTTTGGGGGAAAGAAGATATTAATTATTAATTAACCAACGTACAAAAGTACTTAAACACGTGTGAAAATCATGCATGCAAATGCAATATCAGCTCTAGCCAAAAACCCTAACTACTGGATCAAAAAGATACGTGGAACTGCCATTAACATAGCCAGAAATGGCAGAAAGAAAATAGTGGAAGATGACTGGTTATCGCTCCAAGGCCAAAACCAGTTGTTTTGCCACGTCGTATTAATTAATGATCAACTTATGGAACATAGAACGAGTGCAATGTTGGCATATTGCCCTCTCAGAGTAAATGGTAATTCTGATCAATTTGTATTAATCAAAAAAAGACAGATGCAGAAGCACATGTACTAGTATTTCTCATTTGACCAGGAATAACTTCAATAATTACAAACAAAAACCTGAAATTTTCCATTTTATTCAAGTGGATGCTTACTTTTTTACTAAGCCCTCTCTTCTATTTAAATCATTTCTCATTCTCTCTGAAGTCTCTGATTTACCTTCCATCATCGTCTGATATTTACAAAGTGGATTTCTCATGGAGTTCTCCTAAATGATATCAAGGTGAGATTGATCACTTTCTTTCACCATGAATCTCTTTCTTCTTTTGATCTTCTTTAGCATGTCTTCTTCTGTTTTGGTTGCATGCAACTTGTTCGATCTTCCATAGTTTCTTGTTTCTGCCCACAAAATATATTTTCCAGTTTTTTGTTTCTGCTCATCTCTGGTCTGTTTAGATAGATTGATTTGGTATAATTGTTTTTCTTGTTAAGGGGCCTCATGAAAAAAAAATATTTTGAGTCAATATAAAGTAAAAGGCAGGATTGTTGAAGACTTTGAAATCCTCAGGATCAAACATGGAATGAAAACCAGGGAGGCATTTCTTCTGCTTGGATTATGTGTGCTTGTGCATCTGTCTTCTTCTTGGATTGGTTCTTAATTTGCTGTTCAATTCAAAGGGTTGGGCCTTGTTATTTGGTTGAATTTTTCTAGTCTGTGATTGTGGTTAGACTAATTAATTTATTATCTAATAAAATGGTAATTTGATTAGTTGGTTGAATTTCTCTTGTATGATTACCTAATTAATAAATCTATTTGGCCACAAATTCGAAGATCCAAGATTCGTTGGGAGGAAATCAACTTTCCACAGCTTGGTCAGTAGAACTTCACCATTATTCCTTGTTCTGATCGATCTCCTACTGGTGATCGATGGCTCTAATTACTACTTTGGTGCGTGCTTCTCTCTCATTATATCTCTTTATTTGCTTCTTCTTTTTATCGTTTGTTTGTAAATTAATGTTTATACATTACTTTTTGTTTTAAAAAAAAAATTGATAGTTAGTTGTAATGAATCGGGCCAAATATGCCTAGGTTTGTTATCTTAGAGCCTCGGAGGCTCAGTAGAAAGCCCAGAACAATCATAATGTATTTCCCTCAACCTTAGTCTATATATAATATATGCATCATTCTCAGTCACCTAGTTGCCTGTCTTCATGATTGTCTAATATATATATATAACAATACTTTGCAAGTAATAAACAATTAAAGAATATGCATTTCTATAAACAATAATCATTAAATTTAAATAAATCTTGCATTTGGAAGGGGTAAGGAATATATTCTTAAATTAATTACCTCATATCCTTAAAAGGTTAAAATGCTCAGCGATCATTCATTTAACTTCACTACAAGTTTGAAGATTCAAGCCATGCATGCATGCATATCTCACTTAACCTAGTTAATTCTGATCTTACAAAAACCTCCTTAAAGTGGTTGCCCGAAATATTCTCCTCCTTTGCATATTTTCTAACGGGATGCACTCTTCAACGCGTGAATTAGATCGAACACAAGGATTTCTTTGGCTGTTTAGGCTAAGGTTTCACCAAAAGAGACTAAGAAATTCACTCCCGGCTATGCGGCAAGGCATGGCTAGCTAGAGTTGTCCTCTTCTCAAGAAACATTTCTCTAAGGAGGTCGAATATGGGTGAAAAGTTTTAGAAGATTAGGGTTTGGCTGGGTGATTTTCAAGCTTACGATTAAAGGGGTGTTCAACCGGGGCGGTTATAACTGTTCTGCTAACCGCTAACCGCATAACTGATTTGGTAAGCGGTTATTAAAAATCGATAACCGCCTAGGGCGGGGCGGTTAGCGGTTTTAGGGATAGGGAAAAGTGGTTAATAACCGCTAACTGCATAACCGCTTTGGTAGGTAGTTATTAGAAACCGATAACCGCCTTAGGCGGTTAGCGGTTTTAGGGGTAGAGAAAAGCGGTTAATTATAATAACCGTTAACCGCCTACCCTTATATATATATATATTGTATTTTATATTTTATAATTGAATATGTCGGGCTTATTTAATATTTTTCTATGTTTTGAATTTGGAATTTGTATTTGGATTTCCTAATGTTGGTGTTTGTTTAGATTTGAGATTTGTATTTGTTTGTGCTAGGACTCTTTTCATTTGTATCTGGATTAGTGGATTGCTTAAAACTATTTAAAATAAGCCCAAAAAATAGGCACAATGAAGACCTAAAATAAGTAAAAAAGCCCATATAAATAAGTAGCTATAAAACCGTCGGTTATTGATTTTAATAACCTCTAACTGCCGGTTAAAAAATAACTGCTAACCGCCTAAGCGGAGCGGTTGCTGTCTTAGGCAGCTGCGGTTAGCAATTTTAGCCAATAACCACTAGCCGCAACCGCTTTTATAACCCTAATAATTAATCAAACTCCAAGAAAATTTTGCCAACTCTCCTAAAACCCATTATCAATATATATAAAACGAATTAAAAAAAAAAAATTACTCTAACAATTAAGCTCCCCACTTTCCCCAGTCATTTTCTCTTAATTTA
Source organism: Corylus avellana (assembly GCF_965113065.1). NCBI lineage: Eukaryota > Viridiplantae > Streptophyta > Magnoliopsida > Fagales > Betulaceae > Corylus > Corylus avellana. The sequence continues at coordinate 16,794,624 of NC_142490.1, read as the reverse complement.
ATGATTAAATAGATTTTTTTCTTCTAATTTTACTTATATACCCATGTACTAAATCTGAGTTAAATTACTTTGCAGGTTCTTTGGCTCATCTACGTTGTTACTTTGTTTGGGTTTTTCAGAGCAGGATTGGCTGTTGATGAGGATAATTGGTACAAGTCTACGCTTCTAGATATCTTTGTTGCTATAGCGATGGCCTCAATATTGATTCTTCTGCTATCACTTTTATGGCGTTGCTATAATTCCCTAATCCATATAAATCCAGTGATTCCAGTGCCTACTCACACGTTTGTTCCTGGGGAAGACGTTGGTTTTGGAGCCACAGAGTGTCGTATCTGTCTGGCAGAATTTGTAGCTGAGGAACATTTACTTATATTACCATGTGGACACATGTACCACAGAGGATGTCTCAGAGCTATGCTCGCTTAGGGAGTTTTACATGTCCAGATTGTCGTCGTGATTTGCGTCAAATGTATATGTAGTTTTTTTTTTTTTTTTGTGAGTAAAGGTATATGTAGTCAAATATACAAGGTTGACCTTTCAACGTCATCCAAACATGGGGTTGAAATGGTGAGAAACTCCAGTAATATTCAAAAAATAAGGCTTTTTTTATTTTTATTTTTTTATTCTTTTTGGAGAGAACAGATGAGGCTCATTTTTTTTTAACAAACTGCCTTCATAAAATAAAATAAAAAGGAGATTATAAGAGAGACATAAAGCTAAAATAAGCTTAGACAAAAAGCTAAAAATAAGGTTAGACAGAATAACCCATTCCAGACAAACCACTAGCACCTCAATGAAGGTGAAAGTGAAGGTCACCTGCAAATGTCGCCGATAAAAGCCGTCGCACAATATAATGGATACTACCATCGAGAGTACTAATACCCCTATCAAACATTTAAACAGGCTTACTAAGAAGTAGTGGAGATTTAGATGAAAGGGAACAATGGAAAAAAGGTTTTCTTCACAGACAGTGAGTCTGAAGCCCAACCGGTTAGGGTTAACAAAAACCTCATTTAGACAGACCACTAGGACCTCAAAGAACCGGAAAGAAACCAAAAAGAAAAAAAGATCTACTTCACAGACAAAGATTCTGAAGCCCAACCGGATCTGGTTCAACACTAAGCAACATACCAACAGAAAATTAAACAAAATTACACAAAATAACAGGAAAAAACTCAAAAACAATGGCTGAGATGGAGAAAGGCATCGGAGGAAACTACTTGGCTAGTTAGATCCACTCGCGGAAGCGTGTGGTCCATGTGCCGGCACGTGGCAGTGGGTTGGGGCCGCAGAGAGCTTCACCGGAAAGTTGGAACACCGGTGATGATGGAGGAGGGGCGCGTTTCTGGTTGGGGCTGATGGAGAGAAGGAGATTGGGCTTTGAAAAAGCCAATCTTCAAGACTACATAGATTCGGCCGGCGAAGCAATGGAGGAGGCGATCCATGGCAGCAGGGGTGAAGCGAGAGGAGACAATACATTGCGGCTTCTATTTCGTGAGGGTCAGGGATACATCGTCATAGACGATGGATAGATCTAGAGAAAACTCTAGAAAAAAATGAGTTCTCCCATGAAGAGAGAAGCTCAAAAGGAAAAGAGGCAAAAAACATGAAAAGTGGGTGAACGGAGGAGGGAAACTAGAAGGTTTGCCCTTCTCCTCAAGCTATTGCAGTTGAGCTTGAGACAGGAGAGAGAAGAGAGCTTTTTTCGACTAGGTTAAACCCCTCTCCCAGATGAGGCCCATTTAAGAAACATTGTAGTGAGGTTCTTTCTAACACTACAAAAAATCAATTTTTTGCTGACATAAGTTTTCTGACGTGTTTCAGGCGTTAAGATCCTCTTGACGGGGCATTTTTGACGTGTTTCAGGCGTTAAGATTATGGGTGTCAAAAACGGAAAATTTCTGACATGTTAAATTTAACACGTCAGAATTTTCTGACTTGTCAGATTTAACACATCAGAATTTTCTGACGTATCAAAATTGGCGCGTCAGAAAGATTTTCTGACGTCACTTTTTGACATGTCAAAATTTTTCTGACGTGTCAAATTTTGACACATCAGTAAATTTCCTAACGTGTTAATTTTGACACGTCAGTAATTTAAAATTATTAAAAAATAATAATTTTTCTTTTTTAAAATTTTTTCTGGATTTTTTTTTTCAATTAAAAAATTTATTAATTTAAATTGTTTTTCAATTAAAATAATATATATATTTTTTTTTTAAGTCTGGTACGTTTCTTCCCCAAGCTCTCTACCTGATCTCTTCTTTCCTCCATTTTCACTCTCTTTCTCTCTCTCTCTCTCTCTTATTTCCTTTATTTTCAAAAACCCAAACCCAAAAAATCAAAAAAAATCAAAAAATAAACCTTATGCTTCTTCGATCTTCTTCTTTACAAATCATAAACAAAGAATCTCTCAAATCAAATTAGAGCTTCTTCAAATAAAAAATCTCTCTTCTTCGATCTTCTTCTCTTCTCCTTTTTTTTTTTTTTTTTCCTTCTCTTCTGCTTCTCTTCTCCTTTTGTTTTTCTTCTTCTTGATCTGCTACCGTGCAGAGAGATTGAGAGAGAAGAGGGAGATTCAGAGAGAAAAGGGAGGTTTAGAGAGACTGAGAGAGAAGATGGAGCTTTCGTAGTGATGCGTGCAGAGAGAAGAGGGAGATTGAGATAGCGAAAGAAGATGGAATTAAATAAGAAAAGTAGATCTGGGAGGAAGAATAAATAATTAAAGAGGGAAAGAAGAGGGAAAATTAAAGTTGAATGGCCCACTAATTTTTTTTCTGATCGACTAGTTTTAGCACGTCAGAAATATTATATATGGTCCATTTCTAACGTGCTGAAACCAGCACGTCAGTTTTTTTTTTTTCCTTTTTTTTTTTATCAGGTATATATATATATAAACCTGATAAAAAAAAATTAAGAAATATTGACGTGCTAGTTTTAGCACGTCAGAAATATATATATATATAAAATAAAACAATTAAGAAATACTGACGTGCTGATTTTAGCACGTCAGGAATTTCTAACGTGCAAAAATCAGCACGTCAGAAATATATAATATAAATATTTAAATATTAATTTATTTAAATAAAATTTTTAAAAATTAAATTGAATTTAAATTTCCCGACGTGTCAAATATTTACACGTCAGGAAATCCTGACGTGTTGAATGTGACACGTCAATATATATTGACGTTTCATATTCAACACGTCATAAAAAAATTTGTTGACATGCCACTTTCGGCACGTCAATAATTACAGACGTGGCAAAATTTAGTTACTGTTTGACACGTCAGTAACCATCCTGTTTTTTGTAGTGAATTATAAGGGTGTTAAATTAGAATTCAATGTTGGTAAAAGTTCAATATTATTTTAAGGGGTAAATACCTTTGACCCCCATGTGGTTTAACATCTTTATTTTTTTCCAATAGGTTTTCGTTTTTATCACATGTGGTACCTCGGTTATTCGAAAAGACGGACATGGTACTTCCGTCTAACTTTCATCCAAAATTTGACGGAAATCCACGTCAGCGCTCCTAAAAACTCGACATGTGTCCATATACATAATTAAAAAATTAAAATAAAATTAAAATGATTAAGAACATTAAAAATTAAATTAAATTATTATTATTAAAAAAAAAATTGGACCATTTGGCCTGGGGTATGTTGCGGCCACCCCAAACCAGCCGATGCAAGCCAGTTTTACCATGTAACATGATAATGATATGGTAGATTAATTGACAAAATACTAATAATAATAATAAGAATAATAATAATAATATTTTTTGTTTCGGGGCACAAGAAATAAAACTTACATTATGTCCAGGTTCTTCATCAATATTTGTCGGATGCATTTTGGCTCTTTCTAAGTCATCTTTATTGACTCTTCTAATCGGAACTGTTCCATAAGGACAACCTACGCCTTTAAACCTAGTATTTAATGGTGACTTCGCATTCGTTCCCCTTCCTTCTTCAAACAACTTACGTTTCATATGTAATAATACTCTAAAAGTTAGAACGATATCAATCATATGAGATGAGATTGTAAAAGAAAAAGGTTTCAATAATGAATAGTTCAAACCTCAAATGTAGCATTTAAAATTGCTAACAAATTAAAATTCAATAATGATCATCTCAAATTTAATGATAGTTTTAAATGCCACATCACATTTGAGATGACTCTAGGACTCTAATCCTACTTATATCATTACTCATAATGACAATAACGAAATGACGATTCTAATTTATAATTAAATGAAAAGCAATTAAGATGGATGGCCATTAGTAAATCTATATGAAAAAAAAAAAAAAAAAAAAAAAGAAGGTGGAAACTTCACAAAACCCCCATGAAAGCACCATTCAAAGTTAAAAAATTTAGAATTAAAGTATTAAACTTTCAATTTCTTTCAATTACCCAATTTCGTTAGAATTTTATGTTAAATATTGTTAAAATTTCCAAAACACTCATGTTTTTTTATTATAAAAAAATAAAATAAAATTGAAAAGATTCAGAATTTTATTTTTATTTTTTTTAATAAAAACATATCTTTGCACTATTTTTGCAACATTTTACAATTTTTTTTTTGTAAAAAAAAAAAATATATATATATATATATATATATATATATATATATATATAAAGGTATTTTGGAAATTTTGACAAATTTTAACGGAATGTGATAATTGAAAGAAATTAAAAGTTCGATACCTTGAATTGAGAGTTTTTAAACTTTAGAGGAGTAGCGTCAAAACGAGTGGAAGTTTATGGAGATTTTATGAAGTTTCCCCAAAAACATATGTCCATATGAATTTATATTAACGGAAATTTCTAGGGTATTCTACTATTAGTAGATTTATTTAAATCTCAAACCTATTCAAAACAAAATAATAATAATATAATTAGGGTTAAATATCTTATTCACCCCTATGGTTTAACTTCTTTATTTTTTTTCTCTCTAGGGTTCACTTTTTATCACAGTAGGTATCTCTGGTTTGTCTAAAGATGGAGAGGGTACCTCCGTAAAAATTTCGTCCAAAATTTGATGGAACGCCACATCAGCACCAATCATGGCGAGTAAAATCACATTAATTTGCATTTTTATTCACAAACTTGAATTAATAACATTAAAATGTTTTGTCATCTATGTAGATTTAAAGTTGATTAATAATGTATCAAAGCTTAATTAGAATGTAATTATCTTGAAGAATAGTAGTACTATATTACTAGTCTTTTACAAGGTATTAAAAAGGAAATGTGTATTAGCTCTTTCTCTAGAGCCCCGCATAGGTAAGGTAAACCTAGGTTTAGGGAGGAGGGACAGCCGTTGGATGCCTCCCTCCTCCCCCCGCCCTCTCCGTATGGTGAGTTAGCCTATTTACTTGATGCCTCTAGCTCCGTTGCCTACTCCATCCCCCTTCAGCTTGTGCGGTTTTCCTCCTTCTATGCCTCCCCTTTTCATTTTTGTCTTGTTCTTTGGCGTTTTGCCCTTCTCTCTTTGCCGATGTTCCCACATAGCTATTCTCTACTGTGCCATCTTTTTCCACCGCCATCTATCTTTGCCGCACCTTGTTTGGGTCAGGCTGTTGGGAACGTGTGCCTTGAATCTAGGGGTGGGACCCAAGAGGTTTTGTTGTGTTATACAAGGTTTGGAGTTCCTTTTTCATAGTTGGAGTTGGAGTCTTTGTCCTACATGGAAGTGGGTTTCCTTGTTGGACTTTTAGTATGAAAAAAGCACCGACTATATGCTCCTATATAAAGGCAAGTGCTGTGCAGCAATGAGGAGTGCAAAAATCAAAGTAATATTTGCTTTGTGTTTTGGTGAGCCAACAATAGAGAGAAAAAGTGAGAGCAAGAAAGAGAGTTTTTTTTTTTCCCTTTTTGTTATTATTCTCATTTGGGCAAAGTGAGAATTGGGTGTATTAGGGGCTTTGGGTTTGAGTGGTTTTCTCGCCCTGTTACTCTCTTGTACTCATCTTTTGATAGTGAATTTTCTCTGGGTCGTCTCCGACAGTGGATGTAGGCTTGTTAAGCCGAACTACTTAAATCTTTGTGTCGTGTGTGATTGCTTATCTTTGTTATTCCGCATTCTTCTTATTTTTCGCATCTCACGGGTCTTGGGAAATAGGATTAATTTCCTAACACAGGCTTGGCTTTGGTCAACTTGCCTCCGCTCGATCGCCCTTCCTCCGTTTGATCCACCTCAACACGTGCCCCACTTTCCTACTCTCTGGATCCATCAGTGTCCATCCCACCTTTCGCACCAGATCCGTCGCTCCGGCTTTAGTTTGATTATGTTCTGTTTTTATGGCTTTTCTCCTTTCCTGTTTTTGTCTGTTATTTGTCGTTTGCTTCTCGTTGTGTTTGTGTTTGTTTCATGTTGTTTTTGATTGTTTGACACACTTTGTGGGTGCCGCTCCTAGGGGATTCACTCCAACTCTCCCTCCAGTTTCTTTGAATGCACCGCCGATCTCCTCCACCCCTGCTTTGCCATTTACCGTCAGCTGCTGGGTCTTTTCACGCGTCCCCTAGCGATGAACTTCTAACGCCACCCTCCGTGTCGGTTTTCGGCCAGCACACGATCGGCCTTCTTCCGGCTACTGTCATCCGCTTTGTGTGCTTCTCCTGTTATTTTCCCTCTATTGTGGGCTTCCTTTTGTTGTATTTTTGTTTTCCATGTAATTGTTTTTTACTTTCCTATTTTATTTCCCTGTACATTTTTTCTTTCCTTTTTTTTGTTTGTAATAAGGCTTTGTCCTCCCTCTATGATCTGCTCGTTTTGCTTTTGGTCCAGACCTTTGGGTTATGGATGTGAACGTTATTCTGGTTGTCGAGTCGAGAAGGATGATTTTCGGCATGGGGGTTCTTTGCTCTCAGGGCCAAGCAATAAGCGCTACTTATGTATTAGATGGTGTCTGTTTGGTACAGATTTGATCTTAAACCTGATGAATAGTACTCTTGGGTTAGCAGATGTTGTTGCCTTTGATTGGCCTAATTGGTTGATGACTATAAGTTTAGCTTCAGCTATGATTTGCTTCATAGCTTTTTACTCTGGTTGTAAGAGTTCTTGCTCGCGACCTTTTATCAATAAACACTACAAAAAAATGTAGTATTAGTAATGTGTGTATTGTTCATTAGTTTTCACCATGTTACCATTTAGTAACGTGCCAGTTTGTGACACATTACTAAATTTTTTAATAACGTATTACTTTACCCACGTTACTAAATGATAACGTGTCAAATTTGACACGTTACTTACTAATTCAAAAACTGGAAAAAAAATATAAAAATTCGAAAACTTTAGTAACGTGTCAAAGTTGACACGTTACTAAATGGTAAAGTGTCAAATTTGACACATTACCAATTTGAAAACTGAATAAAATAAAATAAAATAAAATCATAGTATAATAATAATAATAATAAAATTAAAAAAATTCGAAAACTTTAGTAACATGTTACTAAATGGTAATGTGTTAAATTTTACTAATTTGAAAACTAAAAAAAAATAATAATAATAAAAATAAATAAAAATAAAAATACGAAGTCTTTAGTAACGTGTCAAAGTTGACAAGTTACTAAATCGAAACGTGTTAAAGTTGACATGTTACTAAATGGTAACATGTCAAATTTGACACGTTACTAATTCGAAAACTGAAAAAAATAAATTAAAAAAAAATTGAAAACTGTAGTAATATGTCAAATTTGACACGTTACCAACGGGCATTGGAAACATACGCCAGCTGGTTCCCTCTTTTTCTCTTTTTCTTTTTCCTTCCATCTTTTTTCTTCCTCCCTGCCGCACTTTTTCTTTCTTCTTTTTTCTTCTCTCTTTTGCTCTCACGCCCCCTATACCCCCATGGCAGTTCCCTCTTCTCTCAAATGGGAAGAAGAAAAAGAAAAGGAGAAGAGAAAAGGAAGAGAAGATAAGAAGAAAATGAAAAAGAGAAGAAAAATTTTTCTGCTGGGTTTGGGTGTTTGAAATTTTTCTGCTGGGTTTGGATTTTGCTGCTAGGTTTGGGTGTTTGAAATTTTTCTGGGTCTGATTTTCTGGTTGGTTTGGTTTGATTTTTCAGGTTGAATCCACTTGGGGAACGAAGATCGTATACTCTAATGGGTAATTTTTATGATTTTTATGGTTAATTTTTCTGATTTTTCTGATCTTTTTATCTCTTTCAAATTAATTCATTATTTGCAACTTGTTTAGTTTCTTTTCTTAATTTTCAAATTAATTCATTATTTGCAACTTGTTTAGTTTCTTTTCTTAATTACATGAGTATTGTTGACCCAAGACACTATAGAGGAGTAAGGCAGAGACCGTGGGGAAAATGGGCAGCCGAGATTCGAGACCCACAAAAAGCAGCAAGAGTTTGGCTTGGGATCATAGTAAAGGCTTTGAAATTATTTTTAATGAAAAATCACAACTTGCAGGCCTAAGAGTACTACTCGTTCAAATTCTGGAAATAAATTTGAAAAAAAAAATTATTTTTCCTTTTACTAATTTTTTAAACTTTAGTAATGTGTCAAATTGACACGTTACTAAAATTTAGTAACATGTCAGAAGCTGACACATTACTAATAGGAATTTAGTAACATCCAAATTAGTAACACGTTGCACACGTTACTAACATTTAGCAACGTGTCGAGCCTATTGACTCGTTACTAATGTGTTGTTACTAATCAGAAGGTTTTTTTGTAGTGAAATGAGTATATAATGTTCTCTTTAACAAAAAAAAAAAAATTAAAAAAATACTGTGTAATTATCTAAGCTTAAACAGGAAAATAGTTGTACTATTTCTGATTTAGTGAATCTGATTAGCACGTCCTTTAATATATATATATATATATATATGCTAACGAAACCATCCCACACCAATCAATAAGTCTTTTTTGGTCTGGGACGTGAGGCAGCAAATATGGTATCTTATTAATTAATGTTATTAAAAAAAAAGTACATGAGAAGCACAAATCATTTAAAAAATGATAAAGCTACACATATTCTCACTTTTTTGTACCTAATTCCTCACACCTATAAAATTAGATTAAATTTATGATATCTTTATTAAATTTTAATCCAATAGTAATTTTAAAAGCAACATATGGAGGTAAATAATGACAATATCTCTAAAATTAATTTTTAAAAAATATGTATTTTTCACGTATTAACGTTGTGTATTTTAAAGAATGAGTTGTATATTCCCAATTGGTAGGAATTGATTTACTGAACTGAATAATAATATTCTGTTATTGTGAGGAAAAGTAATTATTATATATTTGATTTACCATTTTTTTTCTCACAAAAGGGTTACTTTTGATCGACTAGCAGCCAATCCCACCTGTCCGGTGGTCCGAGCAACCAGCACCCTCACACTTAGGGTGATCACTTATGTTCATATTTTTTATTTTTGTAATATTTGAAATTGAACATAATGGTTTATTTGATAACAATTAGAAATTTATGTAGTAAATCAGTACAATTTAAGCCGTGATTTGATAAAATGTATACCTCAAGATCACTACATAATTAATTTTTCTTAAAAATAAAAAATTATAATTATACGGGTTATATGGTTCATTAATAGTCAAGCCAGTTAGACCATATATAGTTCTATTATACTGAGAGTATGAATTGTTTGAGATTGATTTTAAAAAAAAATTGTGATTTGAAGATGTTGAAAATTTTCATTTTCAAATGGCAAGCAATGAGTTGTCGTTTTTTTTAAAAAAAAAAAAAAACAAAAGACAATTTTAAAGGCAAACTTTGATTTTGTCAAACGCTTAACTACGGGCAAGCCAGGTCCGTCTTATTCAGCGACCCAAAAAAAAAAAATGGGAGCTATTTTCTCGAGTTTTGGTTGAATATTCCTACTTTCCTACTGGTAAAAAAAAAAAAAAAACGCCGGTCAGGTGCTCCTTGCACCATTGTGAAACGGAAAATGATTAATTTCCTTCTCGGGTCATTCTCTCATCTCTCATTTTTCAAAATGCGCCCCAAGTATAGTTGGCTATCGGCAGTGGAGATGATAGCAAGCAATAATCAAATACATAATCACCCCGCAAAACAATATTAATCATTTCAATAACTCAAATCATGCTCCTGTTAACAATATATCTTCTACCGCATCATCATACTCCAACACTATCTCAACAGCCAAATCAAAGATCTGTTCTGTTAGTTGATATTTGCTGATACCATGAAATCTTCTGAGATTGAATAATTGTATTGATATCAACACGTACAATTAATAGATCATGTAACCAATCTAACAATAGTTTAAATTCAAACAAACTATATCTAGCTATATATCTATACATTTGAATAATATCTAGTTTATCTATACATTTGAATTAATTAAACTATAACAATAATATTTGAATGGTTAATTACCTTCTGCACAATATCAACAACTGTAGTATATCACTTAACAGAACAGATCTTTGACTTGGATGTTGAGATAGTGTTGGAGTTTGATGATGTCGTAGAAGATACATACTAACCATTGCAAAGGTGATTTTATCATAACCATTTTTTCCCACGATTGCTTGAACCTAGCTAGCTAGCTACTTGAAATGACAAAAAAAAAACAAAACAAAAAAACAAAAACAAAATGAAGAACTAGAAGAAATGAGACATCAACATCAGAAATATGAAGGGCTTCAATTAAATTACTAACTATTAAAATGTTGATTAAATCATTAAATTTATTATGATATCAGTCTATAAGAGCTGAGGTCCTAAGTTCAAACTTTGACTTCGTCTATTCAACCTCCATTTAAATCAAATAATCATTGCTCATCTTCGTAAGGTTTTAGAACCGGAGATCGGTTCTTCTCCTCGTTGGATTTGTTTTGAAATTCATTAGTGCTTATCATTCGTCAAGAATTGCTTGGTTTTCATTTAAGATGCTTGCTAATGGGCTTAATATGCCCTTTGATTTTGTTTTATTTTATGCTTTATGCGGCTCTTTAGAGAGGATGGACTCATTTTTTTGACAAACTAAATATTGAAACATCTGAAGACAATGAATTAAATTAATGTATTATTTACTCTCCTAATTCTCATATGTTACATATTTATTATGTAACTTTCATGATTCTCATAAGTTACATATTGATTATGTAACTCTCTTAATTTTCATAGGTTATATATTGATTATGTAACTCTCCATTCTCATAGGTTGCATATTGATTATGTATTTATTGTATTCTTGGTCTCGTCCAACTATAAATAGGTCATTTTATTATACAATTTCAATCAAGTGAAAGAAAGATGTAGCCAAGAAAAGGCTTTGACATGTGGGCGTAGGGCATCAGCTGAACCACCTGTATCTTTCTTCCTTGCTTTTTCTCTTTATTTATTTCTTTTTATATACTTTAACACTAAATCACTCCCTCAACTTTGGCCCTTAATCATATTGCTCCCTAAATGTCTATTTTTATTTGTACTTCATTGAGTTTATCGACTTTATAAATTTGTGATCATTTCGTTCAATTTTTTATTTTATTTTATTTATTTATTTAATTTTTTTTTTTTGGCAGCCCAAATATATATAAGAGTACTAGGGCCAGCTTGATAGATTTTGGGGCGTAAGACAATAAGTTAAGTGAGACATTTTTTTTTAATATATTTAAATATTTATTATATTATATTTATTTTAATATTTCTATTATAGTTTTTTATCTAAAAATCAACTTTCTTACTTTTTGTGATGCATAATTAGTAATTAAGTTTTTATAACATCTCATTTTCAATTGATAATATGGATAACCATTCAATTTTTATTGTGATATTCTTGATCTTCTATAAGATTTTATCAAGTTTAATTTCAAAAAAAAAAAAAGTATTTCTGCAAGAGCAATCCTAACATGTATTGTACGTCAATAAAATTTTATAAGCAATATATGCAATTAGAAAAGAATAAAATATTTTTATATAATTTAATATGTCAATTAGTTTCTTCTATTTGTAATATTTCATTCAAAACTTATAAAAAAATAATAATAATAATAAGAACTTGAAATAAAAAAAAAAAAATTCAAAACTTATCGATTCAAGAACCTGAAATAGTAAGACTTACAAGTTATTCCCAAGGGATAGCTCAATCGGCTGTAAACCACGTCTCATAAAGCGGAGGTCACTAGTTCGAACCCCTCTTCCCCTTCCTTTGTGTGGACATGTCAAAATAAATAAATAAGATTTACAAGTTGAAACTTTCCATATTCATCTAATTCAAATGGACGTTGGAGAAAAAATTATGGATGTTGGAAACATTTATGCACTTTGGACTTTCACGAAAATAAAAATTGGACTTTCAAAAAAAATAAACATGATTGAACTTTCCAAAAATTTATGGATGGTAAGACTTTCCATGAATATGAATAATGACTTTCAATTAGTAAGTGATATTACCATAATTAGGGGCGGAGCCAGGATTTTAGTTTAGACGGGTCAAGATTTTTTTTTTTTTTTAATAAATGAAAAAAAAAAATAGAGTTAAACAAAAACTAAAGTACGCACTTAATCAAAATATTAATTAGTTATTAGTTATTATTTAAAACAGATAAATGTAACTTACAATGTATTTTGTCGCACCTAATGTGTTAATTTATTCAATTACCCTTGATGAGTCCTCATACTTTGAAATCCCTCCATTATTTTTTTCATTGCTGATAATCTTCAATATATCTTTCTCAATGGTTAAGAGATTAATAAAGTTGACAAGGTCTTTTTTGTATATATGCTCTTCGAATTTGATCTCTATCACTAGGATGATAATTCGATTTTTGTTTTTTTTTTTTCTTAAGCAATTATCTACTAGCAAATTTGCTAAATCTATAGAATTTGACGGGAGCTTAATAGAAGGACAAAGTTTTCCTCCAAACTAGGTTAGAGGAAATTCCTCAAACTTAATTTATAAAAGTGACGTGTCCATTTTTAATAACATGTGAGTACACTGTACACATAAGTTTTTAATAAAATGTATTCTAACTTTGTCACTACTATTAAAAAAACATGTGTTTTTCACATATTCAAAGGACACATGCCACTTTTATAGACTAGGTTGAAGGAAATTCGTCCAACCTAGTTTGGAGGAAAACTTTGTCCTTAATAGAATTATTGTTTTTCTCCATAATTAATCTCAAGTAACTAAAATTATATATTTGATACAATTAATATATCTATATAATTGATTTACAAGAATAATATAAATATAAAAACTTGGGGAAAATACACTTTATCCCCTGAACTATCCACCAATTTGCACTTTTAACCCCAATGTTTAAAAAGTGACACTTTAACTCCCAAAGTTTTTAACATTGAAACTTGACCCCCATGAAATACATTTTACCCCTTGAAGTATTTTGAATTGACACTTTATCCTCCAAAACTTAGTTACTTTGAAGGTAACGTGTTAACTCAAAATACTTGAGAGGGTAAAGTGTACTTCATGGGGGGTCAAGTGTCAATGTTAGATACTTTGGGGGTTAAAGTGTCACTTTTTAAACATTTGGGTTAAAAATGCAAATTTGTGGATAGTTCAGGAGGTAAAATGTATTTTTCCCTAAAACCTTAATCAATGTAAAAATTTAATTAGATATTTGAAACTTATTAATGATAACATTACACTTGACTTATATGATCAAGAGACCCTACACGATAAGAAGTCTGAGAGATTTCTACTCACCTTTCAACTACTTGAGATTGTATTTTGTATTTCAAATATAGATATAGATAGATAACTCCTCCACTTGTATTTAAATTCTAGATACTATCTACTCATGATGTAAATATAACCCAAATTGCATCTCACAATCTCTCACGCAGTCGCCTCCTCTCCGACCCACGGTCTCCTCTCATCTCAAACTCACGCTCTCAGTTTCTCACGCAACTGTGCTTAGCGTCCACCGGAACTCCGATCAGCTAAGGTTTATCTCTTTCTGAATCTCTTTCATTCTCTCTGTTTAACTCACGTTCTGATTGTTTGAATCTCTTTCATTCTCTCCGTTTCACTCACGTTCTGATTGTTTGCTTGTTTTGTACGTGAAGATCAATGCTTGAATCCGATGAGGAATGCGAATGTACGATGACCGAAGAGGAAATCCGCATCTATGAGGATGAAGTTTCCAAGAGCGACGTAAGTCAAATTTACATGCAATATTGCAGACGCCTATCGATCGCCTATGCTTTAATTAATCCTTTTTTATTCAAATTCGTTTTCTTAATTAGGGCTTTGATGTTAGCCCCGTAAGTGGCGACCCCGGAGACGTCTACCTTATTCAACCATGTAACATAAGCAAGTCCCAGAATTTCGAATTGTATTCGCAGCTTGCAGTCGACGAATACAACCGTCGCTTTAAGGTTTTTTTTTTTATTTTGTTTTTTTCTGGTGGCGACCACGGAGACGTCTACCTTATTCAACCATGTAACATAAGCAAGTCCCAGAATTTCGAATTGTATTCGCAGCTTGCAGTCGACGAATACAACCGTCGCTTTAAGGTTTTTTTTTTATTTTGTTTTTTTCTGCTGTGTTAATTAATTAATTAATTAATAGGAATTAGGTTAATTAATTAATGATGAAATTTAATTTGTTGTCGTACGTGTAGGAGGAGAATAGAGTTCTGGAGTTTGTAAAGGTTTTGAAGGCAATGGGTGAGCAATCCACTGCATTTATATGTTATGTAACATTCGAAGCCAAGGATGTTGGTGATGGAGGCAAGATTAAGATCTATCAGGCTGTGGTGTTTGATGGGCCACTCAAGGACGACATTGAGGTGGTTTCTTTTAGGCTCAAACCTGAGGATCATGAGCAAGGTAAACCTCATTTATTCCACGCATTAATTCCTGCCTCACAACTTATTGTTTTCCTTAATTTTGTTCACATAACAAATAACTTACTTAAAAAAATATGCAAGTGATTGTTGGATATTCTATTTCATTTGTTTTTTGTTTTCATCTGTTGAAAAGTTAGTAATTTAAGTGAAGCTCTACACATTTCTGATTTTAATTTTAATTTTCTTTTTCTTTTTTCATTTCAACAAGGTTCAGACAATCATGGGAAAGAATGGTTGTGGAAGCATCAACATTTGTTTCATGAAGTGGAAGCTTGATCTCTTTAGTTATTGAGCTGATCCTAATGTTTTCAGTATATATTTATCCCCATAAAAAGGTAAACTAATGGAGATGAAAGAAGGATAATAGGGTAATGTATAGTATTATCCAACTTGAATACTTGACAGAAAGGACTGGTGTAAGGATGACAATGATCTGCATGATTATTCATAATTAGGGTTATAATACGTAGTATGGAATAAGATGAGCATTATTGTTCTTATACGTTATGCCGGTTAGTATGATGTTTGTGTCGATCACTACATGCATCAAAGCTTGGTTTGATTTACTGAACCTAATAATAATATTAGGTTATTGTGAGGAAAAGTAATTATTATATCTTTATTTTATTATTGCTTGTGATCTCATGTTAAAAATTAAAAACAAAAACAAAAATGCGCCGGTCACGTGATCCTTGCACCATTGTAAAATGGAAAATGATTAATTTCCTTCTCGGGTCATTATCTCACCTCCCATTTTTCAAAATCATCATATGGTGCCCATTGCCCAAATATGGGAGGCTATCGGCAGTGGAGATGATAACAAGCAATAATCAAATACATAATCACCCCCATCACCCAATTACCAGCAAAACAATCTCAATCATTTCAATAACTCAAATCATGCTCCCTTGTCATGGCGTAAACATACATACTAACCATTGCAAAGGTGATTTTAACATAACCATTCTTTACCACGATTGCTTAACCTAGCTAGCTAGCTACTTGAAATGAGAAAAACAAAAACAAAATGAAGAAGTAGAAGTAGAAGAAATGAGACATCAACATCATAAATATGTAGGGCATCAATTAAATTACTAACTATATAGTTAGTAATTTAATGATTTAATCAACATTTTAATATATTAATATGTTGATTAAATCATTAAATTTATTATTGTATCATTCTATCATAGCAGAGGTCCTAATTTCAAATGTCGACTTCGTCAATTCAATCCTCATTTAAATCAAATAATCATTACTCATCCTCATGAGGTTTGAGAACCGGAGATCAGTTCTTCTCTTAATTGGATTTGTTTTGAAACATTAATGCTTATCATTCACCAGGAATTCCTTGGTTTTTGTTTCAGATGTTTGCTAATGGGTTTAATGTGCCCTTTGATTTTGTTTTATTTTATGCTTTATTCGACTCTATAGAGAGGACCGACTGATTTTTTAGACCGACTAAATCAGTCCCTCAACTTTGGCCCTTAATCGTATTGCTCCATAAATGTCTGTTTTTATTTGTACTTTATTGAGTTTATCCACTTTATAAATTTTTTTATTTTTTATAATTTCGTTCAATATATATATATATATATATATATATATATATATTGGGCAGAGCTTGTATGAAGCTTTAATTATTAGTTTGTTTTTTCCCCCTCAATAGGTGTAAAAAAAAAAAAAAAAATTCTAGCCACCTAGCCCACACTATGAGCCCAAATATATATAAGAGCAGGGTCGACATGATAGATTTTGGGGCTTAAGGTGATATGTTTAAGTGAAGCATTTCTATTATATTTAAATATTTATTATATTATATTTATTTTAATATTTCTATTATATTGTTTTTATTTATAAATCATCATTCTTAATTTTTGTGATGCATAATTATTAATTAAGTTTTTATAATCAAGTTTTCCAACATCGCGTTTTCAATTGATAATATGGATAACCATTCAATTTTTATTGTGATATTGTTGATTATATATATAGGATTTTATCAAATTTAATTTCAAAAACAATTATTTTTGAAAGAGCAATCGTAACATATATTGTCAATAAAATTTAATAGGGGATATATGCATTTAGAAAAGAATCAAATATTTTTATATAATTTAATATGTCAATCAAAACAATTTCTTCTATTTGTAAATTTTCATTTAAAACGTTTTTTTTTTTTTTTTTTTTTTGATTACTTATTAGATATAGAATGAGTAAAAGAGGCTTGTAACCATGTCGCCCATGCAATTTGGTGGCATTTCATTCCACCCTTTATTGGTGGTATTGTTAGGAATGAGAAAATTTAATCATTTCCTTGATTTGTTCTCATTGAGCTGAATACGATTCAAAAACTTCCTATCAAAAGAATCACTTATCGATTCAAGAACCTGAAACAATAAGACTTACCGGTTGAAATTTTCCATATATATTCTTCTAATTCAAATGGATGTTGGAGAAAAAATTATGGATGTTGGAAACATTTATGCACTTTGGATAAACTTTTCAAAAATTTATGGATGGTGAGACTTTCCATAAATATGAATAATGATGTGGATCCTCTTCAGTCCATTTTTTAATCCACAAATGGGGCACCTGTCTCATTAATAAAAACAATAAAATATTATTTAAGATTAATAATAACAATAATAATAATAATAATAATAATAATAAAAGAATGGGGTGTTGGAAAATGGCCACCACATCTTGGCAATGATCGGCCACCCCCAAGGGCCAGATAAAAAAAATAAAAATAAAAATAAAAATAAAAATTCTAGGATTTTTTACCTTTGGGGTGGCCGAACCCTATACATTAAAATAATAATAATAATAATAAAAATAAAAATTAATACGTAGGATCCTTTTGGGATTATAATTTCAAAAAGTGCAATTAAAAGTAGTGATTTCAAAATGTGAGATTTGAAAACATGATTTTTAAAAGCACAGTTAAAACGTTTGGTAAAATTGCAATTTTTTAAAAATGCAATGCCCAACAATCCATTTTTTTGTGATTTGGTTTGAAATTGAATTTTTTTTCAATGATGATCAGTTGGGTCTATCTTATGCTTAGTTGACGATTCTTGAATCAATAGTTCTATTTATCACAGTGGGTTGGGCACAGCAATTACAAATGGAGTCTATGGCCTCCTGCCACTTAGGACTTTTATGGGCAAAAAAAATGATATTTTTATTGCACTATAGCATTTCTCTTTTCTTATCCCTAAAGATAAGTTGGCGTGGTTTTTTTTTTTTTTTTTTTTTTTGACATGCCTACACAAGAGGGGGAAGGAGGTTTCGAACTAGTGACCTCTATTTGGTGAGGTGTGGTTTTCAGCCAATTGAGCTACCCCTTCAGATTGTGTGGTTCATTCAATTAAAAAACCAAACTCTATACGTTAAATGTTATGGAGACCATGTCACATTAACTTTGTAAAGATGAGAGGAGGATAATAGGATAATGGATAGTATTATTCCACTCGAATACTTGACAGAAACGACTAGTGTAAGGATGACAATCATCGACATGATTATTCATAATTAGGGTTATAAAACGTACTGTGCAATAAGATGAGCATTATTGTTCTTATACATGTCATCTATTAATTTTATTAAAAGTGAATATTAAAATCAAATACTTTTAACAACAAACATCAATTTAGTAGATTGGAATTCCAAGCCAGTTAATAGAAAAACTTATTTCTAACTAAAAACAATAGTGGAAAAAAGAAAGCCACTCCTTTTCAAATTTTCATATTGTGTACTTATATATAAATAAATAAATAAAATTAGTTTTGATTTTCTTTTTATCTTTCATTTTTTAGAAAGAAGGAATTAAGCAGCGGAAGTGAATAGCATTTCTCATTATTATTATTATTATTATTATTATTATTATTATTATTTATTTTGTTTATCTGCAGAAAGAATGAATTAAGCAGCATGGCAGAAAGGTCGGTTCCTTTTCATATCCAATGAAATCATACCACGTAGTCAATTTGAAATGACTTCTTTGACCTCCACGCTAGACTTAGTAACGTGTAGATTCCAAAGGTTGTTTTTCAAAAGTCCCAATTTAAACAAAAATCACAATTTCGCATAATAAATATTTGATAAAAAAATATTTTTTAACATGTTTTACTAAATATCTTTGCGATTTTAAAAACGCAACTATTAAAATCTCACTTATTGAAATCGCAATCTCAAACTGACCCTAAACAAATTTCAAGGACAAAATTTTAATAAGAGGAAGGATGTGACATTCTATAAATTCTATAGATTTAAAATAGGATCACAAAGGATGATATATATATATATATATATTAGAATAGGGGACTATTTGTGGGAAATATTGACCAATTAGATCAGGAGGAGCCTTCTAGAATATAGGAGGAGATTTAATTTTTTAATATATAGTCCTAAACCAACGTATCCTCCAAGCAAATCAAACTAACGTGTCTCTCTCATCATTCTCCGTTTGACACGTGTCTGCCATGCTAAGCCCACTCAGTTTTTTTGAAGCCACTTGTCCACCATCTTGTTACATGAACCTTTCTCTCTCTCTCTCTCTCTCTCTGTGATTATTTTAGAAAAACCCAAACGCCTCTCATCTTCAGGCAAGAAAGTTGTTGCAAGTTCTATCAAATTTCTGTAATGTATTATGGATTCTCAGTTTCTATATAGTATGGATGATGGATTAATTATATCAAAAACTTTATTTATACTAGTTGTCTCTTTCACTTTCCCTTGAGCTTCCTTGTGTTTGTTTAATAATAATAAAAATTTTCCTTAATAATTGCGAATTCATTTAGTTTGCGTATCCCCTATTAACCATAAATGGGGTCGTGACAACAGTGGTATCAAAGCAAAGTCATTTATAAGTTTGACTTTTTAATAGAACCATAGGGAACAACATGAAAACCCAGCTTAGGTTAGGTTGCACCACTACACTTACGATTAACTTTTGCAAATAGTTAGTAGGAAACTCTAACTTATGACATATTGCAGAGTTATGGCGGAAGGTGGAGAAGGATCATCACAAGGCTTGGTGACTGAAACTACCCCAGATATGACTCAGATGTTTTAGGCTATGGCTAGACAATTCGTCACGGCCATAACTGATCTTAGGAGAGAAGCACCCTATGAAGAGGAGCGCGGCTACCCATTCAAACGCTTCAAACGATTCCACATTCCAATGTTTGATGGGAAACGAGATCCTATGGAGTCTAAGAATTGACTGACCGACGTGGAAGAATTTTTGCGACTCGCAGGCTATATGGAAGAACGAAAGGTACAATACACCGCCTATTGACTATCAGGTGAAGCCAGACATTGGTGGATCGCCAAGAAGGTATTGCTGATTCAGGAACTAGGTAGCGAGGATGCAATCTCTTGGCCGTAATTCCAAAAAGAATTTCTCCAAGAATATTTTCCTAAGATTCTCAGAGATGCGAAGGCTCGAGAATTCATGGACCTTACCTAGGGCAACATGACAGTCACTCAATATGCTGGCCGCTTCAATGAATTGGCTCGCTTCACTCCCTACTTGGTGGTGGATGAAAGAAATCAACTAAAGTAGTTTGAACAAGGCCTCAACCCACGGATCCATGACCTTATAGTATGTTTTGAAATTCCAGATTTTGTGGAATAGGTCAACAAAGCCTCCCTAACTGAGGAGAGCATAAAGAGAATGCTATGGCAATGGCAGAATCACGAAAGAAGGTCGCACTCCCATCAGACAAAAACCAAGCAGGATGGAAACGAAGGCTAAACAGAAATAATGAAGGAGTCAAACCCATGGGCAATGGACTGAGTTCAACCAACGGCAAGCCCTGCTCCAAATGTCAACGCTCCCACAATGGACCATGTTGTGTGGGGACTAATATGTGTTACCGATGTGGACAGGTTGGCCACTTTGCACGAGATTGCCCAAAGGCAAAAGAAGGCGCGACATCACTACAAACAGGGAATAATCATAGACCACCCACTCAAGCCAGACCAGGTGAAGTGGAGATAGAGAACGAAGTAGTTACAGGTACTCTACCTCTCTTTACTGGCATGGCTGTCGTTTTATTCTACTCTGGTGCTACTCATTCTTTTATATCAGCTAAGTATGCTACGAGATTTTGTATTAATATAGAACCTGTGGAAGTAGGAGTAGTAGTATCTACCTCAGTGGGCAAATCAATGATATGCAGGAAAATAGTCTTGGGCTACCCAATTCACATTGAGGGGAGAACCTTCACGGCTAATTTGATAGTATTCGACATGGAAGGGTAATAGATTGGTTATCAAACAACCATGCCATCATTGATTGTCGCAACAAAGAAATAATTTCTAGATTACCAGCCGACACTGAATTCAAATTTGTTGGAACCAAGGTTAGTGCTACTCTGCAATTAATCTCAGCAACACAGGCCAAGCAATTCCTACTAGAAGGATGTCAAGTCTACTTGGCATGCCTAAAGAAGTCGCCTCATGAGGAAAGGACGATGGAGGAGATACCCGTGGTGCAAGAATTTCTTGATGTTTTTCCATAAGACTTTTTAGCACCCCCCCCCCCCCCTCAGACAAGGAGATAGAATTTTGCATTGATTTAATTCCGGAAGTAGCTATAATACCCAATGCACCCTACAGGATGGCACCAACGGAATTAAAAGAATTGAAGGCTCAGCTACAAGAATTGTTAGATAAAGGATTTATTCACCCTAGCGTATCGCCATGGGGAGAGCCTGTACTCTTTGTGAAAAAGAAGGATGATACCTTCCGGATGTGTATTGACTATTGAGAACTTAATAAAATTACCATCAAGAAAAAATATCCACTGACTCGCATAGACGATTTGTTCGACTAGTTGCAGGGTGCTCAAATCTTCTTAAAGATCAATCTTCGTTCGGGATACCACCAGCTAAGGATAAGGAAGGAAGATATTTTCAAGATGGCTTTCCGCACCCGATATGGCCACAACGAGTATTTGGTAATGCCATTTGTGTTAGCAAACGCGCCAGCAGCATTCATAGATCTGATGAACCAGGTATTTCAGGATTTTTTGGACCAATTTGTAGTAGTGTTCATTGACGATATCGTACTCTACTCCAAAAGCCTGGAGGAACATGAAGGCCATTTGAGGCCTGTTTTGCAAAGGCTTAAGGAAAAACGATTGTACGCGAAGTTTTCAAAGTGCAAGTTTTGGCTGGATAGTGTTACTTTTCTTGGCCATATAGTGTCAAAAGGCAGCATCTCGGTAGACCCAAGAAAGTCGAAGCTGTAGTAAATTACGAGAGACCCACCAATGTAAATAATCATAAGTTTTTTGGGTTTGGCCGGCTGTTATCGAAGTTTCGTGGAAGGGTTTTCAAAATTGTCTAGACTACTGACTGCTTTGACAAGGAAGAATGTTCGTTTCTAGTGGATGGATGAATATGAGCAAAGCTTCCAAGAAATAAAACAACGGTTGGTAATTGCTTCAGTTTTGACGCTTCCTTCAAAATCTTGTGGATTTGTTATTTATAGCGACGCTTCCAGAAAGGGGCTCGACTCCGTCCTTATGCAAAACGAAAGAGTAGTAGTGTCTGCTTCTTGACAACTTAAAAGTTATGAGCTGAATTATCCCACCCATGATTTAGAACTTGCCACAATAGTTTTTGCATTGAAAATCTGGAGACACTACCTTTATAGGGAGAAATGCGAAATTTATACAGATCATTAGAGCATTAAATATTTATTCACGCAGAAGGAGTTGAACTTAAGACAGGCGATGGCTAGAACTAATAAAAGACTACGACTGCGTAATCAATTACCACCCTGGGAAAGCCAACGTGATCACAGATGCCGTAAGCAGAAAATCAAGAAGTGAAATAGAGTGCCTAAAAGCCTTGCCCCATAATCTGAAGATGGACATTGATACGCTCGATATGGAGATTATCATAGGAGAGGTGCAAGTATTAATGGCGAAACTCGAGATTAAACCCACACTACTAGGAGGAGATCCGCATGGCACAAGAAAAGATGATGAGATCATTCGAATAAAGGAGAGGGCCAGCAAAAGTCGGGCCCTGGAATTTTATGTCACATCAGATGGATTGTTCAGATACCAGAATAGAGTTTGTGTACCTAATGATGAGGAAATAATGAAGCACACTTCTCACCATACTCAGTACACCCTAGAGGCTCTAAAATGTATCAAGACATTAAGTGGCAGTTTTGGTGGAATGGAATGAAGCAGGACGTTGCTGGATTCGTAGAGCGATGCTCGATGTGTCAACAAGTCAAGGCGAAACATCAAAAACCTGCAGGACCATTGCAACCTCTGGAGATACCGGTATGGAAATGGGAAGCAATAGCCATTGACTTTTTAGTGGGGTTACCACGAACTCAGGTTGAGTACGATGCAATATGGGTGATTGTGGACAGATTAACTAAAGTCCTTCATTTTATACCAATAAAGGTGAAATACTCAAGGGAGAAGCTAATAGAACTTTATCTACAGGAGATTGTCTGATTATATGGGGTACCTGAATCAATAGTGTCAGATAGAGATTCTCGTTTCACGTCAAGATTTTGGAAGAGTTTACAAGAAACAATGGGGACTAAATTGAGATTTAGCACTGCCTACCATCCTCAGATAGATGGACAGTCAAAGAGGACCATCCAAACACTGGAAGACATGTTACGAGCCTGCATATTGGATTTCAGTGGTAGTTGGGCACGCTACCTTTCTTTGGTGGAATTCGCCTACAATAATAGCTATCAAGCAAGTATTGGGATGGCCCAATATGAAGTGTTTTATGGACGGAAATGCCGTTCCCCACTTTATTAAGACGAGCTTGGTGAATGGAGAATTTTAGGAACAGATATTGTGTAGGATACCATAGATAAAGTTGCATTAATCCGACGAAGATTGTCAGCATCTCAAGATCGGCAGAAAAGCTATGTATGCAGATATGTATCGAAGAAACTTGGACTTTGCAGAAGGCGACAAGGTGTTTCTTAGAGTGGCACCAATGAAGGGAGTTCAACTATTGTATAGAGGCAATGCTATACAATAGTATTTTCAACTTCTCTCTATCGTATAGTATTTTCATGCCTCAATATAGAGAAAATACATCATAGACCATTCCCATGTAATTAAATACGAACCTCTGTAATTACAAGGAGATATGACATATGAAGAAATTATGGTAAAATTGCTAGATCGCAAGGTCCAAGAGTTACGCACAAAGAGCATTCCACTAGTAAAAGTTTTTTGGAGAAATCATGAAATTGAAGAAGCGTCATAGGATTAGAAAATGATATACGTAAGAAATACCCTTATCTATTTGCTAAGAACTATTAAAATATAAGGTATACGGTAGCGGATATATTTATTTATTTATTTTTATATGTATGCTTTCTGTTGCATTACAGTGTATTTATATAGACTAAGGGTGCATTTGAGATTGTGATTTCGCAAGAATAATCTGTGTTTTTAAAAGATATTGCAAAATGTAAAGCAATTGGCATTGCGATTTAAAAAGCACTTAATTTAAAATAGGAAAAAAAATCTGTGATTTTTATAAGCAAGCTATGAGGTGCTTATTTGAAAAAAACCTTGATTTAAACCAAAATCACAATTTTACATAACAAATATTTGATAAAAAAATCATTTTTAACATGTTTTACCAAATGCTTTTGCGATTTTAAAAAGTAGTGATTTCAAAAACGCAATTTTTTTAAAAACTCAATTATTTAAATCGCAATCTCAAACGGACTCTAAGCAAATTCCAATGACATATTTTTAATAAGGGGGAGGTTGTGACATTCTATAAATTCTATAGATTTAAAATAGGATCACAAAGGATATATATATATATATATATATATATATAAAAGAAGACCAATTAGAATAGGAGACTACTTGTAGGAAATATTGACCAATTAGATCAGGAGGAGACTTAATTTTTTAATATATAATCCTAAACCAACGTATCCTCCAAGCAAATCAAACTAACGTGTCTCTCTCCTCATTCTCCGTTTGACACGTGTCTGCCATGCTCAGCCCACTCATTTTTTTTAAGCCACTTGTCCACCATCTTGTTACATGAGTCTTTCTCTCTCTCTCTCTCTCTTTGATTATTTTAGAAAAACCCAAAAGCGTCTCATCTTCCTCACGCGTTCTGTAACCAAGCAAGCAAGAAATTTGTTGCAAGTTCTTTCAAATTTCTGTAATGTATTATTGATTCTCAGTCTCTATATAGTATGGATGATGGATTAATTATATCAAAAACTTTATTTATACTAGTTGTCTCTTCTACTTTCCCTTGAGCTTCCTTGTGTTTGTTTAATAATAACAAAATTTTTCCATAATAATTATGAATTCATTTAGTTTGTGTTTCCCCTATTAACCATAAATGGGGGCATGACAACTGCCCTCCTCCTTCTTAGGGCTGGGTATCGGTCGGTTCGGACCGGTTAATGGGCTTATTGGTCGGTTAACCGATAAGCTATCGGTTAACCAAATCCTAACCGATTATTGACCGATAAGAAGTGTTAACTGAAAATTATCGGTCATATTGGTAATCGGTTTAACCGGTCGGTTAAATCGGTTTGGGCTTTTGTGGGCTTTTACGGGATGCTAATTGAACCAAAAATTAATTGTTTTGGAGGCCCAAATACGTTTTGTTAGGCTAAAGCCTAAAATAGCTTATTAAAAATTAGTTATTTTAGAGTATATTTTTCGCTAAAATAGCTTATTGAAGCTTTTTTTTTATATTGATCCACTACAATAATAAATATAAAATTCTAAAAAATTAAAAATTAAAATAACTTATCGGTCATATCGGTTTTTCGATAAAAAATTTTTAACCGACCGATAAGCTTATCGGTATAAAATTTTTAACCGATTACCGACCGATAACTATCGGTTATGGTTAACATCGGTTCGGTTAAAGTCGGTAATCGGTTAATCTGTCCACCCCTTGAGGTTTGCTTCGTTTTCAACCCTTGGCCTCTAAAGAACTACAAGAATTCGTTAAGTAATAATATATTAATGCAAGAAGATATGTATGCCAAACTCCTTCTCTCTCTTTTGTTTAGAGAGAGAAGCTTTCATCCTCAGTGTTGATTTTCTACCTCAACTATGAGGTCTTGCTTCCACCTTGTGCGGCTTTGCTGGGGGAGGAGGGATATCGTTCCTCCTCCCTCTTTCCCTTTCATTTCTCCTTTCGTTTTCCCCTTTGCTTCTAGGATTTTTGTGGTTTTTTCTTTTCTTTCTTGCTTCCCTCCTTCTTTTGCAGATCCAAGAGATTTTCTCTCACCACCGGCCGCCTCTTCTCGGTCGTTTTTCACCATCGTCACCGCGTTTACTGTTGGGATGAGTTTGGTTCTCAAATCTACTTTTCAAGCTAGATCTACTTTCTTCTTTCATTCCCAACCTTTGACGCGCCAACTCATCGGATTCTCCGGCACTTCAGTTCCCTGCCGTCGCCCTCCGCACTCCACCAGTCCTTCCTTGCCCATCTCTCCGCCGGATCTATTGTTTTTGGCGGTGTTCCGTTGTTTTGTTTCCTTTCTCTGTAACTTTTTTGTTTTGTTTGCTTTCTAGCTTTTGTTGGGTTTTTGTTTAGGCTCTTATCTCCCTGTTTTGTTGTTGGTTTATCTTTTGCTAGAGATTTTGTCTACTGGTTTTGTGTGTTGTGGTGTGGGTGCTCGTCGATGCTCTTGTTCCTGCCTTTTTTGGTGCTGGTCGTTTGGTGGTTCCCTTTGCAAGAGTTACGAAAGGTTTTCTTCTGATGACTTTTGTGTTGCCTTTACTAGCAACCTTGCGTGGCCGCTCTTGTTCTCTTGATGGGTCGAGTCATTTATTTGACCCATTTCCAACGGTTTCTTGGTTCTTTGATTGCAGCACCATCTTCTGGTTGGTTCAGGGCCATTGTTTGGGTAGCCTCCAGCATTAACATCTCTATGTTTGCTTGCTACTTTACATCTATCGGATCTGTTAGAATTATATGTTGCTCTAATTTGCCTGAGATTAATTAATAATTGGCCAAACTTATGGACTATTTTAGTGAATAGTTGTTTTGCTATGAGTTTATACAAGAAGATATGCATGTGAAAGACATTATACAATTCTAACAACTAGAACAAGAAGTTCTTTATGAGTTTATACAAGATTTATAGTAAATAGTAGTTTGTGAAGATTTGCTTTCTAGCTTTTGTTGGGTATTTGTTTAGGCTTGGGGAAAATGCAATTTACCCTCCTGAAGTTTCAGGAGTTTTTTAATTTTAATCCCAAAGTTCAAAAATTGACAATCTACCCCTCTGAAGTTTTAAAAATTTGCCATTTAAACCCTCATTTTAATTTTTCTATCTAAATGGATGGAAATCTATGAAATTACATCATTACCTTCAAATTTTTTTTTAAATGGTAAAGTCCACATACCCCCCTCAAACTACCACCCAATTGACAATGTCCCCTAAAACTTTCAATTGCGACAATGTACCCCCCAAACTACCAAAACATTGTCAATATATATCCCCCCAAAGCTAGCAAAAAGATCACAATGCCCCTATATATTTATCAATATGACAAAAATACCCCTAAAATTCAAAAAAATAAAAATAAACGAAAATTTTAATTTTTTTAAAAAAAATTATTTTAATTTTTAAACAATTTTTTTTTTTAAAACCGAAATTTTTATTTAAAAGAAATCAATTTTTTTATATTTTTTTTCTAATAAAAAGATTTTTTTCTTTTTTATTTTAGGTTTTTCCATAAATTTTAATATTCTTTTTTTTTTTTTTTTTTTAATTTTACTAAGGGTAGTTTCGTCAATGAGGGGGACATTGACAATGTTTTGGTAGTTTGGGGGGTACATTGTTGCAATTTAAAGTTTGGGGGAGACATTGTCAATTGGGTTGTAGTTTAAGGGGGGTATGTGGATTTTCCCCTTTTTAAAAAATTTCCGTCCAATTTAACGGAAATTAGTCACGAAATGTTTAAATTGCCAATTTTTGAAACTTTACGGGGGTAGATTGCCAATTTTTGAACTTTGGGGTTAGAATTGAAAAACCCCTGAAACTTCAGGGGGGTAAACTGCATTTTCCCCTTTAGGCTTTTATCTCCCTGTTTTGTTGTTGGTTTATCTTTTGCTAGAGATTTTGTCTTCCGGTCTTTGTCTACCGGTTTTGTGTGTTGTGGTGTGGGTGCTTGTCAATGCTCTTGTTCCTGTCTTTTTTAGTGCTAGTTGTTTGGTGGTTCCCCTTGCAAGAATTACAGAAGGTTTTCTTCCGATGACTTTTGTGTTGCCTTTGCTAGCGGCCTTGCGTGGCCGCTCTTGTTCTCTTGATGGGCCAAGTCATTTATTTGACCCATTCCCAATGGTTTCTCGGTTCTTTAATTGCGGCACCATCTTCTGGTTGGTTCAGGGCCATTGTTTGGGTAGTCTCAAGCATTAACATCTTTATGCTTGCTTGCTACTTTACATCTATTGGATCTGCTGGAATTATAAGTTGCTTTGATTTGCTTGAGATTAATTAATAATTGGCCAAACCTATGGACTATTTTAGTGAATAATTGTTTTGCTATGAGTTTATACAAGAAGATATGCATGTGAAAGACATTATACAATTCTAACTACTAGAAAAAGAAGTTCCTTATGAGTTTATACAACAAGATTTATAGTAAATAGTAGTTTGTGAAGAAGCAAATAGATCCCATAGTTTTATCAATACACATCTACATTCTTCCCAACTTTGTACACTCAAATTTAATAGGAAAAACATGATTTGATTCATTTGGATGTTGGATGGCAAGCAATGGTATTTGCATCTTACACTTAATTAGACGATAGTTTCAATAATTATACCAAATTTGAGTTGATAATAACATCTTTTTGAACAATTGAAGGTCAAGTTATACATGAAGTTTTGATTGGCTCGAGAGATGTGGCTGCAAAATGCATGTAGAAGGTTCTAAAGCAAAAGGCCATGGTTTCAAGTGCAAGGCAGGCTCTCTATGAGCTACTGACCGTTGGTGGTGTAAATGTTGTTAGATATCTTGCTAACAAAATGTGTAAGGCTTGGAAATCCTTGAGATAAGACTTCACCTATATTTTTTAAAAGAAAAAAATTTTCTTCAACACAATGTTGAACCATTGAGTGACACTCTAGCTTATTCCTATGCGGTTGGCCCCTACAAACTTTTATGATGGAGTTATGCTAAAGAATGATGTTGTGGTCACTGCCGCCGTTATGTACCATAAAAAATAAAATAAAAACTCGGATATTGCTATTTTTAAAAACTTTGAATACCCTACCTACCTCCCCCTTATCTTGTGTAGAC
Organism: Corylus avellana; assembly: GCF_965113065.1. Classification (NCBI taxonomy): domain Eukaryota; kingdom Viridiplantae; phylum Streptophyta; class Magnoliopsida; order Fagales; family Betulaceae; genus Corylus; species Corylus avellana. The sequence goes on along the minus strand of NC_142490.1, from coordinate 16,765,487 downwards.
ATATAAAAAAACAATTATATAATGAATAAATTTGTAATGCAACATTCAAAAGATATTGTATATTTCTAATATGCAATACTTCATACGCAAACTGTTGACAGATTTGCCATGCAACAAGAGAAGCTAAGGTTGCAGCTCTTACCTTAGCTGCTTAGCATAGCCCACTAAGGCTGTAAAATATGTATTTTATGGTCCATCTTAACTAGAAATGAAAGATTTTGAATTATTTAAACCAAAACAGAAAAATGACAATTCAACATGGTATTGTAAAACTAGCTGTGAAAATCAAGCTTTCAATATTGGAATAAAAGTTGAGAAAATTAATTGTCTTCTCAATTTGACTTCGCCTCCAGTTGGTAGACTAGAATCACGAGCAATCTTTCCATATCCATTTATTCCCCAAGTTTTGCCATGAGAGTTTTTTATCCACCAAAATTTTTTTTGCTCCTCCTCATCACGATCAAATCCGATTATTAGGATTGCATGTTTCATAATTTTTCCATCTTCTGTCCTCTGAGCCTTGTCGGACCCTTCATAAATATTCTGTTATAAAAACAAAACAAAAAAGTGAGAAATGATTACATTTTCATTGTTACAACAATTAAAAATTAATTACACTTACCCCTTTGAGATTGATAAATTCTTCAGTTATTACAACACCACCAGCTATAGGTTGTTGCACGACATGCCTAAGAAGCTCAACTTCGTCCGTAAAATCTAACTTTTTCGATTTTTCAGTATACACTACAGTCAATTTCTAGTGGAAGAGAAAATAAAGAGTTAGTATATATATATATATATATATATATAGAAATTGTAATTATTTACCTGTTCTTCAGTTTTGGCTCTGCATTCACATTTAAATCCTTGATAAGGATACGCATTTTCTGTCATAATGCCTTTATTTTCAATCCAATTCAAAGCCTTTGGAATAGAATACAAATAGCATCCTTTTTCCTCTTCTTTGCAACAATCCAAAAGTTATTGGCAAGACAATTGTATCAAATCTAAACCTTCATCTCTATGTTTTATATTCACTGCCGCTGAAACAACTTCAGCACTCACTATAGCCCAACACATGTCTACAACAAAATAATATATAATTAATTTCTCAAAAATAATATAATTAAAATCATGACAACAATGACCAATAACGCAATTGTATAAAATGTTACTCCATTTATTTTCTTAACAAAATAAACTAGAAGTCACTTACTGCAATTAGTCGGTTGTTTCATGACTGGATTCAGCACACCACCTTTCTCAGTACGCCAATCCAAATGAGCGCGAAAATGATTCCCCTAATATATCCATTAACATGTCAGAAGATATATGCAATACCTAATATTAAAGCATGATATAAAAATCAATGTTGTTCCATATAATATCTGGTAAAATACCTGAATAGAACTTGCTTCCATCAAGATCTGAGCATAATAGGAGCTAAATATTTGGATTCAGAGAGTAGAGAGTAGTAGAGAAATTCAAATTTACAGAAATGAGCGGGGAAATGGATCTAAGGATCAAGCATAGAGTCTAACCTGAAAACTTGCAGAAGCAACAAAGAAGGAGAGAAAAATGTGGTGGAGATGGAACCTTTCAACAAATAGGAGAGAGTAGCGTGAGGTTCTATCATTTTCACAAATGATATAGTTCATAATGTAGCAAAATGTATTTCATGAGAGTTGTAAATATGCATGTTTAGTACACAAAATAGGCATGTAATGCTAGAAAAGAAATGTCAATCATTATGTGAGTTAGTACTCATTCAGGTCATACAAATCCTCCGAAAAGTTCTCAAAGGGCTCCGGGTTCTCCAAATTTGTGAAAAACCTAACATTAGTCCTAAGTCCAAACTAGAACGAACCTAAGACATGAAAACAAGGGCTATTGAACGACTGGTCAGAGTGGTGTTCCCTTGGAATGCTTCTGGGCGAGCGTTTGGGCTCTTGGCCGAACGTTCTCCCAGAAGGTTCAAGTAGAACCTCATTTGGTCCAAAAGTCCTCCTAAGCCTCCTATACTGGTCCTAAGGCTATCGAAAGGATTTCTAACACCTCTTATCCCAAAAAAAGGTCTCTATGCATAAGAAAATACGTTCAACAAGAATAAAATGCTAAACCAAGCTTAGTTCGAGATTAAAGACACAACCTAGTTAGAAGTTCAAACGAACAACTAAGCTAGCTAGAAAAGCAATATAACGACTATGCAAAGAGAAAGCTTAAGCGTAGAAGGTTACCTTCTTGAAGCAAGGCCTCCAAGAACTCTCACAACTCACAAAGACACTCACATAGGGGTTCCAGAGGGCCCAAGGGCGAAAATGGGGCTTATGGGTCGAGAGAGGGAGGGTATATATTGGAGGGAAAGACTATGAGCTCTACAAGGGCAGTTCTGAAAAGCAGCAAATGTTCGGTACTATAGGGTCGAACGTTCGTGTATTGTTTACACAACAGTTTTAAGGTTGTATCCTACGCTCGGGGGCATTATTCACTAGTCAACCAAAAGTCAACAAACGTTCAGCCGATCCCCACACGAACGTTCGTGTACTGATAAGCGCCGAATGTTGCACATTCAAGCCCCTTAATTTGCATATGTTAATTCCTTAGCGTTGTTATTTGTTTGATTTTGTTTTGTTTTTGTGTTTTCAGGTTATAAATAAAGATGCAATTAATTCCATTGATTTTGGGCTTGAAAGCCCACTTTGAGATGATTAAGCTTAGCCAATCATAATAGAGGACCTATATGTTGTGGTTAAGTTTAATCAAATAAAGGAAGGGATTAATTCGGAATTTCTCAAATTGGAGTCAAAATCGGATTGGATTCAAATTTGGATTCTGCATACGTCTCGGTATTTTGGCCATAACTTTCAGCTAGAATATCCGATTGAGGTGATTCAAGCGACACTAGAAAGATAACTCAAATTTCTACAAATCCTCGTGAAATATCATTTTTCTAATTCGGAGCCCCGCAATGCCAAAATCGCCTCTCAAGATAGGAACGCAATTCTGGGCGAATCCTATTCCGATTTGGACTTATGTTTTCTTTATTCTAATTGGACTTGGACTTAAATCTCCGAAATTTATAGGTTTCCTAGGGCTTCTAGGACTGGCTTGCTCCTTATAAATAGACCCTTAACCTTCAAGAGAAGGTGTGCTTAGTTTTAGATACAAAAATCTTCTTGGAGGCTTGACAAGTTGAAGAGGAGATAATCCATGGCAAGAGGCCATCCTAGCACCCCTATGAGCGGCTAAACCCCTTTGTGGGGTATTGATGTAACCCTATCCAAGCACAATGGTTTGATTGTATTTAATTTCTAGATTTTCAATTTATGCATGTTGATTGTATAACTATGAGGATTGCTACAATTGATTTCTGTTCTTCATATTAAATGCAATTGTTCTTAAATTCCAAAATCAATATTTGTGAAATTCTTCTCTTGTCTTAGAAAGTATTTTACTTTTATTGATCTCAAATCATTCTTGTTTTCTGTGATTATGAGGATGATGGTTATACAATGGGTTTAATTGACATATGATCAATAGGATTTGATAGGCCATGCCTAGGGAAGACGGATTGTACTACACCCTAGTTTAGTGTAATTTAGGTAGACAGTCCGTGCCAACCGAAGATGGGTTACACTTATTCATTGATTGTATGTATCCTGTTAAAGATTTTGATAATTTATACCGAGGAAAGACGGGTCGTACCGCATCTTAGTGGTTAGGTGGACGATCCGTGCCAACCGAAGATAGATTATGCTTATTCTTTAATAAGGTAGTTTCTTGTTTATTTATAACATGCATAGAATAAATTTCTGGGATTAATTATGATTAGCCATTGTTGTGCGGATAGAGGTGAAGTCAATACCCTACACTCTCTCTCTTATTTTAAATCTCTTTTATTTTCATGCACTTTAGTTTTAAAGAAAATCAAACCAAATATCTTTTTAATTAAGTTAATTTTAATCTTTCAAATTTTGATAATAAAACCCCTGCAGTTCTTGAAGTTCGACACCCTCTCTATAGCCGTATCCTACAAAGATTCGTTCTATTGCGAGTGGTTATTTTTATAATTGATATTTTTGGTCACAAAAATACCACATCAATTTTTGGCGCCGTTGCCGGGGACTGCTTAACGGTTTATTGTCAAATTTTAGAGATTAATTTTAGCTTAATAGTTTATTTCCCTGTTTTAAGTTGCTAATTTTTTTTTAATTTTGTTTTGTGTTGATTTTTTTTTTAGAAACTGCAAACAGGTCCGTAAGCTGCCTTCTCTGTAACTGCGATCGAGCGCACCCTGCTGTGCGATCGAGCGCACTTACGGCATCCTGCAGCCAGAACCCTAAAGTGCTCTAAGGCCGTTTGTGAGCTTATTTGTTTTTGCTTTAGCTTAATTTTTTTTTTCCTGTTTTCTTTTTAATTTCTGTTTAGTTTATGCTAGGTCGTCGTTCTTTATCTTTTCCATTAATTTCTTGCGACCTTGAAATTGAACGCACTCTTAGACAAATTAGATCCCAAGGGACCCCTAATTTGCTAGAAGAACGTTCCACTGAGACCATGGGAGACGGTAATCACGTAGCTTTGCAGGATCACTACCTGCCAACCACTTACACTACTCCCACATGTCTTCGGTTGCCAGAAATTACGGCAACCCATTATGAAATTAAGCCGAGCACCATACGGAGTTTACCTTCTTTCTTAGGGCTTAACACTGAAAATCCTTATGACTTCCTCAGTGACTTTGAAGCAATTTGTGATACTACTAAAATGAATGGATTCACTGAGGATGCCCTAAGGATGCGTCTTTTTCCTTTCTCCCTCAAGGAAAAAGCCAAACATTGGTTTCACTCCTTAACACCTAACTCTATTACTTCTTGGGCTCAATTACAGCAAGAGTTTCTTAAGAAGTATTTTCCCATAGGAATGACCAATGATACTAGGAGAGCCATCACTACCTTCTCCCAGTATGAGGGAGAGGATTTCCATGAGACTTGGGATAGACTACAGAGCCTGCTTAGATCATGTCCATACCACGCTGTCCCAAAATGGCAGCTAGTGCAGTGTTTTTATGATGGCCTGACCGAGTCCAATAGAAAAATGGTAGATGCGTCATGTGGGGGGACATTCATGTTGAAAAGTGAAAATGAAGCATGGTCTATGTTTGAAAACTTAAGTAACAATTCTCTTCAGCAGGTTTCCGCCAGACGAAGGGCACCAGCACTTAAAGCACCCAAGACGGAGAGTTTGTATGAAGCAGGCCATTCCCCAAACATAGCCAACCAAGTAGTTGAGGCTATCACCAAGAAGCTAGATCAAGTTTTGATGACTGCTGGTTTTACTCCTAATATTGCTCACAGGCACACACCACATAAATCTTGCTCATTTTGTTCAAGTCCTATGCATCATGAAAATAATTGCCCTCTTGTTGGAAATTATATTGATGTTGCTAATGAGCAGGTTAATGCAGCTTTCTCCAAACCAGGTAATGATCCGTATTCCAATTCCTACAACCCCGGGTGGAGAAATCATCCCAATTTCTCATGGAAGAACTCAAATTCGGGCAACTCAGCCCCAGGGCCATACAATCAAGCTCAATCCAACAGGCAGCCTTACCAACCTCAATCCACTTACCGGCCTCCACAGCAGCACTACCAGTCTCCATCAGAGTCTAATTTTGAGGATCGGATTCTAAAAGCAGTGAATGAGCTAACCAACGAGATAAAGCAGTCAATCAAATCTCAAGAGGAAAGAGTAAACTCACATACCCACTCCATTGCCAAACTAGAAGCTCAAGTTGGACAACTTGCCAATACCCTCAACAGGAGGGAAGAAGGAAAGCTTCCAAGTCAGCCAGTGACCAACCCTAGGGGACTATACGTGGTAGAAGGAAGCACATCTCAGCTGGAGAAAGTTCAAGCCGTCACCACATTGCGAAGCGGAAGACTGGTTGACAATCATGTGGAAGAAAAGAAGGATGAGCAAATCGAGGCCCCACAAAATCTGCATCAGGACAAGGGTAAACAAGTAAGCATCGAGGCATCTTCATCATCTACCCCCACTCCTAAGGTACCATATGAGCCTAAGGCCCCTTTCCCAGAATGTCTCAAGGCACCTTCCCACTTCGGGAAACAAGGAGAGAAGATACAAGACATGATGGAAACCTTCAAGCAGGTTCAAATCAACATCCCACTCCTTGAGGCCATCAAGCAAATTCCAGCCTATGCAAAGTTTCTGAAAGACCTATGCACTCAAAAGAGGAAGAATCAGAAGCACATTCCCAAGAAGGTCATTCTCACCGAGCAAGTAAGCTCTCTGATTCAGCATAACACTCCTCCAAAGTTCAAAGACCCTGGAGCGCCTACAATTTCATGCGTCATCGGAAACACCGAGATTGAGAGAGCTCTCCTCGACTTAGGAGCTGGTGTTAATTTGCTTCCATACTCGGTATATCAGAAACTGGGCCTAGGGGAATTGAAACCGACAAGTACTGTCTTGCAATTGGCTGACCGCTCGATCAAGAAACCCCGCGGGATTGTGGAGGATGTCATTATCAAGGTGGACAAGTTCTACTATCCAGTTGACTTTATAGTTCTGGACACAGAACCGGTCCCAAATCCAGAGAAGCAAATTCCTGTCATCCTTGGGCGACCTTTCCTTGCCACAGCCAATGCATGCATAAATTGCCGAACCGGAGTAATGAAGATCTCCTTTGGGAATATGAAGATCAGATTGAACATCTTCAATGCCTTCCAGAATACGCCTGATCAGAATGCATGTTACCTCTTGGATGACATTGGAGAAACTGTTGAAGACCCACTTCCTGATCCTCCATCTAGAGCCCCATCATGGAGCAACCCACCGGAGCCAATGCCTTTCACTTCAAGTACTCCACCACCTGATGACAACCCCACAGGGAACATATTTCATTCAAAAGTTGCTGAAGTTGATTTCATTGGGGTGGAAAAGTTTTTAGCAAATTCCTTGGCTACCCCAGTTTTTGAGAACTCCCCTAGAGACAAGAGGTTGATCATGAAACCAGTTCAGGACAAGCACCCTGAACATTGTCATGGGGAGCATCAAGACCCATCCGCTGGGAGAGGCAGTTTCGGGATGTTAAGAAGAATCCTCTTCCTTGTGGAGTGCTACATGATCATAAAGAAGAAGGGATGGAAGAGCTTGATTGGACTTCTGAAGGATCGAGGTAAGATCCTTCGGGACTCGGACTTACATTGAGAAATACCTCCTAGGATCAAGTGCAGGCCCTGTGCGCTTGACCCTCCACTCCACCAGGGCATATGATCTCCATCCAGGTTTATTTTCTCCGTTGTTGTTTCATTCTTTGTTTATCTTTTTACAACAATGTGTGCACTTGATTGGTATTTGGTTGGAGTATCACTTTATTTTTAGGACATGTGTTTTTGCATTCAAGTTTGGGGGTATGATATGCCCACATCTGCTCATTCAGGTATTCCTATACTCTTGATCTTATTCTTTAGTTCTATACATACATTGGGGACAATGTATGATTCAAGTTAGGGGGTATGGAAAAACAAAACACAATCCATTACCATTATTATTGTTATGTCATTCTTAAGCATATGGTTGAGCTTTGATTTTGGTTTGAAATTCATTGGTAGGCTTAAAGTTGTGAACACATGATCATATGACTTAGGAATTTTGAGTCTTTCTACTTACTTTTGGCAACATGAGATGCTTCTTGTTTCAATTTAAATCTATCTTGAGCACGCTAGCACATGTCTGTGAGGTATGAATTTTGAGACCAATTATGTTTGTTTTCAATGTCTTGAATTCTGTTGGGTGAGATATTGGATAAATAACTTTGGCATGCTATACATGTATAAAAAAAAAATAATAATAAATAAATAAAAAATCAAGTTTGAATTTTTCGCTGAGTAACCGGACCTCTTGCCTCATTAAGTAGTGAGTGTTCGCATCAAAAAGTGAAATTTTTGGGTTGATTAATAAAATGGCTAGCTTAGCTTCGTAGCCTTTTTGACTCGAGTTAGTAAGTCCTTAGGGGTGTCTTTACACCTAGTGCCCTAAAGCCATTTGGTTTGGGAGACATTGGCCTAACACTCGATACATGGGTCAACTAGAAAGCTTAAGGGAGCTAAGCATTGCAAAGCCTACAAAAAGAAAAAAAAAAAACAAAAAAACAAAAAGAAAAAGAAAAAAAATGTATGCCTTGGTTGTTTCATTTGGTATGAAGTCCAATAAATTCTGAGATGTTGATTCATTCATATTGGAATTATTTTGAAGCCTCATGATTATGTGTTAGTTCACTTTGCACTAATTGAAACTTGTTGTATCTCAATCTGCCATTGGTAAGTGATTTGACTTGTGAATTCCTTGAAATTTTGAAGATGGAGTTTATAATTTTAAGCTTGCTAATGAATGAGAACCATTATTTTTGTGATACTTTATCCTTTTGAATGATATAATGACAATGTTTGTGGGTATCATTCCTGGAAAATCCTCACGAGACTTCACTCGTCCACTAGGGAATTCTTAGGGGTTTAAAAGGCTTGTTGCATACGCTAAATGCAATCGTACATCCCACGAAAGATGGACTTATCTTTTTGTTTTTCAGTTTATTTTCTGTTTTGTATTGCTAAGGGACTAGCAATATGTAAGTTTGGGGGTGTGATAAGCGCCGAATGTTGCACATTCAAGCCCCTTAATTTGCATATGTTAATTCCTTAGCGTTGTTATTTGTTTGATTTTGTTTTGTTTTTGTGTTTTCAGGTTATAAATAAAGATGCAATTAATTCCATTGATTTTGGGCTTGAAAGCCCACTTTGAGATGATTAAGCTTAGCCAATCATAATAGAGGACCTATATGTTGTGGTTAAGTTTAATCAAATAAAGGAAGGGATTAATTCGGAATTTCTCAAATTGGAGTCAAAATCGGATTGGATTCAAATTTGGATTTTGTATACGTCTCGGTATTTTGGCCATAACTTTCAGCTAGAATATCCGATTGAGGTGATTCAAGCGGCACTGGAAAGATAACTCAAATTTCTACAAATCCTCATGAAATATCATTTTTCTAATTCGGAGCGTCGCAATGCCAAAATCGCCTCTCAAGATAGGAACGCAATTCTGGGCGAATCCTATTCCGATTTGGACTTAGGTTTTCTTTATTCTAATTGGACTTGGACTTAAATCTCCGAAATTTCTAGGTTTCCTAGGGCTTCTAGGACTGGTTGCTCCTTATAAATAGACCCTTAACCTTCAAGAGAAGGTGTGCTTAGTTTTAGATACAAAAATCTTCTTAGAGGCTTGACAAGTTGAAGATGAGATAATCCATGGCAAGAGGCCATCCTAGCACCCCTATGAGCGGCTAAACCCCTTTGTGGGGTATTGATGTAACCCAATCCAAGCACAATGGTTTGATTGTATTTAATTTCTAGATTTTCAATTTATGCATGTTGATTGTATAACTATGAGGATTGCTACAATTGATTTCTGTTCTTCATATTAAATGCAATTGTTCTTAAATTCCAAAATCAATATTTGTGAAATTCTTCTCTTGTCTTAGAAAGTATTTTACTTTTATTGATCTCAAATCATTCTTGTTTTCTGTGATTATGAGGATGATGGTTATACAATGGGTTTAATTGACATATGATCAATAGGATTTGATAGGCCATGCCTAGGGAAGACGGATTGTACTACACCCTAGTTTAGTGTAATTTAGGTAGACAGTCCTTGCCAACCGAAGATGGGTTACACTTATTCATTGATTGTATGTATCCTGTTAAAGATTTTGATAATTTATACCTAGGAAAGACGGGTCGTACCGCATCTTAGTGGTTAGGTGGACGATCCGTGCCAACCGAAGATAGATTATGCTTATTCTTTAATAAGGTAGTTTCTTGTTTATTTATAACATGCATAGAATAAATTTCTGGGATTAATTATGATTAGCCATTGTTGTGCGGATAGAGGTGAAGTCAATACCCTACACTCTCTCTCTTATTTTAAATCTCTTTTATTTTCATGCACTTTAGTTTTAAAGAAAATCAAACCAAATATCTTTTTAATTAAGTTAATTTTAATCTTTCAAATTTTGATAATAAAACCCCTGCAGTCCTTGAGGTTCGACACCCTCTCTATAGCCGTATCCTACAAAGATTCGTTCTATTGCGAGTGGTTATTTTTATAATTGATATTTTTGGTCACAAAAATACCACATCATGTACTGTTTGCAAGCGAACGTTTTCGTGGTCTCCCATGCGAACGTTCGGCCAGAAAGTCCAAAGTTTTCAAAATGCCCTTCCAGCTGTTCTTAGTGACCTAAAGTCCAAATTAACACTCTAACTAAGCTACCTAAACCTAATTAATTATTTGGGTCATTATACAAACGGTTATGGTTATAAGTCTGAAGGTGGAGTAATAAAGATGACTAAGGATGCGATGGTAGAGATGAAGGGACAGAAAAGTTCAAAGAATATCTATAAACTGTTGGAAAGTACAGTTGTAGGTGGAATCGCCTCTGTGGAGTCTAAGCCCGATTGTAATGTTTTTATGGCATATGCGTTAGGGTCATATGAGTGAACGGGGCATGTTGGAGCTTCATATGAAAAATCTGTTGAAGTGTGTCAAAACGTGCAAACTTAATTTCTGTAAATTATGTGTTATGGGGAAGCACAATCAGGTACAATTCAAGACAGCCACGCACAAGACAGATGGCATTCTGAACTATGTTCTTTCTGATGTTTAGGGACCAGTGAGGATAGCATCACATGGGGGACATATTTCTTTCATGATCTTTATTGATGATCTCTCCAAAAAGGTTTCGATATACTTTATGCGGTACAAATTAGAGACATTTGCCAAGTTCAAGTTGTGCAAGATGAAGTGGAGAACCAGATTGGGAAAAAGGTTAAGTGCCTTAGGACAGATAATGACACTGAGTACATAAACGACAAGTTTAGGGAATTCTTTGAGCAACATGGTATAAAGAGACATTTCACAGTATGCAAGACGTTACATCAAAATGGTGTGGCAGAAAGGATGAATAGGTCTATTGCAAAGAGAGCCCAATGTCTCAGGTTGAATGCTAGACTTGCAAAGATTTTCTAGACAGATGCAGTGCGTATGGCATGCTACTTGATCAACAGGTCACCGAGGGTAGCATTAGATGAGAAAGTTGCAGAGGAGGTGTGGACAGGTAATGTGGTAGATTACTTTGGTTTGAGAATACTTAGTTGTCCAACTTTTGTGCACATACGTAGTGAAGAACGATCGAAGCTTGATCCAAAGTCTAGACAGTGTGTCTTTCTTGGATACGCGTGGGAAAGGGGTTAAGGGTTACAAGTTTTGAGATCCGGAAGCAAACAAGGCGGCGATCAGTAGAGACGTAGTATTTGATAAAAATTTCATGTTAAAGAGTACTCAGGATAAAGAGCCGCAGGTGCCAGAAAGCAGTAACAGTGGTAAGCAGGTGGTGCAAATGGCGTTAGAGACTCCTGTGCAAGAGAACACTTCTCCTCAAGGTATAGAGACCTCTACTTCAGGAGTTGAGGAGCATAACACTGTAGCCATAGACAGACCTAGATGCACTATCAGGCCACCATCCAGGTACAATTTTGAAGACATGGTTTCTTATGCTTTTGTCATCAGTAGCGGAGATCCTATTACTTTTTAATAGGTTGTCAATAGCCAAGAGAATAGCAAATAAGTCGGTGGTATGACAGAGGATGTGAAAGGGGTTGATTACGAGGAAATATTTTTTCCAATGGTCAGACATACTTCTATCATAACGGTATTGACGTTCGTAGCTCATTATGACATGGCATTGGAGCAAGTAGATGTGAAACCAGCTTTTCTCCATGGTGATTTGGAGGAGCAGATTTACATGGAGCAGACAGAAGGGTTAAGTCAACCTGAACATGAGCACTTGGTCTGTAAATTAAAGAAGTCACTTTATAGGCTGAAGTAGTCTCCAAGGCAGTGGTATAAGTGGTTTGACTCCTACATGATCGGAATTGGCGACAGCAAATGTGAGTATGACTATTGTGTTTATGTGAAGAGCCTTGATGATGGCTCATTTATTATTGCTCCCTAAATGTCTATTTTTATTTGTACTTCATTGAGTTTATCGACTTTATAAATTTTTGATCATTTTGTTCAATTTTTTTTTTTGGGGGGGGGGGAGGGTAGAGCTTGTATGAAGTTATAATTATTAGTTTTTTTTTTTTTTCCTAAATTGGTAAAGAAAAAAAAAAAAATCCAACTACCTGGTTAGCACTGTCCGATGGAACCCAAATATATATAAGAGCAGGGCCGGCTTGCGAGAAGTTTAAGTGAGACATTTTTTTTTATATATTTAAATATTTTTTATATTATATTTATTTTAATGTTTCTATTATAGTTTTTTTTATTTAAAAATCAACATTCTTACTTTTTGTAATGCATAATTAGTAATTAAGTTTTTATAATCAAGTTTTCCAACATCTCATTTTCAATTGATAATATGGATAACCATTCAATTTTATTGTGATATTTTTGATCTTATATAGGATTTTATCAAATTTAATTTTTTTTTTTTAAAAAAAAAGAAAGTATTTCTGCAAGAGCAATTGTAACATTGTATTGTCAATAAAATTTTATAAGCGATATATATATTTAGAAAAGAATAAAATATTTTTATATAATTTAATATGTCAATCAGAACAGTTTCTTTTATTTGTAATATTTCATTTAAAACTTTTTTTTAATCACTTATTAGATATAGAATGACTTATCGATTCAAGAACCTTAAATAATAAGACTTACAGGTTGAAACTTTCCATATTCTTCTAATTCAAATGGACGTTAGAGAAAAAATTATGAATGTTGGAAACATTTATGCACTTTGGACTTTCACGAAAATAAAAATTAGACTTTCAAAAAAAAATAAAATAATCGAGCTTTCCAAAAATTTATGGATGGTAAGACTTTCCATGAATATGAACAATGACTTTCAATTAGTAATTACTATTACCATAATTAGGGGGCTGAGCCAGAATTTTAGTTCAGAGGGGTCAAGATTTTTTTGTAATAAATGAAAAAAAAAACTAGAGTTAAACAAAAAATAAAATACGCACTTAATTAAAAGGGAAATGCTAGGTGTTCTAGTGTTATCTCAACTGTGATGCGACTTTTAAAATTACCGTTGAATCATTATTGACTTTTAATCTATTGGTGATTTTAAAAGCCACATTACAGTTGGGAGAACACTAGAAGAGCACCCAGCATTTTCCCTAATTAAAATATTAATTAGTTATTAGTTTTTATTTAAAACAGATAAATGTAACTTACAATGTAATTTGTCTCACCTAATGTGTTAATTTATTCAATTACCCTTAATGAGTCCTAATACTTTGAAATCCCTCCATGATTCTTTCATTGGTGATAGTCTTCAATATATATTTCTCAATGGTTAAGAGATTAATAAAGTTGACAAGGTCTTTTTTTGTATATATTCTCTTCCGATTTGATCTCTATCACTAGGATGATAATTCGATTTTTTTTTTCTTAAGCAATTATCTACTAGCAAATTTGCTAAATCTATAGAATTTGACGGGAGCTTAGTATAATTATTATTTTTCTCCATAATTAATCTCAAGTAACTAAAATTAAAATATACAACAAAACAATATATATTAATAAATAATTAATTTAAAAGAATAATATAAAAATATAAAAGCTTAATCAATCTAAAAATTTAATTACATATTTGAAACTTTTTAATGATAACATTACACCCTCACGTGACTTATATGAAGAGACCTACAAGATAAGAAGTCCGAGACTCACCTTCTAACTACTTGAGATTGTATTTTGTATTTCAAATATAGATTTAAATTCTAGATAATATCAACTCTTGGTGTAAATATATAACCCATCTCACAATCTCTCACGCAGCCACCTCCTCTCAGACTCACGGCCTCCTCTCAAACTCACGCTCAGTTTCTCACGCGCGTCCATCGGATCTCCGATCACACCCAGGTTAATCTCTTTCATTCTCTCTTTCGCTCTCTATCTATCTATCTCTCTTTTTCGCTCTGTTTCCCTCTCTCTGTTTCACTCACGTTCTGATTGTTTGCTTGTTTTGTACGTGTAGATCAATGCTTGAATCCGATGAGGAATGCGAATGTACGATGACCGAAGAGGAAATCCGCATCTATGAGGATCAAGTTTCCAAGAGCGGCGTAAGTCAAATTAAATTTACATTCAATATGCGTACGCCTATTGATCGCCTATGCTTTAATTAATTCTAATTCGTTTTCTTAATTAGGGAATTAGGGATTTGATTTATTTATTTATTTATTTTTTTGAATTAGGGCTTTGATGTTAGCCCCGTAAGTGGCGACCCTGGATACCGCTGCATTATTCAACCATGGAACAACACAAACAGCGCGTTACAGGATTTCGAATTGTATTCGCAGCTTGCAGTAAACGAATACAACCGTCGCTTTAAGGTTTTTTTATTTTGTGTTTTTCTGCTGTGTTAATTAATTAATTAATTAATAGGAATTAGGTTAATTAATTAATGATGAAATTTAATTTGTTGGCGTACGTGTAGGAGGAGAATAGAGTTCTAGAGTTTGTAAAGGTTTTGAAGGCAATGGGTAGGCGTGCGAATTTATTTGTATTTTATATAACATTCGAGGCCAAGGATGTTGGTGATGGAGGCAAGATTAAGATCTATCAGGCTGTGATATTTTATGGGGTACCCGACATTGAGGTGGCTTCTTTTAGGCTCAAGCCAGATGATCATGAGCAAGGTAAACCACATTTATTCCATGCATTATAATTAAGTCCTCACAACTTATTGTTTTCCTTAATTTTGTTGACATAACAAATAACTTGCTTAAAAAAATATGCAAGTGATTGTTGGATATTCTATTTCATTTGTTTTTTGTTTTCAGATGTTGAAAAGTTAGCAGTAATTTAAGTGAAGCTCTACACATTTCTGATTTTAATTTTAATTTTCTTTTTTTTTTTTTTTTTTTTTTTTTTTTTTTTTTTTTTCATTTCAACAAGGTTCAGACAATCATGGGAATGAATGGTTGTGGGAGCATGAACATTTGTTTCGTGAAAGGGAAGCGCGCATGATCTCTTGAGTTATTGATCAACTGATCATCCTAATGTTTTCAGTAGTTATCCCCATAAATATTAAATTGGGAGGTAAACTAATTTGTATCATACTTTGGGTATTTCTTGTTATACTGCTGGTGTAGCGATGCAAAAGAATCAAAGCAATTTCTTATATATAATGGCTCTTTCTATCTCTTACTTTCCTGCCCTCGATCTTGAGGAAATATATTCCTGTCTGCATTTTGGAATTGCTTGGTTTGCATCAACCTTGCTTCTTCTTATCTTTGTCTATTTTGAATCTTAATTACGAAATATATATGATTAATTTGATAAAGTGGACGAACTCAATTAATGAACTAAAAGAAAAAAAACACATTTTAGGGAGTTGTTTGATAAAGGGACAAAATTGAGCAAGTGATTCAGTAATTTTTTCTGGAAACAAAGGACAAAAAAATCTCAAGCCCATTTCATAATCTCATGAGAGAGTGGTATTATATATAGTAGATATCTGCATTTAAATTTAAGGGAGTTCCGTGAGCAAATTAACCCCATAAACCGATCGAGTCTAATATTCCATCATACACCATAAATAAATAAATAGTTCGAATAAAAGAAAAATGTAGCATTTTGGGCTTTATAATGTGGACATAAGGTCATACGCTGAACCACGTATAATCCTTGTTTTTAATTTTATTTTATTTCTGATATTTGTTTATATTTTTCCATTTGATTTAGATTTCTTTCCGGCTTGACTCATGAATGACGGCATAACTCTCTAAATTAAATTAAAATTTTTATTTTGGAGAAAGATGTTGCAGTGATAGTAAGGTATACATTTTTTTTTTTTCAAATCACTCATAAGGTATTGTTGGAAAAAACATAAACATAAAAAAAAAAAACAAACAAATAAATAAAATATAGAGTTCAATGTGTGTACCTTTCTTGTGTTTTTCAATGTATAGCAATGCCTCTCACGTACTGATTTGAAAGAACTGAACGTCTACAATGGAAAATAATATAAAAAATTGTGAGAGATTCAAAATTTCTAATTTAGAACTCTTAGTATTATATGGACCAGCTTCACTCTGGGTACATTGGAGTCCAATTACTAACATGTATAGATTTACTTCATGAAATTCTAATTGTTATCAAATGCATGAGGCATTTCATCAGTTTTTTGTTAAATTTTTTATAGTGTGTCATGTCATACGTATGAAACAATGAAACAACTTTTAATACATATATTTCTCATTCTATTATTGTGCTAAAACATTGAAGGGCGATAATTTTATGCTCAGTGGATCAGTGTTCATCAACGTGAATTTCTCTCCACTGAAGGTCTGTTTGGGATTATAATTTCAAAAAGTTTATTTAAAAGTAGTGATTTTAAAATATGCGATTTCAAAACATAATTTTTAAAAACACAATTATTTTAGTCTTTAAAATTGTGTGTTTTCAAAAACGCACAAATTTGCGTTTTCAAATTGCAATACCAAACAATTCATTTTCTGCAATTTCATTTAAAATTACATTTTTTTTTTATCTGAAATCAAAATGCCAAACGCACCCATAATGTAACTTCTCGAGATCTCTGTGGTGGAAAGTTGTGAAAGCAAAATGTAAATAACGAGATGAGCTATGAGGGATAAGCAACATTTATATGCCGGAGCTAGTTCAAATTTGAGAGTGCTCAAAGAAAGAAAGCTTGAATGATGAGTTGATGATGCTTGAATCAATAGTTCTATTTATCACCACTTTCGTTTTCTTATCCCCAAAGTTGAGATGGTGTGGTTAATTCAATTAAAGAAGCAAACTCTATACATTAAATATTATGGAGACCACACCACATTAACTTTATAGAGTTTAAAGAAAGATACTAAACTGAATAATAACATTTAGTTATTGTGAGGAAAAGTAATTATTATATATTTATTTTATTATTGCTTGTTATCTCATGTTAAAAAACACCTTTTAATTGTTCAATCTTCCGATTAAGCGAAGTACTAGTTCAAGGATATCCTTGAATTGAAGTGATGAAGGGAAATTAGAACACCAACAAAAAAAAAAAGGGGGGGGGGGGGGGGGGGGGGTGGGGGGGGGAGGGAAAGAGAGAAGATAGAGAAGTTAAGGTGGACCCTATATATGAGTAGCTAAACCTAAAGTAGCCAATGAATAGCTCAATAGCTTCTTTTACTATAAAACTTCTTTAAGGAAAATTATTCATTTTCTTTCCTGATCCTTCCCACATTCTTGCATTTTTCAAAATTATCATTGTATGTGTAGGGTCTATATAGGTTCCCCACATTGGCCTTAAAGATCCAATGTTGATTTATAATTATATATAGCACATCGCCTTCTTTAAATATACAACTCAGATACAACAGTATATGCAAATACCATTTTTTTTTTTTTCTCACAAAAGGGTAACTTTTGCTTGACTGGCCACCCCCTTGGGGTGGCAGCAGTGACTAGCAGCCAATCCCATCTCTCTGGTGGTCCGAGCAACCAGCACCCTCACATTTAGGGAGGTCACTTATGTTCATATTTTTTATTTTTTATTATTTAATATTTGTTATTAAAAGGAATATGTCTAATTAGATATGACGTAACACAACTGTTACAAGTTTAACGGAAATTGAACATAATGGTTTATTAATTTGAGAACAATTGGAAATTTATAAGTGAATTAATAAAATTTAAGCCTTAGGGAGTGATTTGATAAAATGTATACCTCAAGATCACTACATAATTTTTCTTAAAAATAAAAAATTATAATTTAATTTAGGGTAAAGTCCACTTAACCCCCTCAAACTACCGCCCCATTGACAATCTACCCCAAAACTATCAATTACGACAATTTACTCCCAAACTACCAAAACAATGACAATGTACCCCCCCCCCCCCAATGCTAACAAAATGACAAAATTACCCCTATAGAATTTTCAATAAGACAAAAATACCCTTAAATTTTTGAAAAAAATAAATAAATTTTAGTATTTTTATTTTTATTTTAGTAAGGGTAATTTTATCATTTTGTTACAATCCGGGGTACATTGTCATTGTTTTAGTATAGACTTTACTCTTTAATTTATTAGCGGGTTGAAACAAAATTGACTTATTGATTCGTTTAAAACTTTTTTTTTTTTTTAATTACTTATTAGATATAAAATGACTTACTAATTCAAGAACCTGAAATAGTAATGCTTACAAGTTGAAATTTTCCATGTTCTTCTAATTCAAATTGACGTTGGAGAAAAAAGAATGCATGTTCAAAAAAATTATGCACTTTGGACCTTCACGGAAATAAAACTTGGACTTTAAAAAATAAAAAATAAACATGATAAACTTTCCAAAATTTATGGATGTTAAGACTTTCCATGAATATGAATAATGATTTTTAATTAGTAATTACTATTACCATAATTAAGGAATAGGATCCTCTCCGGTTCAAATAAATTTGATAGAAAAATGCTAAACATCCAAAATTTGTTTCCTAAAAGTTGATTCTCAAATGATGAGATGGTGACACACTTTCCAAAATAATAAATCTCATGAGATGGTGAAACATCATTTGGGAAACAATTTTTGGAAAATAAATTTAGGATGTGTAGTACTCCTTGATAATATCCAGTTAGTTATAGTGGAGAGGTATTTTTGTGTTTTCACTTTTTGAGGGGACTAATTGGATATCCACTATAACTAATTGGATATTCGATCTCATGTTCAAATGAAATGAAGATGATCATTTTCCATAATTAGGGGCCTTAATTTTTTTTTTTTTTTTTACATGTCCACAGTATCATATTAAATATTTTTTTAGAAAGAACCTTTATTGTACAATTATTAATCGAGGCCTTAATTAGATACTATTTATTAACTTTTACATATTGGAGCCTTAAACCAATTGAAATTCATGCCATAAGGGGGAAATAAATTCATACCATAACTGTGGGGTACGTAGTTACAATGCTCTATTTGCTTGTTAAATTCGTGAAAATTTCTTCCCATGCTTCCAACATGAATCGCAAAAAATTAAAAGAAAATAATTTTTAAAAATCCAAAATGCCATATATATGTCTCTTTCGGGGCCGTTTTCTCTGCCTTTGGTGGAAGAGAAAAGAAAAGAGATCAGGCGAGGTGGGTAGCTAGGGTTTCTGATTGTTTGCTTGTTTTGTACGTTAAGATCAATGCTCGAATCCGATGAGGAATGCGAATGTACGATGACCGAAGAGGAAATCCGCATCTATGAGGATCAAGTTTCCAAGAGCGACGTAAGTCAAATTAAAAAAATTTACATGCAATCTGCGTACTCCTATCGATCGCCTATGCTTTAATTAATCGTTTTTAATTCAAAGTCGTTTCCTTAATTAGGGCTTTGATGTTAGCCCTGTAAGAGGCAACCCCGGAGACGTCTACCTTATTCAACCATGTAACATAAACAGCGAGTCCAAGGATTTCGAATTGTATTCACAGCTTGCAGTCGACGAATACAACCGTCGCTTTAAGGTTTTTTTTTTTTTTTTTGATGTGTTAATTAATTAGTTAATAGGAATTAGGTTAATTAATTAATGATGAAATTTGTTGGCGTACGTGTAGGAGGAGAATAGAGGTCTGGAGTTTGTAAAGGTTTTGAAGGCAATGGGTGAGCAATCCACTGCATTTATATGTTATGTAACATTCGAGGCCAAGGATGTTGGCGATGGAGACAAGATTAAGATCTATCAGGCTGTGGTGTTTGATGGGCCACTCAATAACGACATTGAGGTTGTTTCTTTTAGGCTCAAACCGCAAGGTACGTAAACCACATTTATTCCATGCATTAATTCCGGCCTCACAACTAGTTTGTTTTGTTTTCCTTAATTTTGTTCACATAACAAATAACTTACTTAAAAAAAAAATATACAAGTAATTGTTTAGTAATGTAAGTGAAGATCTACGCATTTCTGATTTTAGTTTTAATTTTCTTTTTCTTTTTTCATTTCAACAAGGTTCAGACAATCAAGGGAAAGAATGGTTGTGGAAGCATCAACATCCTAATTAGTATGTTAATTTGTTTCATGAAATGGAAGCATGATCTCTTGATATATTGAGCTGATCAATCCAAATGTTTCCAGTATTTATCCCGATAAAAATTAATGTTTTCAATAATTGGGTGGTAAACTAATTATATCATACTCTGGTTATTTTGTTGTTATGCTGCTGGTGTAGCGATGCAAAGGAATCAAAGCAATCAAAGCAAGGTTGGTTTGCATCAGCCTTGCTACTTCTTCTTATCTTTGCCTATTTTGAATCTTAATTACGAAATATATGATTAATTTGATAAAGTGTACGAACTCAATTAATGAACTAAAAGAAAAAAGACATTTTAGGGAGTGGTTTAATAAAGGGACAAAATTGAGCAAGCGATTCAGTAATTTTTTTTCTGGAAACAAAGGACAAAAAAATCACAAGCCCATTTCATAATCTCATAAGAGAGTGGTATTATATATAGTAGATATCTGCATATAAATTTAAGGGTGTTTTTTGACCAAATTAACTGCATAAACCGAGTCTATTCCATCATACATTACACGATAAATAAATAGGCCGGTCAATTTTGTATTGGTCGAATAAAAGAAAAATGTAGCCTTTTGGGTTTTTTCGCGTGGACGTAGGTCATACATAATTTTCCGTGAATCATTTTATCAATTTTGTATTACTGATCCTTCCCTTTTCCTCGCACTTTTCAAAATTATCATTGGATTTAAACGTTGGCCCCAAACATTCAATGGTGATTTTGAAAAGTAACAAGATGGGAGAAGAACCATGAAAATATATATATAGCACTTAAATATACAACTCAAACACCGGTATATGCAAATACCATTTTTTCCTCACAAAAGGGTAACTTTTGCTCAACTGGCCACCCCCTTGGGGTGGCAGTAGCGACTAGCAGCCAATCCCACCTCTCCGGAAATCCGAGCAACCAACACCCTCACATTTAGGGTGGTCACTTATGTTCATATTTTTTTTATTTTTTTTAATATTTGTTATTAAAAGGAATACATCTAATTAGATATGACGTAACACAACTCAGAAATTGAACATAATGGTTTATTTGATAACAATTAGAAAGTTATGAAGTAAATCAATAAAATTTATGCATGAGGGAGTGATTTGCTAAAATGTATACCTCAAGATCACGATATAATTTTTCTTAAAAATAAAAAATTATAATTTAATTTATACAGGTTATATGGTTTATTAATTAGTCAAGCAGGTTGAAACAAAATTGACTCATTGATTCGATTTGACCATACATAATTCTATTATACTGAGAGCGCATTTGACATTATATTGTGATTTTATAGACAAAAAATATAAATTTTTTTGGGATTGCATTTTTTTAAAAATAATAATAATAAAAAAAAAATTGCAATTTGAAGATGTAGAAAATTTGTATTTTTTTTTTTTTTTTTTTTTTTTAGGGTTTAGGGTTTAAAAAAAATAAAATGCAATTTTAAAGGCAAGCTGTGATTTTGCCAAATACTTAACTACATTTTTATAAATCATACTCTCAAATCACACGTTTTAAAATAATTATTTTTAAATCGTAAACCCAAATCAACACTTCTAAAACTTTGCTTCATGCGGAGGCAAGCCGGATAAAAAAATAAAATAAAATAAATCTCTCTAAGCTGTTTTCTCGAGTTTTGGTTGATTCCTACTTTCCTACTGGTATCACATAAAACAAAAAATAAAAATACGCTCGTCACGTGCTTCTTGCATCATTGTGAAATGGAAAATGATTCATTTCCTTCTCGGGTCATTCTCTCACCTCCCAATTTTCAAAATCATCATCGATGGTGCTCAAATATGGGAAGCTATCGGCATGCAGCGGAGATGATAACATGCAATAATCAAATACATAATCACCCCCATCACCCAATTACCAGCAAAACAATATTAATCATTTCAATAACTCAAATCATGCTCCCTTGTCATGGCGTAATCATGCATACTAACCATTGCAATGGTGATTTTATCATAACCATTCTTTCCCACGATTGCTTGAACCTAGCTAGCTAGCTACTTGAAATGAAAAAAACAAAAACAAAATGATGAAGAAGAAGAATAAATGAGACATCAACATCAGAAATATGTAGGGCCTCAACTAAATTATTAACTATTAAAATGTTGACATTGCCAATTCAACTTCCATTTAAATCAAATAATCATTGCTCATCCTCATAAGGTTTTAGAACTGGAGATCAGTTCTTCTCTTCGTTGGATTTGTTTTGAAGTTCATTAATAGTGCTTATCATTCACTAGGAATTGCTTGTCTTTAGAGAGGACGGACTCATTTTTTTACCGACTGAATCCCTCAACTTTGGCCCTTAATCATAATGCTCCCTAAATGTCTGTTTTCTATTTGTACTTCATTGAGTTTATCCACGTTATAAATTTTTGATCATTTCGTTCATTTTTTTTCTTTCTTTATTTTATTTTTTTTTTATTTTTTTATTTTATTTTTTATACGTACAGCTAGCCACCTAGTCGCACTACCAGATGGAGCCCAAATATATATAAAAGCAATTTTGGGGCCTAAAGCGATAAGTTTAAGTGAGGCATTTTTCTTATATTTAAATATTTATTATATTATATTTATTTTATTTAAAAATCACCATTCTTACTTTTTGTGATGCATAATTAATAATTAAGTTTTCCAACATCTCATTTTCAATTGATAACATATGGATAACCATTCAATTTTTAGTGTGATATTGTTGATCTTATATAGGATTTCATCAAATTTAATTAACTTCAAAAAAAAAAAAAAAATTGCAAGAGCAATAGAATCAAATGTTTTTATATAATTTAATATGTTAATTAGAACAGTTTCTTCTATTTGTAAAATTTCATTAAAAACTTTTTTTTTTTTAATTACTTATTATATATAGAATGATTTATTACTTGATTCAAGAACCTGAAATAATAAGACTTACAAGTTGAAACATTCCATATTCTTCTAATTCAAATAGATGTTGGAGAAAAAATTAATCATGTTGGAAAAATTTATGCACTTTGGACTTTCACGAAAATAAAAATTGGACTTTCAAAAAAAATAAACTTGATGAACTTTCCAAAAATTTATGGATGTTGAGACTTTCCATTAATATGAATAATGACTTTCAATTAGTAATTACTATTACCATAATTAGAGGCCTTAATTTATTTATTTTTTACATATCCACACTACCATATTAAATATTTTTTTAGAAAGAACCTCTATTGTACAATTATTAACTGGGGCCTTAATTAGATACTATTTATTAACTTTTAGATATAGAGCCTTAAGAAATAACCTTTATTGTACAATTATTAATTGGGGCGATAATTAGATACTATCTATTAAGTTTTACCATATTAGAGGTTTAAAATATATTTTTTTAGAAAGAATCTTTATTGTACTATTATTAATTGGGGCCTTAATTAGATATTATTTACTAACTTTTTAGAATATTAGAGACCTAATATATATATATATATATATATATATATATATATATATATATATATATCTTTTTTTGATAAAAGAGATCACTTTATTGAAAACTCAAGTAGGGATTATAGCTTTCTAAGAAACAATAAGCTTCTGAATACAGTTGGGTGGATTAGAAAACCACAACGCATCCCTGTTTTGTGTTGTTACTAATCGAGCTAGCTCATGAGCTACTTTGTTTGCCTCCCTGTGAACATGAGAAAAAGTCCAATGAGAGAATCTTCGAACATTTGAACGTATGCCATCAATTATGTTTCCCTTCTTGCTCCAATCTTCTTTGTCAGAGTTAATCCCCTCCATTATTAATTTCACATCTCCCACAAATTTGATCCAGTCATACCCAAGATCACAACAAAGTTGAGTCGCTTCCATAGCAGCAAGAGCTTCAGCATCCGTGGGTTCCAAATATCCCTTTATGAACCAACATTTCGCAGCCAGTAGATCACCTGCATGGTTCCAGACTATCACTCCCATACCTCAACTCCCTCGTGTATGATCAACCGAAGCGTCCCAATTGGCCATAATCCAGCCTATTGGAGGAGCAAGCCACTGGAACTGACGACCAATTTCTCGTGTGGTAGGGACCATTGCATGTGCAGCCTTGTAGTTTAACCAGGCTGAATGCATATGATGAATAATCTCTGCCGGGTGCTAGAGACTACCCCCATACACCAGATCATTCCGACGTAACCAAAGCCGTCGTGCGATACCCATGAACTGCAGAAATTCCTCAACCTCGCAACGCTTTATCATCTTCTCAACTAACTGGAGGAAATTTGGTTCCCTGTATGAGCATTTCTAGAAAGTTCTGGCGCCCTCGCTCCAGACGTCCATAGCCGAAGGGCAGAGCCACAGAATATGTATAGTTGTCTCCTCTTCTTGTTCACAGATTGGACATTTCGGGGATTCAATGATTTTCCGTTTGAAAAGATTTGCTCGAGTGGGTAAAATGTCATGACACGCTCTCCACATGAAATTCTTCTCAGAATTTGGTATTGGCAAGTTCCACAACTTCTCCCACACCCAACTGAGTACATTATGAGATGAGCCCGTTGCTTGTCTCGCCATTTCAATCTCATTTTGCATATGGTATGCATTGCAGACAAAGAAGGTGCCCTTAGTTGTACCCCTCCAAGTAAGTATATCTGTTTGATCGCTGCAACTAATGGGGATAGACAAAATGATGACGTAGCGGAAGACTAAGGTAACTAATCAAAGAGCAGCGTCTTTGATTCTGCAAGGAGAAGCGTCTTCGTCTTCTACCCAAAAGATAAAACAAGCCCGCAGGCTAAGAAAAAAATAAAACTCCGCAGAGTATTTGAGAGAGAATTCTCTGATTTGATTATAATTCAATTGATTTTAGTTTTACATAATAGGCAAGCCTATTTATAGAAGAGAAATACTTGTAGAGAAAGTAAACCTACTTCTAGTAGAGAAAGTAAATCTAATCCTAGTAGAGAAAGTAAATCTAATCCTAGTAGGAAAGTAAACATAATCCTATAGTAATAGTAAACCTAATCCCAATAAGGAAAGGAAATAAAGTCCTAATAAAATAAAATAAAATCCTAATATAAAATTGACAATCAGCAGGAATCGTGACAATCTTTCCTTTTGTACTTCCATTGTTTGAGAATAGCTAAAATTCTGATCAAGTGGCGCTGCTCCAATATTATTTTTGATATTTTCTTTATTTTCGTTTTTACCGAAAATAAAGATAAATATCGTCCTACATCAAATGAGCTTGGCTTCATCGGGAGAGAATAATTGATCCACCAATGCCGTATTCCACCACTTGGTTTCTTTGTCTATAAGGCTGTTGACCTTTGCAGTTGGATCAAGCCTGCGAGGTTGAGAATGTATCTTAAAAGTGGAGAATTTTAGGATCCATCTATCTTGCCAAATGCGAATATTTTCTCCGTTGCCAACTCTCCAAATTTCTCCAACATTGTTTAGCGAAGAGGGCCTTATTAAAATTCGTGAAATCTCTAAACCCCTTGCCTCCCTGCCACTTTGACAACCCCATACGACTCCAACTCATCCACGAAATTCTACTCTCCTTGTCCTTTTGGCCCCACAAAAACTTTTGTATAAGTGAGTTAATCTTCGAACATAGAACCTTCGGTAGACGAAAGACGCTCATGCAATAAGTTGGTATGGCTTGGACTACCGCCTTTAATAAAATGTCCCTTCCCGCTTGGGAAAAGAATTTTAGTTTCTAGTCCTGTAGACGTTTCCACACCCGTTCAATTATATTCCGAAAAGCAGCTGTTCTCGACTTGCCAACCAAGGCAGGGAGACCCAAGTAAGTATCATAATGTTATGTAGCAGGGATCCTAGCAAACTCCACTATATTTTTCTAAAATATTTCTTTTAGAAAAATATTTATTGTATAATTATTAGTTGGGTGCTTAATTAATTGGGGGCTTGAGTCGCCCTTGTATAAGAGTTTTTTTGGGCATTTTCTCAGCTTTTGGAAAAGAAAAGAAAATAGGGTAGAGAGCAGAGGCGAGGTGGGTAGCTAGGGTTTCTAATTGTTTGCCTATTGCGTACATGAAGATCTTGGATCCGATGATGAATTCAAATGTACGATGACCGAAGAGGAAACCCGTATCTATAAGGATCAAGTTTCCAGGAGCGACGTAAGTCAAATTTACATGCAATATGCGTACGCCTATCGATCGCCTATGCTTTAATTAATCATTTTGTATTCAACTTCATTTTCTTCAACATAGTTTTGAACCTTTGAATTACACTCTAGTCTATTCCTCTGTGGCTGTCCCCTACAAACTTTTATAATGGAGTTATGCTAAAGAATGATGTTGTGGTCACCGCCGCCATCACGTACCATAAAAATAAAAAATAAAAAGTCAGATAGTACTATTTGTAAAAACTTTGAATCCCCTTTCTGCCTCCCCCTGCTCTTGAATGGATATAAATGAATAAATTTGTAAAGCAGCATTCAAAAGATATTGTAAAGTTCTAATATGCATTGCTTCATATGCAAACTATTGACAGATTTCCGTGTAACAAGAGAAGCTAAGGTTGCAAACTTGCAGCTCTTACCTTAGCTTCTTTGCATAGCTCACTAAGGCTGTAAAATATGTATTGTTATGGTCTATCTTAACTGGAAATGAAAGTTTTTGAATTATTTAAATCAAAACAGAAAAACCGACAATTCAACGTGCTATTGTAAAACTAGCTGTGAAAATCAAGGCTCCAATATCATAAAGCCTTCAATATCAAAATGTAAGTCGAGGAAATTAATTGTCTTCTCAAGTTCACTTTGCCTCTAGTTGGAAAACTAGAATCACTAGCAATCTTTTCGTATCGCTTTATTCCCCAACTTTCGCCATATGAGTTTTTTATCCACCAAAAATTTTTCTGCTCCTTCAAATCACGATCAAATCCAATTATTAGGATTGCATGTTTCATAATTTTTCAAAGTCTGTAGAATAGAATTCAAATAGCATTCTTCTTCCTCTTCTTTGCAACAATCCAAAATTTCTTGACAAGACAATTTTATTAAATTTAATCCTTCAACTCTATGTTTGATATTCAATGCCACTGCTCTCACAATAGCCCAACACATGTATACAACAAAATAATATACAATTAGTTTCTAAAAAATAATATAATTAAAATCATGACAAAATTTACCAATAACGCAGTGGTACAACTCAATTAATTTTCTTACCAAAATAAACTAGAAGTCACTTACGGCAATTGCTCGGTTGATTTATGATTGGATTCAACATGGGGATAAATATAAAATTGGTCCTTGTGGTTGGCCTAATTTACAAATCACTCCCTGTGGCTAAAAAAATAATTTATAGGTCCCTAGGGTAAGCCAAAATAATATTTTACTCCCTGAACTCATTTTCCGTTAAATGACTTAACGGAAACCGTTACATTACCACATCACACCCAATAAAATTAAGACACGTGTTCTTTTTTTATTTATGCTTTTAAAAAATGACAACTAAGCTTTTTTACGTCATTTTGAGGCTCCAACACACACTCCACCGCAAATTAAATAAACCTAATTCCTATATATCCCCTGTGCCGCCGTCGTCTTCATCTCCACCTATGATTCTTGCCATCATCTTCATCTTCCCCACCGATTCTTGCCGCCGTCGTCTTCATCTTCCTCAAAAAAGACGACACAAAGAGAAAGGAATAGATTGTTTCCTATGCGCGGAAACTTTTTGAAGATGCTTCAATGTCCAAAAACAAATAAGAATTTCCATAGAAAGACTGCCCAAAAATGCACTAATCCGAAAACGTAGAAGCCCAAAAATCTCAGAGTAACTCACAGATCGAAGATCACACCCATCCGAAGATGAAGACAACGGCGGCACAAGGGATATAAAGGAATTAGGTTTATTTAATTTGACGTGGAGTGTGTGTTGGAGCCTCAAAATGACGTGGAAAAGCTTATTTGTCATTTTTTAAAAACATAAATAAAAAAGAACACGTGTCTTATTTTTATTGGGTGTGATGTAGAAATGTAACGGTTTCCATTAAGTTATTTAACGAAAAATGAGTTCAGGGAGTAAAATGCTATTTTGGCCTACCCTAGGGACCTATAAATTATTTTTTAAACCACAGGGAGTGATTTGTAAATTAAGCCAACCACAGGAATCAATTTTGCATTTATCCCTTCAACACACCACCTCTCTTAGTACACCAATCTCAATGATATGGAAAATCATTCAGCAATCTCTCCTAATATATCTATTAACACATTAGTAGTCAATACATATTGGAGAGTGACATATAAATTCACTTTGCCTCCAGTTGGAAGACTAGAATCACGAGCAATCTTTACATAACCCTTTATTCCCCAACTTTGCCATATGAGTTTTTTATCCACCAGAAATTTTTGTGCTCCTTCTTATCACGATAAAATCTGATTATTAGGATTGCATGTTTCATAATTTTTCCATCTTTTGTTAGAGCCTTTTTGGACCCTTCATAGATATTCTGTTATAAAAACAGAACAAAAAAGTGAGAAAATGATTGCATTTTCATTGTTACAACAATTAAAAATTAATTACACTTACCCCTTGTAGTTAAGATTCGTAAACAGCAATTAAGATCTCAGATATTCAGAGTGTAGAAATATAGAAAATAAATAAATACTATCAAAATTCGCAAAAAGCAATAAGATCTCAAAGATTAAGAACTCAGATATTCAGAGTGTAGAAATATAGAAAAAAAATAAATACTATCAAAATTCGCAAAAAGCAATTAAGATCTCAGAGATTCAGAGTGTTAGGATACATCTTAACTAGAAATGAAAGTTTCTGAATTATTTAAATCAAAATAGAAAAACTGACAATTCAACGTGCTATTGTTAAAACTAGCTGTGAAAATCAAGCCTCCAATATCATCAAGCGTCCAATATCATCAAGCCTTCAATATCAGAATGTAAGCCAAGGAAAGTAATTGTCTTCTCAAATTCACTTTGCCTCCAACTGAAAGACTAGAATCACTAGCAATCTTTCAATGTCCCTTTATTCCCCAACTTTCGCCATATGAGGTTTTTATCCACCGGAAATTTTTGTGTTGCTTCAAATAATGATCAAATCTGATTATTAGGATTGCATGTTTCATAATTTTTTCATCTTTTTTTCTGAACCTTGTCGGACCCTTCATAAATATTCTATTATAAAAACAAAACAAAAAAGTGAGAAATGATTGCATTTTCATTGTTACAACAATTAAAAATTAATTACACTTACCCTTCAAGTTTCTTAAATTCTTTATGAAAAATTTAAAAACGACTCCAAACGACACCTATTCAAATGTCTAGGTGATTTACAAATATTAAGCGGAATAAAATCTGACCTAACAATCAATAATCAACCAAATACAGATATGTAATGAAAATCAAGAACACAGATATTTGGTTACGAAGAGGAAACCATTTAGAGAACTCTCTAAATGTAAAACCTCTCCGGGGCAGCCAAACCCAGGAAATTAATCCACTATAAGAAGAATAAGGAATACAAGAAGAATTACAAAACCTTTGCAATTTACTCTTCCTTGTACACGACAAGCGACCCACTTGACTTCTACCGCAGTAGCCCTTTCCAGAACATCTGGCACAATTCTTCTATAAGATTTCCTTTCACCGGAACTCTGATTGGCTTCACGTATTTAATCCCTTCTCAAATAAGCTAGAACAATATCTCTTTCTAAGCTCTCTGATTTTGCTCTCCAAAGAAATACGTACATATAAATGTAGCAAAATTGTGTTTAAATAGAAAATAAAACAAAATAAAGCAGCCATGTCCGGACATGAGCAATCTGGTGTCCGGACCTTCCCTTCACAATAATCGTTTCTGGAAATGGGGTTCGGACCCAGCTTCTGGCGGTCCGGACCTCTCCTTCAAAATCCAGTTTCTGGAAATCAGGTCCGGACCCAGCTTCTGGCTGTCCGGACCTGCCCATAAAAACAGGGTTGCTGGTTTCTGTGTCCAGACCCTTCTTCTGGTGGTCCGGACAGGTCATTCAACAGGAATTCTCTGGAAACTGGGTCCGGACCTGACTTTTGGGGGTCCGAACATGGCCTGAGTCTGTTTTTGAACACTTTGAGATGCTTCATTTTCACCAACTTTACATGCAAACCGAATGAGCCAAAACATAACCCAACACTTTAGTTATTACAACACCACCAGCTACAAGTTGTTGCACCACATGCCTAAAAAGCTCAATTTCGTCTGTGGAGTCTAACTTTTTCGGTTTTCAGTATACACTGCAATCAATTTCGAGTGAAAGAGAAAATAAAGAGTTAGTATATATATATATATAACAAAGATATAAAAAAATATATATATAGAAATTGTAATGTTTTTAGTTGTTCTTCAGTTTTGGCTCTGCATTCACATTTAATTCATTCGTAAGGATACTCATTTTTTTGTCATAATGTCATTATCTTTAATCTAGTTCAAAGCTTGTAGAGTAGAATTCAAATAGCATTCTTCTTCCTCTTCTTTGCAACAATCCAAAAGTTCTTGACAAGACAATTTTATTAAATTTAAACCTTTAGCTCTACGTTTGATATTCACTGCCGCTGGAACAGCTTCTACACTCCCAATAGCCCAACACATGTCACAACAAAATAGTATATAATTAATTTCTAAAAAATAATATAATTAAAATCAGGACAACAATGACCAATAATGCAGTGGTATAAAATGTTACTCCATTCATTTTCTTAGCAAAATAAACTGGAAGTCACTTACTGCAATCCCTCGGTTGTTTTATGACTGCATTCAACACACAACCTCTCTCAGTACGCCAATCCAAATGATTAGGAAAATCATTCGGCAATCTCTCCTAATATATCCATTAATACGTCAAAAGATATATGCCATACCTAATATTGGAGCATTACATATAAAAATCAGTGTTGTTCTATATAATATCAGGTAAAATAATCTGCAAAATCCTACCTGAACAAAACTTGCTTCCATCAAGATATAAGCAGAATATGAGCTAAATATTTAGATTCAGAGAGTAGAGAGTAGTAGAGAAATTCAAATTTACAGGCTAAATATTAGATTCAGATAGTAGAGAGTAGGAGATAAATTCAAATTTACAGGGAGAGTAGAGAGTAGGAGAGAAATTCAAATTTACAAAAATGAGCGAGGAGATGGATCGAAGTATCAAGCATAGAGTCTAACCTAAAAACTTGCAGCAGCAACAAAGAAGGAGAGAAAAAATGAGCTGGAGAGTAGGAGAGAAATCAAATTTATAGAAATGAGTGAGGAGATGGATCAAAGGATCAAGCAAAGTGTCTAATTATCTGAAAACTTGCAGCAGCAATAGAGAAGAAGAGAAAAATGAGTCGGAGAGTAGGAGAGAAATTCAAATTTATAGAAATGAGCGAGGAGATGGAACGAAGGATCAAGCATAGAGTCTAACCTGAAAACTTGCAGCAGCAACGGAGAAGGAGAGAAAAAATGAGCTGGAGAGTATGAGAGAAATCAAATTTATAGAAATGAGCAAGGAGATGGATTGAAGGATCAAGCACAATGACTAATATGAAAACTTGCAGCAGCAACAGAAAAGGAGAGAAAAATGAGCCTGAGAGTAAGAGAGAAATTCAAATTTACAGAAATGAGCGAGGAGATGGATCAAAGGATCAAGCATAGAGTCTAAACTGAAAACTTGCAGCAGAAATAGAGAAGGAGGGAAAAATGTGCCAGAGATGGAACCTTTCAACAAATTGGAGAGGGTAGTGTGAGGTTTTGTGAAAATGAGCGGGAGAGTATTATATATACAATTCAGGCTTTGAGAAATCTACTAAACCATGCTAGGCTTTTTCTTTTTTCTTCTAAGAATGAGTAGGCCCCTTTGTGCATGGTGACCAGCACAAATTACGTTCTTGTAATTTCATACAATTAAACTCGTCGTTGATTAGGTCACTACTCATGCGGACGTCGTGTAGGGCCCGAGGTTGAGCTACTCTGTTTTTTTGTTTTATAGATTTTTAGTCATGAAGATGATGACAACGCTGACAAGTTATTAGTTAAGATATTTTTTAAGCCAAACACGAGAATTGCGAATTGTTAAATAAAGTTTAAACGGTGCGTTTAGTCTATATTGCTGAATAACTAATAAGGCTGACACGTGAAATATAGAAAAACAACAATTAAGATCTCAAAGATTTAGAGTGCAGAAATATAGAAAAAATAAATACTATAAAAATTCGCAAACATCAATTAAGATCTTAGAGATTCAGAATGTAGAATATAGAAAAATAAATAAATACTATCAAAATTCGCAAAGAACAATTAAGATCTCATAGATTCAGAGAGCACAAATATAGAAAAAATAAATAAATAAGAAATACTATCAAAATTCACAAACAACAATTAAGATTCAGAGATTCATAGACTAAAATATATATATAAAAAAAAAAAATTTCACAATTTGCAAATAGAAATTAACATTCAGAGATTCAAAGTGTAGAAATATAGAAAAAAATATATATATATATACTTTCAACATTCGCAAATAACAATTAAGATATCAGAGATTCTGAGTGTACAAATATAGAAAAAGGAAATACTATCAAAATTCTCAAACAGCAACTAAGATTCGGAGATTTAAATGGTAGAAATATAGTCAAAATTCACAAACAACAATTAAGATCTCAGAGATTCAGATAGTAGAAATATAGAAAAAAAAATACTATCAAAATTCGCAAACAATAATTAAGATTCAAAGTGTAGAAATATAGAAAGAAAAAAAAAAATTACTATCAAAATTCACCAACACCAATTACAATCTCAAAGATTCAGAGAGTAGAAATATAAAAATAATAAAAATAAAAATGAAAAAATATAAAAAATACTATCAAAATTCCCAAACAACAATTAAGATCTCAAAGATTCAGAGTGTAGAAATATGTAAAAAAAAAAAAAAAAAAAAAAAATACTATCAAAAGACACATTGAAGTTACGCCCTATAGCTACACCTCATTTACAAAATTTGGGCACATCATCACCTTCTCAACGAGAAGTATTAATTTTCCCGGTGAATTTCCCTGCAAACGAAACAAGTTCTCACTTCTAATCGATTGGCGGTTGGTAGGGTTTCTAATTTTTGGTTTGTTGCGTACATGAAGATCCATGATACATTTAACGAATCTGAACATGAGATGAAAAATCTGCAAGGATCAAGTTTCTAGGAGCAAAGCATAATTATACCTACGTGTTTGAACAAGTGGCTCATATTAGAACACAGTAGAAGACCAAGTAGATGGGAGCGGAGTAAACGTCGCGATAGTAACGTTCACAAAGCGAGAATATGTGGATAGGACCTCGAAAGGTCTAATTTACTTGCACAATTAGGGTACGGGGTATTTTGGAGATTTCCAAAATGCGTTCATACAATTAGGGTTTAGAGTTTTCCTATATATATGTTATTATGTAACCCTGAACAATTAGTAGAAAAATACAGCCGCACTCTCTGTGGATGTAAACACATTGCCGAACCACGTAAATCTGTGTCTCAACTCTCTCTTAATCTCTCTTTTCGATTCTATATTATTCATCATTGTTGTACATGGTAACAACACTATGCCTATTGCCTATGCTTTGTTCCTTTTGATTAAATTATTTTTTTCTTTTTTCTATATTTCTATTCAATACTCCATAATACAACAAAAGTCTAACAAATAGTAAACAACCATTAAAATTTAGATATTAGAGAGTATAAATATTAAAAAATGAAATACTTTGTATAATCCTCTATGTAATCTAACCTGAACACTTGTTGAGCTTGCTGTCCTTCAGCGGAATAGGAGCTAAGGATTCAAATACAGAGAGTAGCAGAGATATTAAGAATTACAGATATGAGGGGGAGATGGAATGATGGATCGAAGGACAAGCACAATGACCAGATAGAATCTAACCTAAACACTTCCAGCAAGAGAAAAGGAGAGAATTCATAATGCAAAAGTGAGCAGGAGATGGAACCTGAGCAATTTTAGTAGGATCTAAAGATTCGGATTCAGAGAGTAGGAGAGAGATTCAGAATTATAGTAATGAAGGATCGGAGGATCAAGCACAATTAGCAGATAGAATCTAACCTAAACACTTCGAGCAAGATAGAAAATGAGAGAATTCAGAATGCAAAAATGAGCAGTAGATGGAACTTGAGCACTTTCAACAAATAGGAGAGAGTAGGAGTGACTAGTGAGGTTCAGAGATGTGAAAATGAGTGAGAGAGCAATTATAATTCAGGCTTTGAGACATCTTTGGGCAGAATACGGACTCTAAGAAACCAGCTTAGGTTATTTATTTATTATTTATTTTTTTTCTAAGAATGAGTAGGCACCTTTCTGAATGGTAATAACTTGTGATTTCTGAATCTAAATGAGGATTGCATGGATATAGAGCATGTGACTTCCAAACATTGTAACCGTTGTGCATCGTGGGCATCAACTGCCCCCACTAGCCAATGCTTTCTCATTCTATATGCAAAGTTGACAGTCAAAAATTGTATAAAATGAGTTTAATTATATATAATTAGGCGAATCATCTAATATTATTGTACAACTAGTACTACAAATTTGTGAAACATTCAAAACAGCATCAACGATAATAGAAGACTACCTTGTTCCTAAAATCATGCATTATACATGATTTTTCTGCATCAGTAGCCCTTTTCCCCTGTTATTATTACTATTTGAAATATGGAAAGATGCTTAAAGATTCTTGTGTTCTTACAAAAGTTCAATTGTTCATTGATATAATTTTCCCAGGTGAAGAAGATTGTGCAAGGGCAATTTGATTTATTCCAGTCCAGGTATAAGTCATTTCTTGAAGAGTATGAGGCTAAAGAGTTGTTGAGACTCATGTCATATGAAAGTCGCCAAACAAATATTTACCAGGTCTGCTTAGATCCTTAAGTTATCATTTGAAAGATGATTCAATATACCATCTTCAATTTTTTAGGTTCTGTTATAGAGAGACCTCAATGTTCTAACCTCATATCATGCTTAATGAATCAAATATGTTTGGGGCCTAGCTTGAACTCAGCCATAAAGTATAGTTGCAAGGTTTTGGTATAAAAGTTTCTACTTCCTTTTTCTAAATGTTGACATCATGATCAGGCAAGCAATATTGATGTAAGAATTAGTTGTATAAGGGTTTGGACTCCATTTACTATGACTACAAAACGCTGGCTTTTCTTTATGCCATGCCTTTTCTATGTGTCTTTCCTTTGCTCCATGAAACAGTTAGAATTCCAGCATGGAGGAAAAACTAGTTCCTTGTTTGGAGTTTTCGGTCTTCATTAACTTCTTGATTGCGTGCTTGATGATTCATTACACTAAACTAGATACTATTTTTGAGGTTCTGGAATATGCTCAGTTTTTCAAAAGTTATAATATTTTATCTCAAGTCCAATTCCATTTTCCTAAAGTATTGTTCTTTTTTGAATTCATTCATGTATAGGATTTCAGTTGTTCATTATAAGTTCATACTTACCCTCAATTTTTTTACAACAATCCCCAATGAAAGGTAAAGAGATGAGAGATGAGAGATGAGAGATGAGAAAGGAGAGAGATAATTTGTATGAAAATAATGTATAGAAAGCTATAGGAAAGATTTTTTTGGGAAGAACTATAGCATTCCCAATGCTTAGGGAGTATATGATGTAGGTGGTTTTTTGTGATTTTATTTTACATTTTTCCTATATGAAGGGAAGGGAAGAGGTTATAGGGAAGCTGCCAGAAATGCTCTTATACCCTACGCACTACCACCACTTTCTATCTAGCTTTACTTTGTGGATGAGAATTTTTCTGACTTGGACACCAAAGTGCCTTCAGTCTCTGAACCACCTTTGGAGGAAAAGCTTCCCTCGAAAGGAGGCAATCTACAGCCACATGGTCAACTGTCTAGACGATCAACTGAATTGTTGTCTTGATCATGTGGTCGTGAATACACGACCTGAAAATCTCGAGATAAAAGTTAAGAAATAGGCTATGTTTGTTTCGGCGTAAAATGCTATTTGCACACCTAATTAATCCAATTTATTGCAACCCCCAAGTCTTCATATGTAGAACCATCAAACTCTAATAAAATGTGTAAATTAAGCAACTTAAAATGTCGCAGGTCAGCATGCAATCAAGGGACACTGCATATAAGTTTTAATGAAAATTCTCTTGATGAGTTATTAATTCTTGACTAACATTTAAATAACGGTTACACTGCTAAGCATAACAAGAAACTAATCGAAGGACTAGCTAAATGATAAACACCTACTTCAGATAACATCCTCCAAGTAAGCATCATGTTGCTGAGGACTTCTGTTGAGAGATAAAGCGATTATGGAGTTTTTACCAAGAGTATATTAATATACATAGTTGAACACAACTCTAGCTCAAAAGCCTAAGCTAATGGGATAAGGTCCACTTAGGTATATTAAGCACTCTTTTCTTTTATATTTTCTCAATGTCAGACACAACACTCACGAGTGCACTCACAACAATCTCCCTCTCACTCGTGAGTCTTTTCACATTAACCCAGCTCTCCCTCGCTTGTGAATCTTTTTACATTTTCAAGAGTGTCTCACATCAAGAATTGTGCATTAAGACACAACTCTAAACCCGAGTTGTGGGTGGAGGCACAACTTTAAACCCAACGCGTCCAGACACCAGTCCCAGGAAGGTAACCATGGCTTTGATACCATTTGTTTGGGAAATAAAGCGGTTATGGAGTTTTTACCAGGAGTACATTAATATACATAATTGGACACAACTCTAGCTCAAAAGCCTTAGCTAATGGGTTAAGGTCCACTTAGGTATATTAAGCACTATTTTCTTTTATATTTTCTTAATGTGGTACACAACATTCACGAGTACACTCACAACAACTTCTCTCCTTATGCATGCACTCATCAATCGTATAACAAACATCTTATCAATCAATGCGAATCCCAAATTAAGTATACCTCTCACTAGCTTAGAGCACATGCAAAAGCAATGCGGATGAAGAAGCTGCAAAAGATGACGTGAACAATGAGGAATTGGTGTAGCAAGTAAGATGTGTTGGCCCCAACATATTTGATGGGAGGATAGACAATGGAGCTTCAAAATTGAGAACATGAATTTTTTGCCTAATTGAAGGCCTAAGGTTTGGCTTAGGGTGAGCGCACCAAAGCCCAATAATCATCAAGTACTCCATTTGCTACTTATCAAACTCTCCACCCAGCCTTGGATCAGCTGCTTCAAGTACATTTCCACTTCCACAGAGCTCCCTAGCTAACCCAATTCACCATGACTTCTTGATCTTCGGGTGCCTTGGGCTCGATTGGTTTTCTTCCAAAAGCAATCTCCAAATTAAGTGACAATTCCAAAACTATAAACATCTGATTCCTGTCTAGCTTTACCAGTCATGCAACATCCCAAAGACAAAAGAGTGGTTTGTGACCCCTTTACAAGCTCTAGCCTAGCTAGCCCAAAATCCCCAAGCTTGGTATTAAATTCTGAATCAAGCATAATGTTGCTCAATTATATATATATATATATATATATATATATATATATATATATATATATATATATCCTTATGCACAACGCACTGCCCCATTCTTCATGCAAGTAAAGCAATGCCAACGCCAATCCTTGAGCAACTTTGTACCTCATTGCCCATATCAACAAGTTTTCTTCTCGAAAAATATGTGAATCTAAGCTTCCATTAGGCATCAACTCGTACACGAGTAAGAGTTCTTCTCTTTTATGGCACCAACCAATCAATTACACCAAATTCTTATGTCTCAATCGACTAATGATTTTTACTTATGATGCATACTCCTTTATGATCCCCTATTTAGACCCTTTTAATTGATACCTTCTTAACAGCAACATAGGATTTTGAGTCCTTAAACAATCCTTTATAAACCCCACCAAATCCGCCCTAGCCTAGCCTAGCTTTTCCTCATGATTGAAATTCTTTGTGGCATGAGCCAACTCATTAAATGAGAACCTCTTTGGTCTAGCCTGTTCCTCTTTGAAACTCATCATCCATGTACCTACCAAAGGCAAGATCATCCTCTTCTTTGTCACTTTTATTCCTCTTCCGCAAGCAAAAGTACATAATTCATGTTTTTCTTTTGGTTGGTGGGTTTGGTTACAATAACTTGTTTTTCCATATTACTTGAACTAAACTCCCATGTGTAAATTGCATGCATTGCATCTTATAAGAAGCTCCTGATGCGCCCGAGAATCCAAAAGTAACCCATTTAGGAAGGTGATCTCTCAAATCAATGTTATAAGAAAGGGACTGCTCTTACAAAACCAGTGAAACGAAAAATCAATTCATGAGAAATAGAATAACAATTGCTATTTAATTGATTAGATATAAACAGGTCTGAAGTTCTCCAATGTCGTCCGGCCGGCCAGCCGGCTGACTAAAGGAAACTCCATTAAATTAAAAACATGAGATTTTTTTGGATAGGTCAATGCATGTCTCAGAGAGCGTTTTATCATACTATACGTGAACCCCCTAGCTTAATGCATGCAGAGGATGAAGAGTGAAACAATTGTAATTAAAGATTGGCAAGCTATATATTTACCATAAAATCGCAAAACAACACATAAATAAATAAAATAAATAAATAAAATTTTAAAAGAAATAGAATCTAAAATTCATCTGGGCAAGTAAATAAAAATTAAATGTTATATATTATTAAAGTAACTTTCAAAGGAGGGCTATAATTGGAGTATAGAGTTGTACTTATAACCTAAGTGGCTATAGAAAAATATTAGACCTATAACTCATTTACGAGTTGATATGTGGTAGTACTTAATTGAAGGACAGAAATTTAGTTAATTGAAGGACAGAAATTGATATGTGGTAGTACTTAATTGAAGGACAGAAAAAAGTGCATATTAAATTTGAATAATGTTAGGGACCATCTTTTTATCTTCCTAAAGTTGATGTGGCTTTCAAAATTACCATTAAATCAAAATTCAAGTATGATGAAACTGAATAATGCCTATATGGGAGTTTTCTCTCTAGGTTTCGAAAAAACCCTAGAGGAGAAGAAAGTTTGCTTCTAGTCTTTCAAAAGGCTAGGAAGGTGAATCAAGAGACGAAAGGAATCCGGAGTTATTTGGCGTTGCTAATGGCTGAAGACTTGTCAGCATTATGGGAGAATTTTTCTCTTCTGGACGAGGAGTGTGAAAGGGTGGAGATTGAAACTTAGGCAGTAGAGGGGACAGCATTACGTGGTCAATCCAGCTTGGTTAGGAAGCTAGTTGCTGATCGGTATGTTAGTAAGGAGATCATTCGCCGTACTCTAATACGGGGGTGGATGCCTTCGGGCTCTCTTACCTTCAAAGTATTGGGAGAAAACCTTTTTCTTATAGAGTTTGAAAACGATTGGGATAAGTCCAGAGTGTTAAAAGGGAGGCCTTGGGTGTTTGAAGGCAATTTTTTTTTTTTTTTTTTTTTTTTTTGTAGAAGAGTATGATGGGCTGACCCCACTAGTAACTATAGCCTTTGAAAAGGTGACATTTTTGGTCTGAATGTTTCGTCTCCCATTGGGATGCATGAATAATGTAGTTGGGCACCAATTTGGATCAACAATGGGCACTGTGGAGGAGGTGATACGGATGAGGATGATATAGGTTGGGGAGAATATTTGTGTGTTCGTATCAAAATTGATTTGTCCAAGCCTTTACCTCGAGGATGAATACTAAAAATTCAAGGGAATGAGATTAAGATTATGTTCCAGTATGAAAGACTCTCCCATATTTGCTTTGATTGTGGGGTTATACGGCATGGGCGGGGAGGATGTATGAAGCGAAGTGGAAGCAGAATCCAAGAAGCAAAAAAGCCATACGACCCTTGGATTAGAGTCCCTTCTCCATCTCGTAGACCGGTGTGGCAGAGAAACAAGGATCATGGGAGTTTTGAGGGGAGGTGGTGTAGAGGGTCGAGTTCAACTGAACAGCACCACAAATCGAAGAGTTTTGCTAGAGCATCTACCAGACGCAGTTCCGAAGATGGTGGAGGTGGTGCAACCCCGGCAGCGGCACAAAACCACAGAGGGGTAGA
The DNA here is from genome assembly GCF_965113065.1 of Corylus avellana. Lineage (NCBI taxonomy): Eukaryota > Viridiplantae > Streptophyta > Magnoliopsida > Fagales > Betulaceae > Corylus > Corylus avellana. Next base: position 16,725,254 of record NC_142490.1, on the reverse strand, counting down.
TCCGACTTTTGGGAAAAATTTCCCTTCAGAGAATGGATTTGAACATTACTGCAAGTAACGGAAAGTACACTAATGGGGGGATTTCGAACGAAAATCTGGGCCATTATGATCCCCATATTTTCTCAAATCAATAGGGAAGATATGGTGATTATTATGGGCCATTAAATGATCCACAAAACATGGAGAATGAAGTTGGGGACAAGGAGAAGGATTGTTAATTAATGATGAAGAGTCTCCCCATATTGGGGTGGAAGCCATGCAAAAGGAGGGGTTGACACCAAACAATGCCCACGTGAGAGGTTCTGGAGTGGTGAATGAGCTATTAAGGGTGGAAACCAATTAGGGGAATTTGTTCAATATTTAATGCATGGAGGGTCAGCTTGGAGAGGGACACGTCATGGGTTGTTCTGTATCCAACGTGGCTCTTTATGGTGGGACTCATGGAGACTCATGACAAGCATCCAAAGAAGTCTCGGGCATGGAGAACAAGGGGACTACTCCCCACTCATGGAAAAGGAAAGCTCGTGGGGGGCAAAATTTGAAGCTGTTGTTGAGCGAACGTGAGTGAAATGGGGGAAAACGCAAAAAGAATGAGGAGGAGGGGGACTCCCTTGGGCTTCTGTATAAGGGCAGAACAATACAACACCAAGGGCGAAGCCCCTTTTTGTTACGGGATGAGATGGAGGAGGATGATGTCGGAGCAACAATTCAAAAGGCGGTGGCTGATGGGCAGCCCCGCCAGGAGCAATGAGTGCCCTAAGTTGGAACTGTCGGGGGCTTGGGAACCCAGAGACAATTCGTGACCTTTGCCAACTGGTGAAGGAGAAGAGACCCCGTTTGGTTTTCCTTATGGAAACCAAAATGTTTTCAAAAAAGATTGAATTTCTAAGAATAAAATTGAAATTTGAGCACATGTTTGTAGTAGATAGTGTTGAGCGGAGTGGTGGTTTGGCCATTTTTTGGAAAGATGATTTCAATGTAGAGATTCAAAATTTTAGTCGAAGACATATAGATTGCAACATCACACGCATAGAGGATAATAAAGTCTGAAAATTTACGAGTTTCTATGGACATCCCGAGACGAATAAAAGACAAGAAGCTTGGGCTTTGCTCTGCCATTTGGCCACATTCTCCCCAGAACCGTGGCTGTGCATGGGAGATTTTAATGAAATTCTAGAACAAGGAGAAAAATGGGGAGGAGCTAGAAGGGCAAGAGCTTTTATAGAAGATTTTAGAAGTGTCGTAGAAGTTTGCTCTCTTAGTGATTTGGGAGCAGTGGGCTAGAGTTCACATGGAATAACGGATGGCAAGGTAAAGATTTTACCAAGGAAAGATTGGATAGAGCATTGGCAAATAATAGATGGTGTGATCTATTTCCTTATGCGGAGGTCTCAAATTTGGCGTATAGAATGTCGGACCACAGCCCCCTATTCATAAATTTCGATGGTAGAAGGAAGGACTTAAGACACATGCAACGCTCATTTCGGTTTGAAGCTAGATGGTCAAAACTTGAAGGTTTCGGTGATGTGGTGAAAAAGGGGTGGAGGTGGAGGTGGAGGTGGAAGGCTAGAGAAAAGGACCCATGGGAAGCAGTACATGAAAATCTGAAGAAGTGTAGGGGTGTTCTCAAACAATGGGTGCGGAAGAAGACAAAAAACTCAGAGGCTTTAATTCAAATCAAGACCAAAAAGCTGGAAGCAATTCAATCCCTACCTGGTCAGCCGAACTTGGTGGTGGAAATGGCTCTAAAATCATATCTGAATATGTTATTGGAACAAGAAGACTGGAAGTGGCGCCAACGAGCAAAGGTGGAATGGTTGAGGAATGGAGATAGGAACACCAAGTTCTTTCATGCGTGTGTTAGCCAACACAATAGAAGAAATAATATTAGTAGTGTTTTGAATATTGATGGTGTTTTATGTACGCAATTAGGGGACGTGGAGGGAGCTTTTGTGACTTATTTTCAGACAATCCTCACTACTAGCAGTCCATCACAGATTGAGGAGTGCATCTCAGGTATGGAGAGAAAGGTCACCTGAGATATGAATGATAAGCTACTGGCTAGCTTTTCGGAAGTGGAGGTGAAGGCGGCTTTGGATCAAATGGAGCCTATGAAAGCACCTGGACCAGATGGTTTTTCTGCAGAGTTTTATCAACAAAACTGGGAAACAGTAGGCCCGGAGGTAAGTAGTGCTATTTTAAATTATTTAAGTAGCGCTACTATGGAGGGGAATTTCAATTCTACTAATATTGTACTGATTCCTAAAATAAAAATCCAAAAAGTGTCTCTGATTTTAGGCCAATAAGCTTGTGTAATGTGTTTTACAAGTTGATTTCAAAAATTTTGGCGAATCGCCTCAAGGTTGTCCTCCCACATATTATTTCATGCAACCAAAGTGCCTTTATTCCTGGAAAGTTAATCACCGATAATATTTTGGCCGCTTATGAGAGCTTACACACAATGCGCACACGCTTGTGGAGTAAGGTGGGGTTTATGGGGATCAAACTTGACATGAGCAAAGCGTATGACCGAGTTGAATGGGCTTTTATAGAGGCTGTCATGGTAAAATTGGGATTTGATGCGAAGTGGATAAAGCTGATTATGGGTTGTGTAAATTCTGTTACATATTCCGTGGTTGTCAATGGGAATCCGATGGGACATATAATTCCATCGCGAGGCCTTAGACAAGGAGACCCACTATCCCCATATCTATTTTTATTGTGTGCAGAAGCCCTTAGTGTTATGTTGCAAAGGGCTGAAAATAATTGGGTTATCACGAGAGTTCCGACTTCCAAAAATAGGCCAAGAATAAACCATCTCTTCTTTGCAGATGATAGCCTATTATTTTGTAAAGCGAACTTGGTGGAATGGAGAAGAATTACTCGGATACTAGACAGGTATGAAGGTGCATCGGGTCAAAAACTGAACAAGGAGAAAACTTCACTATTTTTTAGTCGGAATACAAGTGAGGAACGAAGAAGGGAGATTACACAATTGTCAGGACTTCCAGCAACTCGACAATATGATAAATATTTGGGGCTCCCAACCCTTGTTGGTAAATTGAGGACACAAGCTTTTAAAGGGATCAAAGATAAAGTGTGGAATTGTATTCATAATTGGAAGGTGAAATTTTTATCACAAGCGGGCAAAGAAATCCTGGCCTCCTAAAATTTGCAGCCCAAGCCATTCCAACCTATTGTATGAGTGTCTTCAAACTACCGGGGTCACTATGCAAGGAGATCAACGGGATGATGCAAAAATTTTGGTGGGGCCATAAGGAGAATCAATACAAAATTCATTGGATGAGTTGGGAACGGATGGGAAAATCAAAAGAAAATGGAGGTATGGGGTTTAGAGACTTGGTGGTTTTCAATAAGGCTTTATTGGCTAAACAACTTTGGAGACTTTTACAAAATCCGAATTCTTTGGTTGCTTGAATCCTCAAGGCAAAATACTACCCTCATGGGTCTATTATGGATGCAACTATGGGGAGGAGACCGTCATATGCCTGGCGAAGCATCTTATCTGCCAGATCCATTATTGAGCACGAGACCATGTGGAGGGGTGGAGATGGTGCAGACATAAGGGTGTGGCAAGACAATTGGATTCCAAAACCAATATGATACTCGATACAGACACCGAGAAACACCATCATGGCCGAAGCTCGGGTAAGTGCTCTAATTGATCAAAATACCAATTCTTGGAATGTCACGGCTGTGAAGGATATTTTCTGGGAGGATGAAGCAAACATTATTCTCAATATTCCCCTAAGTCCATTGAAACCCTGGGATAGACGGACATGGAGATGCACGAGAAATGGAGTCTTCTCCGTTCGAAGTGCATATCATATGGAGATGGAACTAGCAGATTTTTCTCGCAGTGGCAGCTCGGAGACAGGGAAACATAATTCAGTTTGGAAAACTTGCTGGAAGTTGCAGGTGCCAAATGTAGTTAAAATGTTTCTGTGGAAGGCTTTCAACAATGTGCTATCAACCAAGAAGAATTTATTCAAGAAAGGTGTGACGAAGGATAGTATGTGCCCGATATGTGGAGTCGAGGAGGAAACTGTTTCCCACATTCTTTGGGACTGTGCATCGGCGAGAGATGTATGGGGTGGGAGCACCCTGAAGCTGCAAAAATTGGCTTCTCGTGGGAGGGATTTCATCTCTATTTTTGAAGAAGTGGCAGCGCATGGTGACATAGGAGAGGTGGAAATGTTCTCGGTAATTGCCAGACGAATATGGTTAAGACGGAACCAGGTGGTACCCGAAAGTTTTTTCATGCATCCAAATCAATTGCTGAAAGAATCAATATCGTCGCTGGAGGAATACAAGGCAGCAAATATGGTGGAGGCAGCTCCTAAGCAGCAAATAATTGTGCCATCAGTAGTGTGGCAGCCCCCTCCAATGTCAATGCTGAAAATTAACTGGGATGCTGCTGTGGGGAAAAATTGTAGACGAATTGGCTTGGGTGTTATAGCTCGAGATTGTAATGGGCGGGTTATTGCAGCAGATAGCATAACCAGAATGATTGAAGTAGATTGGGCAATGGCAGAATCCATCGCAGCAGTACAAGGGCTGCTTCTGGGCAAAGAGTTGGCTCCAAAGGGTTAATCTTTGAAGGGGATGCAAAGCAAATTGTACATGAAGTTAATTCGCGCGAACCATGCAACAGTAGATATGGGCACTTTGTGGAAGATATCCAAGAGGGTATGGCGGGCCTCTATGCTTCGTGCTTTAATTTTATCCCAAGAGACGGTAATTATCCAGCGCATGGCTTAGCCAAGGAGGCCATCAAACATGTCATCGATATTACGTGGAGGAATGAAATACCCCCGTGTATCTATGATATCATAAAGAGAGAGGAAACTACACCTCCCCTTTGATTGTATTGTTATTTCTGAACGAGCTATGGAATAAGATATCCAGTTTTCAAAAAAAAAAAAAAAAAAATTCAAGTATGATTCATCTAAAATTTAATAGTGATTTTAAAAGCTACATAAGCTTTAGGAGGATAAAAAGATGGTCCATAGCATTACTGATTAAATTTAGTCTAAGTTAGTAAACTGCTATTAATGAGGTTAAGAATTTAATGTATATTTTAAATGTTTATAGACACTTGGCATTATTTTACATGGGTTAGAGGATATTTCCTCTAGGTTTAGAGGCAATTTCTATCCTTAATTGAATGGTGTTAAAACAATTTTTTTTTTTTAAAAAAAAAATGGTTTACGTTGCTCCAATCATATATTGACACTTGGGAACAAGTAGTAAATAAATTGTAGGTGTATGGTGCGCACCATGATTGTAATTTCGTAAGAACAATCTGCGTTTTTAAAAGATATTGCAAAACGTAAGGTGTTTGGCATTGCGATTTAAAAAAACATTTAATTTAAAATATGAAAAAAAAAATTGCGATTTCTATAAGGGTGCGTTTTTTAAAAAATAATCAGCGATTTTAAACCAAATCGCAACTATAGGGTGTTTGAGATTGCGATTTTAAAAATGCAAATTTTAAAATCGCAAAAAAATCTGCGATTTCCATAAGCTCATTAGAGGGTGCTTATTTGAAAAAAAGTGCGAATTTAAAACAAAATCACAATTTCTATTAAAAAGATATTTGGCGCAATAGTTACCTTTTTTAGAACGGGAATAAAAAAAAAATACCAAGAATACCCACCTAAAATATATTTAAACCCTTCTTTTCTCTTTTTTTTTTTTTTTTTTTCTTCATCCTCTCTGTCTTGTTCATCCTTATTGGTAATTTGGTCATGAAACCACAATTATATGCTAATGTTATCCAAACATTTAATTGATAAAAAGAAAATACTTTTTAGTATGTTTTACCAAACGCATGTGCGATTTTAAAAAGTAACGATTTTAAAAACGCAATTTTAAAAAATGCAATTTTTAAAATTGCACTTATTGAAATCGCACTCCCAAAAGTAGACTAGATGGTGCTTATTTGAAAAAGTGCAATTTAAACCAAAATCATAATTTTGGCATAACAAATATTTGATAAAAAAAAATATTTTTTAACATGTTTTACTAAACGCCTTTACTATTTTAAAAAGTAAAACTCAATTTTTAAATTCACACTTACTGAAACCGCAATCCCAAACAGACCCGTAGCATTGCTCTGGCATATAACATTATTAATTAGGCCAATAATTATATAAATCCATTCTCACACACCAACAATGTCAATACATATATACTCATGAAGCGCAAAAAGGGGTTATCCATTATCGTTATGATAAGTAGTACTGTTTATTTAGTTAAAAGAGATTCGATATTTCGTAGTTAATTAATTTGGAATTAAATTTTGTCTTTGACTCTTTGCTGCTCAAAAATGTTTACATAGGTGGCGGATCAAAATTAGAAATGATTCATTATGAGCCCTTAATAGTGAATCATAGTTCCAGGAAATTATATGATTGTGCAAAAACTTTGAATAGTCATAAGTTTATGCTCAGTGTTCATCAATGGTGAGAAGTTTTATTCACTTAAGGGCTTATTTAGTTCGCAAATTGAGTATTCCGTTAGGAAAAAGAATAGCTATTACCAGAAATAAATGAAAGTGAAATGAAATAGTTATTCATATTCTTTAGTTTGGTAACAATATATGTATTTTAATTGGAGTTAAACCAAAATTACCAAAAACCTCATCCTTCTTTAAAATAATAATAATAATAATAACAATAATAATAATAATAAATAAATAAAAACCTAGAATTGCAGGGGTGGCCCCGGCAACCCCATTCGGAATTTTTTTTTCTTTTTATTTTTTAATAGAAAACAAATTTTAGGGTTAAAATAATAAGAGGTTTTTTAGAAAATCTATTACAAATATTTCATAAGGAATAGTTATTCCACTCATTTTTTTTAGAGGAATGACTATTCCTATGTGTATGAGATTAGTTATTCCCTCTCAGAAATAGACCCCAATCAAACAAAAGAATGATTTTTTCATAAGAATAGCCATTCAATTCTACATGTCTAGTCCGCAAACCAAACGGGCCCTTAATGTATGTTTTTGAGATCTCTGTGGTGGAAAGTTGTGAAAAAAATATGTAATTAAATGGCTACATGAGCTACAAGGGATAAGCAACACTGTCTAGATCAATTTGAAATTTGCACGACGTCTAAAGATGGAGTGTTGCACATCATTTTTTGTTCATTTTTAATTTTATTTTTTTTACAAATCTACTGTTAACTCTATAGGACTCATATCTATCTCTTATACAAAAATAAACAAGAGATAGATAAAAAATAAAAACCAAATATTTCTCACAAAAGAGTAAAACTTGAGTCTAACTACAAAACAAATTTTTTCTTCAAATTCTTTAAATTTGGTCTATTGAATTGACTTTTATTTTTATAACCCATACATGTAATTTATTAATTCTATTAAAAGTACATGTAAACATTAGATACTCTAACAACATAGGTCAATTTAATATATTGGGCTTAATGCCAGCTCAGTTAAGAAGAAAACTTATTCTTAACTAGAATAAAATTTTATTTAAAAAAAAAAAAATGTAAAAAGAAAGTCATATTTTTTTGTTTCTCTTTTAATTTTTGAGTCCGTAGAAAGGAGGAATTAATTATTTACTATTTAGTACATTAGAAGAAAGGTCAGTCCATTTTCATATCCGGTGAAATCATACCACAATGACTTCTTTGACCTCCTCGCCAAACTTCAGTAAATTAGACCCGAATAACCGTGTAAAAATTCCCTAAGGTTACTTTTCAAAAACAAGAGGGACTACTTCACTTTGCAGTTCAGCTGTTTGAAAAATTTCCTCTTCAGAATTGCTAGTGTCAATATGGACAAAGCGGAGCTTGAGAGCTTTCTAAAGGTTCTACCTCCTGTAGACTTTTGCTGCGTCTACGGTTCAGCTCTTCATCCAAACAATCATGAAAAGGTTCTGCTTTGTTTTTGCCGTGTCAATATTATTCTTCTCAAATTCAAGATTTTTTTTTTCTTCTGTAATTTTATATTAATCAATGAATTTCTGTGGTTCTAGTCAACCATGGTAGATTACATTCTTGGTGTATCGGATCCTGAGCAATGGCATTCTCAGGTAAGTTCGAAATATGGATCATTTTTACTCATTCGCATGTAGAGAATAAAGATTGTTTCAATGTCTTAAAGAATTTGATTTTTCTGATTTTATACAACCCAGAATCTAAAAATGAACAAAAGGCACTATGCTTCATGGCTGGCGCACCTTGGCGGGGCGAGAATGGTATTGTTTCTCTCTCTTTCTCTATCACGTTGGGTTTTGTTCTCATTGTCTCTGATACTATATATTGGTTCATTGTGGTAGATTACTCAAATTGCTGATGAAATCGGTGTTGGAGTACACTTCAACCCTTTTGTTAGTTGGAATGACAAGGTATTGACCATTCAATCCTTAAAATCCCCTTAGCTGTGTCTCTGACTGTGTGGGCACCTGCTCTGTATGTTAGAATTTTATGGGCATTAACATTTTATCCTATGTCCCGGCATCTCATGCAATGTTCTCTGAGTGTCTTGTAATCGTCACATTTAAGCAAATGTAACAGATGTTCAAATATGGGATTGTTCGGATGCATGACTTGGTTCAAGACATACTGAATTGGGAGAGATTCTACTTGAGTGGTCGTTTACAAAAACCGGTATGTCCTTCCTATGGCTTTTAGAAATCATTTATTTTTATGTGTCTTCATTTCTTTGCCTGGAAATAATACAACAAACATCTATTTATGGCCAACAAGTCATCAACTTTCTAATTAATGTTTTTATTATGTTTCTGTATTTTGTATCCCTCTATTTTTTTCAATCCATCATTATATGTTATTTATGAGAGCGTGTTGCAAAATGTGATATAAATTCTTTCAAAAGAACCAAAAACAAATTGTAAAAGTTCAAATACTTGAAAATTCTTTCTCACTGATCATGCTTGTTCCTTTTCATAGTTAGTCATTTAATAATTTAGTTGTTTTTACTGGAAGCCCTTTCAAGTATGAGAGAAATCCTTTAATAAACTAGAATATTTATACCATAGTTTAAAATAATTTTGCTCGTTTAGAAGTGCTTGTTAATTTTACAATGTGCAGCCTCGTTTGAGATTCTAAAGTTTCTCGAGTAAGTCTTTGCTAAAGTTTAAATAGGCTTTCTCTAACTCAAAAAATCATCATAAGGACAGAAAACTAGTTTTTGCCCCTTTAAAAATCACAAATACTATTGTTCATAGTAGTTCTAAGAAAATGGAGGCTGACTACTGGTAAAGCATTTTGGACTAATAAGTAGATGGCAGATAATACATGTATGGTCCTGCCTGGGAAACACGTAATCTTGTAAAACAAGTTATGACTTGAAATTATAGTTCATGTGGGCTCAGATTAGCTGTTGAAGTTATTGATTGTACTGATTTGTCATAATGAGCCAGAAACAATCATGGTTTTGGTGTTTCATCTATTTGGTTAATATATTATAAGAAACCCATGTGAGTTTTTCTATAAGGAGGTTTTGAGAACAAGCCAAAATATTGGGAACATGTGGTTTTCTAGGCCTCCAACTTGAATTTTTTTTGAAATTCACTTCATTATGATTATTGGCAGCCACATTGAAGCCAAAATTGTATGTTCAATCACATCTGGTTGGCAATTGTTAATTTTTGACAGTAACAAGTGGGGAGGAGTTGATTATGCCTCCAAATCTTTTGAATATTCCTAAACCATATTTAAGTTTCACTTTAAATTTAAATGCTTGTATTATAAAGTCATTGATGAAAATCACTAAATATAGTCACGCTACTTGATATTGTCAAGTTATTTTACCATCTTATAAGAAAAGACAACCCGTCCGATAGCTAGAATAAGTAGCTGATATTATCCACATGCTTACTGCCATAACCACTCTGCGTTAGTTCCAACAGGGTACATTCCTGGCCACATGTTGATTGGGCTCAAAAATTGATGATAATGATGTTAAATTAGGTTTCATTTGTGGATTTAACAGATTTTTCATAGAAAACAAAAGAGAATAAAGCAAGCTAGCAAAATTTCATTTAGCTCAAAGTATATGAGCCAAAGTGTTCAAAACGTGTTAGGTTGCAGTTAATGTTGATATTGGAGGCAGGAAATTAAGTGAATATTTGAAGTGCCTTAGGCTTTCATGGAATGTGGGCAACACCAGAGGCTATTGAGTTTTTTCCTTTTGCTTGATTGCCCCATTAGGGGATCTTTTTATTTTTTTTCAACCACCCTCCTTTTCTTTCTCATCTTTCTTTTTTCTGATTTTGTTTTTGGTAGTTCGATAAATGTAGATATAGAAAAGTGAGTTACTGAATAGTTCTTTGTTGATGTTGTTTGGAGAAAAAAAAATCATTTTTGTGATACCCAACCATAATATGCTTCAATTGAGTAGCATCTGCATGTACAGAGTTCCATTTAGATTCTGCATAAAGTACATCAATACATGGTTGTTGACTAATTTAGCGTGTTATTTGATCATATTAATAGGGAGACTCTTTCTTATGCTGTTTACTAACTGTAATGTCCCAGCTTTTCGAACTCTGGTAGCATTGCCTGTCTCAAACTTCCTCTGCATTGCGTTTACCTGATGTTCCTAATCTATGATCACAAATCTCAAGGAAGTTTCAATTTCTTCTTACAGGTCCATATACTTGTGGATAATCTGGATCTAGAAAATGTAAACTCTTCTAATTTGAGGGCTGCAATCTCTGCTGCCCTCCTCCTTCTGCCACCAAAATTCACTGAGGTTTGCTTCGTTTTCAACCCTTGACCTCTCTTAGAACTACTAGAATTTGTTAAGTAATTATATATTCATGCAGGAAGATTTGTATGCCAAAATATGTAGCCTCTCATATATGGGTGATTTGCGTATGCTTTTTGCAGAGGACAAAAATAAGGTAATGGTTGACATAGCTTAAATAGATCTTCAGAGTGAAACTGCTTCTAGCCTTTCAGGCATTAACATCTTTATGCTTGCTTGCTACTTTGCATCTATTGGATCTGCTGGAATTATATGTTGCTCTGATTTGGCTGAGATTAATTAATAATTGGCCAACAAGATATGCTGATTTGGCTCTGATTTTAGTGAATAATTTTTTTGCTATGAGTTTATAAAACAAGATGTGCTTGTGGAAGACATTATACAGTTCTCACAAGTAGAACGGGAAGTTTCTTAAGTGCTAGTTCTTAACCTCCACTTCATTACTTGTTTTTCCATTGTAACTGCTTAGTGGATGTCTTACTATTTTTTTCAATGTCAATTTTCTATTTTTATATCAAAGACGTTAATACAAGTTACATCTGGTATGGCATTTCTGTGGCCCAATAGGAGACATTGTTTACCAACATTTCTTTTGTTCTTACAAAAGTTCAGTTGTTCATTAATATAATTTTCCCAGGTGAAGAAGATTGTACAAGGGCAATTTGATTTATTCCAGTCCAGGTATAAGTCATTTCTTGAAGAGTACGAGGCTAAAGAGTTGTTGAGACTCACGTCATATGGAAGTCGCCAAACAAATATTTCCCAGGTCTGCTTAGATCCTTAAGTTATCATTTTAAAGATGATTCAATATGCTATCTTCGATTTTTTAGGTTCTGTTCTAGAGAGACCTCAATGTTCTAACCTCATATCCTGCTTAATGAATCAAATATGTTTGGGGCCTTGAATCAAGTTATCATTTTAAAGATGATTCAAATATGCATTTTTACCTCTTAGAACAGGATTGTGGCTTATCCGTAGCTCGGCATCTTGTTAATACCCTTCCTCCAATGGTCAGAAGCCAAATGGGCATGAAGCTAGGAGAGAAGACAAAGCTGAGTGACTCTGGTATGAACTTCAACTTATCTTTGGCGGATTTATGGTAAAGAGTAGTTTTTGAAGACGCAAATAGATTCTATAGTTTTATCACTACACATCTACACTCATCCCAACTTTGTGCACTCAATTTTACTGGGAAAAAAATGATTTGGGTCATTCATTTTCAAACATCCATTTGGACATTGGATGACAAGCAGTGGTGTTACCATGTTACACTTAGTTAGACGATAGTTTCAATAATTATGCCAAAGTTGAGTTGATAATAACATCTTTCTGAACAACTGAAGGTCAAGTTATACATGAAGTTTTGATTGGCTCGAGAGATGAGGCTGCAAAATGCATGCAGAAGGTTCTGAGGCAAAAGGTCTTGGTTTCAAGTGCAAGGCAGGCTGTCTCTGGGCTACTAACCGCTGGTGGTGTAAATGCTGTTAGATATCTTGCTAACAAAATGTGCAAGGCTTGGAAATCCTTGAGATGAGACTTCACCTCTATTTTTTGAAAGAAAAAGAAAAAATTGTGTAACTCAGTTTTGAACCGGTACTAGTTCTGGCAGGCTAAACCTTTGAGTTACACTCTAAGCCTATTCCTTTGTTGCTGCCCCTTTGCAAACTTTATAATGGAGTTATGATGTTGTGGTCACCGTCAGCATGAGATTTCACCCCAACAACTCCAAATGGGCTTGCCTGGATGTGCTGATCAACTTGTTTGTCAAAAAAACAGTGTATTTGTTAAATAAAGAGTAATGTTATTCTTTACACTCTTTTACACCGGCTTATATGATATGTTTTAAGTGACTCATTATTATTATTTTTTTTTCCAAAAGTGACTCTTTTACGTCAATATGCCATGTAGCATTGAAATTAGAGGCTTGCATGGATGCAAAGATGGATATTTGTAAGCATACCAAACAAGGAACATATTCTTATTGTAGAAGCTTGATGACTTTTTGGATCTGCACTATTTTGAACTTGAATCTTTGAATTTTTTTTGGGAATTTCTTCCAATGGAAACATTATGTGGGGTCCGTGTTTACTTAACTGCAAGCATGTGGGAACATGAGGCAGATTTTTCTTGTGATGGATAAGGGTTGTGTATGTGGATGGTGGGATGGCAGCCCATAACACCACTACCCACCAGGGTGCCCATGTTAGCATTTTCCTTTGATTATTTCTTGCATAATTATGAACTTTTCTCTCACTCTTTTTTTTTTTTTTTTTTTTTTCTATTCATAATTATTAGCCATTAGAGGCTTTTGCTAGCTTCCTAATATTAATGATTCAGCTTGTGGCTTTCTCTTTGATTTTATAATTGAGTACATCGTACCAATGTTCAAGATTAGGCAACTTCAGTACTCCATGAGCAATCCCATAATTACTTTTGATGTGTTTCATATTTTTGAGAGGTGTTGATCTGCTTGCAGTATGGGATTTGGATCAGGTGCAAATCAATGAGCTGCTTGTATTACATGCTCATGTGAGAAGGCAAACAGCCAACTAGCTGTTCGAGCACTTGAGAAGGCAAACGAGCTTCTACCTGTTCGAACAAGTGCTTGGATAAGGTGCAATAATCTGCTCGTATTGCATGCATTATATATAGCTTTAAGTAATATGGGACTTAATTGCTATCAAAAGGTCAAAAGATTTGCAAAAAGACCTATTGGTACTTCAACAGCCCTGGGAAAGACACTCTGATACCTTAAATTACTTTACAACTTGAATATTTTGGGCTTGTTTGGGAAGACCACTCTTTCCAATTTTTCTCAACTTTTTTCAGTTGATTTGATACCCCTAACACTCAACTCAACTCAAAACTTTTCAACTTTATTCAAAAAATTTCAACTAAACTGATAAAAAACATTAAATAAAAATTTAAAATCAATAAAATTAAAAATATATATATATATATATATATATATATATATATAGGGGTGGTGGCCGAACCACCCTAAGGGGGTGGCTAAACCACCCCCAAGAGTCTCGAGGTGGCCAATCCACCCCCCAAAAGGTGAATCGACTACTCCTAAAATTAGTTGAGGGTGGTGCTACCACCCCCAGAATGGGTTTTGGGGGCGGATCGGATACCCTTGAAACAAGTTGAGGGTGGCGCGGCCACCCTCGATTGGGTTTCAGGAGTGGCTCATCCACCCTCGAAATTAGTTGGGCGCCACCCCCGTTTGGGTTTCAAGGGTG